>NC_044244.1:179156401-179459431 GCF_003957555.1 Calypte anna | reverse complement strand
GTGGCCGGGATGATTGGGTAGTGAGGTGGATGAGGAGGTGGTTGAAGAGTAGAAGCCAGAGAGTTGTAGTCAATGGGATGGAGTCCATCCAGTTGGAAATCTGTTTCTAGTGGAGTCCCTCAAGGGTCAGTACTGGAGCCAGTACTGCTCAATACATTTATTGATGTCCTGGATGAGGGAGTAGACTGTACTATGAGCAAGTTTGGTGATGACACAAAACTGGGTGGAGAGGCTGACACCCCAGAAGTCTGTGCTGCCATTCAGAGGCTGGGGAGTTGAGCAGGGAGAAATTTAATGTATTACAAGGGCAAGTGTAGAGTCTTGCATCTGGAAAGAACAGCCCCAGGTACCACTATAGGTTGGGGACTGAGCTCTTGGAGAGCAGCGAAGGGGAAAGAGACCTGGGGGTGCTGGTGGCTGGAAAGATGACCATGAGCCAGCAATGTGCCCTTGTGGCCAAGAAGGCCAAGGGCATCCTGGGGTGCATTAGAAGGGGGGTGGTTAGTAGGTCAAGAGGGGTTCTCCTCTCCCTCTACTCTGCCCTGGTGAGGCCACATCTGGAATATTGTGTTCAGTTCTGGGCCCTGTAGTTCAAGAAGGAGAGGGAACTGCTTGGAAGAGTCCAGCACAGAGTGACCAAGATGACTGAGGGAGTGGAACATCTCCCTTATGAGAAAAGGCTGAGGGAGCTGGGGCTCTTCAGCTTGGAGGAGAATGAAGGGTGACTTTATGTTTATAATTATGTAAGGGGCAAGTGCCCAGAGGACAGAGTAAAACTTTTCTAAGGGGTGAGTAATAATAACAGGACAAGGTTATAAACTGGAGCATAGGCAGTTCTGGCTAAACTGCCAGTCTGAAAGCCTTGTGACAGGAAATCCATCTGGAGACCTAGTACCAGTGGAGTGCCCTGGGAGCAAGTATTGAGCCAGTATTGTTCAACAACTTCATTAATGAGCTGGAAAATGAAACAGATCACACCCTCGGATATAAAATTGGGAGGATATATTTGCTACACCAGACAGCTGTGCTGCTATTCAGAGGGACCTGAACAGGCAGGAGAAATGGGCCAGTGCTGCACCCTTGCATCAAAGAAGACCATGAGCATCTTGGCTGCCATTAGGGATGATGCTGCCAGTAAGTTGAGGGAGGTGATCCTTCCCCTCTACCTAGCACTGGTGAGGTCACCTCTGGAGTGCTGAGTCCATTGCTGACCTCTCCAGTGCAAAAAAGACTTCACTGGTGTGAGTGTGATGAAGATCCACAAAGGTGATTGAAGGGGTGTGTTTGAAGCATCTGACACTCAGAAATCACACTCAGCCTTGAGAAAACCATGATCATAGGGAACCTTGTCCATGTTTATAAGGACTTGATGAGGGGGCAGTAAACAAGACAGAGACAGACTCAGTGGCACACAGGACAGGACAAAAGGCAATGGGCACAAATTACATTCAAGAAATTCCAATCAAACTTATGAAGAAGCTTTTTTATTATTAATGTCATCAAGTACTGGCATAGGCTGCCCAGAATTGTTGCATCATCTCTGCCCTTGGAGATACTCAAAACCTGACTGGAGATGGCCCTGAGTAACCTGTTATAGCTGACTCCTGTTGGACTAGATGATCTCCAGAGGTTCCTTCCAACCTCAGCTGTTCCTTGACTCAGTGGTATTTACAAACCCTGGGCTTCTTGCAAGAGCAATCACAACTTTGAAAGTAAGCCAAACTATATGGTCTAACTGAATAATTCATGGACTAAAACCAGCAGAGGGTTTCTCCTTTGTGAAAAGAACTGAAGCTCATCAGAAATAAACTTACAGACAAAAGTTCACACAAACAATTGTTCCATTCTTCTGAGACTTATTCCATCATTAAAGGTAACAAAGCTGTCTTTTCAGATTTAAAATGTGATGTTCTTTTTGAAAGCTATTCAAGAGCAACAGCTGGCAAAGAGGATTTCGGGTTCACTGAGTTTCAGACATTACATATCACAGCTGTGAACCCTGAAAAACTATTGATCCAATAGCTGCTTCTAATTGTTAATTGAGGCAAGAATATCCAAACTGACGTGACACTAAACCTAATAGTTCTGGGCATCTATAGAAGTCTTAGAGATTTCTACTTTAACTGCTGACTCAAAAATTTTATCACAAGGGGGGGAGAAAATAAAATCATAAAAGTACTCAAGAAATGAAAGTGGTACTTGAATAACCAACAGATTTTTGTAGAACTTGCAGGTGTCTTCGAGAACATAGGGGCTGCTCTTCTTCAGTAACACTTTACATTGTACAACAATATTTTACAATCAAAGAAAACAGGGAATATTTGTGGATTAAATAAAAATAAATTAGAATCTCAAAGCTCAGTTCTCCAGATTTCCCCCCGAAGGTCTTCATGCCGCAACAGTTATAGTGAGGATTAAAAATCAAGATTTCGAACTAATTTCTTTTTTTTTTTTAATTTTATTTTTTTAAGGATGACTGAAAAATGCAAAAATCTGGAGGGTAATATATTGAATCAACATTGCAAAGTACTAAAGTCACAATTTTTTTGACAGTGATTTAAAGTCAGATTTGCAAAGATATTTAGACAGAGACAGAGGTTCGACAGAGACAAGCAGTTCATATAACAAGTAACAAAAAAAGAATACTAAATTCTCATTGATCACCTGTATATATTTTCAGTAATTATACAACTATTAAAATATGGTCCTTAGATGTTTAGAAAGAGATTGGGACAGGAAATACAGAGACATGCAGGAGTCTTCATGCCAATGGCTGTCTCCATGACAGATTCTAAATTACTAAGTCACCTTGTGAAAATGGAACAGGCTTCAAAGTTACTTATGTGCTTTTGAAAAGGCCATCCTTTTTGAAAATTAGTTTACTCAGCCTGGTCACAGTAGCCTGAAGTACATTAGATTTCAAATTCACAAGGACAGTGATCTCACCTTAAAAATCTGTTTAGATATAAAAAATAATGCTTATATATAGATGGCTCAGTCAGGATATTAATTGCACAATTTAAAAGCAATGTTAAAAAAGCAAACAAAAAAATTAAAGCTGGAAAATTAACCATAGATACATCAGAAAATGTTAGAATTAAGGTTTGTCCATGTAACTTTAAATTTGTTTTCCGATGCTTAGGTGCCTTATTTAACTGTACAGTCATATATGGCTCTTCTCTAAGGATCTGCCTCATTCAGAGAATGACAGTGCCCACAGCATTAATCAAAGTTCCATACTTAATGAGCCTATGATGTGATTGCATGCAAATTTATATGCAAATAGCCAGTTGTGCATCTAAGTGGCCACTTGTATGTCATTATCTGATTTGCATGCATAATCACTGTAATTATACACAGCTTTAAAATGTGAGACCGTAGGGTTTGCAGCTGAAAAATATTACTTAATTCATGTATTAGTCATGCCTATTAGTCAATCATTTACTTACAATGTGTTTACATTAATCAGTTGCTCTCTGCATAACTTCCTTTCCTACAAGATTCATCCTGTTCCTTTTACCTAATCACTGTGTCTGTCATTTGGGAGGCAGAGACTCCATGCACCTCTGCCAAATAGAAATCTCCTGTCTTCTGGCTGCAACCTGTAATCTACGTACTCTGCACTCTGTTACTCCAAGCAAATCCAGAACAGCTTTAAAAACTAGGACAGATCTATGCACCAGAGTTAGTTCATATCCCCTTTTCCAGGTAGTACAAGGTTCTATTACTCCCACTTACATATATTGAAAATTGTCAAAATTCTGAATTTGCTCTCCTACCTGGCTCCTCCACAGTGCAAACCCAGATTCAAAACCGGATTTTTATAGTCCAGAGACTGAAGAGTGAAAGAAGAGAATGAAGACATATTACTCTTCATCAAGCAAATATGTTGTATTTAGTTTGTGTGACCCACTATTCTTTATATTTTTCACTCACTACATACTGAATCATCAATATAAGCTAATCTATCTTCTTAGTTTCTTGAAATATAAATGGGAAGACAAGATGAACTCTATATTTCCCAGAGAACAGGCTGTTATTCTTTTGTGATCCATATAGTCAGTCTGTTCTGCTATATTATGCACCATTACCTGTATATATTCTAGGTTGTGAAGGACAAGGTATCAGCAAACCATTCCATGCACATGATTTTCATTAAATCTAGAGAAGCAAATAAAGTCTTTTGTGTGAAGCCTATAAGATAATTACTGCATATGCATTAATCAGAGAAAAATTGAAATGGAATTAAGATGTCAGCACTGATCAGCATCACTTTACCATGTCTGAAGGCACTGTGAGGCAGCTCGATGTTCCATTAGGAAACTTGTGACAGAAAGCTGTGCATAAAGAGGAATCTCTGAGGCCAGGAAGTTCACTAATCAGTCAGACGTGACTTTTCATAATACATTAAAGTTCATCTTAAAATTAATCTAGTCTCATAACAACAGCCAGGTGGCAGCAGGCTTCTGTGATGACCTTTGGGGAGACACATCAATGATGATATCTGACTGAATCTAACACAAAGAGAAAGACAATGTGGTCTGGGAAAACAGGATGCAATTGCACTGCACTGCGCATCAGTGCTCCACAGTTCTCATCATTAAGTTGGAGCAAGCTCTGAAGAGAGAATGTACAGGCAAGAGAGTTCCTACGTGACCATTTGACTGTGAGTCTGTTTTTACTGCATGCATTTAATTAGATTGTTACGATTAATTAAGTGGAGCATCTGCATCTAGCAGGATAATCATCATGATACACCTACTTCAGGATAACTCTATCAAGCTGAAAGAGTGTACTCTGCCCATTGTCTTCAACCATTATTCAGAACGCCCAAATTACCAGACAAAGGGTATGTGGAATAATTTTGTTTTCACAAAAACTCAGTCATGAGACAATTAAACTAGTAGAGCTGCAATGTGTACCTGGAGCTAGTAATGTTGCAGTACTGTGTGTACAACTAATATTATAATGCTAGTAATCCTTCTCCTCTCAAGTGTTTGTCTTGTTTAGAGTAGGCAAAATAGAACAGTAAATATTACTGGTTTTTTAGTTTAGTATTTTGGTATACCTGCACAGTACTGATAACACCAGGGCCATCACCAGGAGCACTTCTGCAAATAAACATCCTCGAGCAGCATCATGGACTTGTTAAGGAACCATATGTTAACATGCATGAAAACTATGCAGTTAAAAAAGTCCTTGCTTTTTCACATATTGTCAGCAAAAACAACTAAAAAAATTTGATACTCTGCTTAGGAATCGTGTTCCCTCATTTTATCCCATATTTTACTAATCTTACTTAAGACATCTTCATCATCTAGGCCATGTCTATAATCAACAGAGAAAGCACAAAGGAGCTACTAATTATGCCAAGTTAAGAAAAGGGCATAATTTGGTTTAATTCCATAAGTACTTGTTGTGCTGAGTCATAGCAAAATTTCAAACTACCACCACAGTAACAAACTTTTAAAAACTGCATTTCTGAATGATGGCTTTTCTCTACTCCCTCTGAAATGACTGATGAGGTTACACACATCTCAGACTAGCTTGTATGCTGCTTTCACTCCTTTTATTGCTATTGCATTCCATCTGAGTCATAAAGGAAACACAAACATCTTTCTGCTCAATTCAAATTAATTTCAATTCCCATTACTCTATCAGCAACACGATGAAAAAAATCCTTTTAACCTGTGTAAAGATCTATAGAAGGCAGTAAGAAATAATAAATCTAAATTTACATTTAAAGTTAAACTAAAATATTAACATGAAAACTTTCACAAATGATTTATAAAAAGACTGACTGAAAAGGGAGAATACATAGCTCCTAGCAGCCATGGTGTGAGACTAAATCTATTTGCTCTTCTTTAAAAATACTCTCACAAATCCTGTTAATGCAAAGAGGCATCACAAACATGTTGGTGTGCTGACAGGCAGGTAGACTGAATAAAAAGAGTTGTGTGTGTGTGATACTCTTTAAAAACCTTTGGACAGTCATTCAAACTGGACAGGTTCTTGAGACATTTTGATACTGAGAATACAGATCTTCTAGGCTATTACTAGGAAACTTCAGGAAACTTTCCTTGATTAATTATAGGAAAAATGTTAATTTTTTTAATGTCAGGATGATTTATTCCCATAATATAATGCAAAAATAGATGAACTTTTTGCTTTTGTGCAATCCTTTCAATTTATAGTAAAACCAGGCCTATAAACAAAATACTACTAATGTTTCCAATAGCTAAAACAATGTAGCTATAAGCCACTGATTTTTCTTCATATGATTTTAAGAACTACTTACTAAAATACAGAAAGTACTAATTAAAACACTTGCATTTTATTAGATGATATTTTCACTGTAAATATTTTTTTTAATTTTTACTTGTCCAACAAAAAATATGTTTTATTTGGAAGAGCAATTTAATTAATTTACCTCATTGCATTTTCACTCTTCCTCCCCCCCATCATTATCTTCCTTCCCCCACTCCTTACCCACACCCCAGTCAAAACACTTTTTTTTTTCTTCAGTGGCATTTATCTTATAAAGAGGTACCAAATAATACTGACTTAAAGATTTGGAACTATGTGTAGCTTTATTGCCTAAGCTGAGTACTAACTAACTCTGTTCAGTGCTTTCTTACCCTTTGCTCTGTTCTCTATTCACTTTAAGATGTGTTATTGAAGATTATTGAATCCATGTGTTATTGAAGATATCATCAACTGAGTATTTTGCACTGGTCATTTTATTGGAACGAGTGTTTCCCCATGCCAATAAAAGCTGTATTCATAAATCTGCAGACTGAGGTGTGGCAGCTTTTGCTCCTTGCTGGAATGAAGAAATAAACCTGTGAGAGTTACCCACAGGCAATCAAGCTACAGTCAATGATCACTTTTCCTGTGAGCCTATTAAGTGCATCTCTGCATGAATTAGTATGAAATAATATCATTTACTCTATCTGAGGCTGATGACAGTTGACACAAGGGGGAAAAGTGAAGGTAATCTCCTAGAAAAGTATTTTCAGCTTCACAGTGTGTGCTTTTGAAATAAACCAAGTATGGAAGACAAACCTTGGTGAATTAAAAATGCAAGGATCTCTGCTGTTCCAGAAACTACACAATGATAATGAGAATTTTACTTGGAGATCTTAAGGTGGTGTCAGCTGAAGGTTTTTATTTTAAATGAAATATCACTTAAGTGCTTGATGGACGTGCATGAATGGAAAGTTTTTCTTTCCAATTTAGCTCTCTGTGTCTAAAGTCTCAGCATCACATCCAATAATGGGAAAGGACCACATGATGAGCTGTCTTCCATTCCTCCTCTCAAAATGATACTGGATATTTAGAACCAGTTGGGTCTCCAAATAAAAGTATTATAGAATAATTCCATGTGATTGTGATTGTTATACTATCTCAATGTCTATAAAAAAAAGAACTGGTGGAGCCTACATATGGAGTACATTAGATTACTTCCCTTTACCTTATTAAAACACTATAAAAATGTCTATTACTGTAGTCCTCAAAAATTCAGTTTACTTTCATTTAATATCTAATATAATTAATTATACCCTAAAACCCAACACTCAGTTTGCTGAAACTAATTTGTTGTATCACCATGTTTTGATAAGATTGTCACAACATAATTTCCTATTACTTTTGCAGTTGTTTGTATCAGTCTCAGAGGTATGGACTCTCACCTCTCATGCACACCCTGATGAGAGGTGCATAAAAAGCTCAATGCTTGACTAATAAGTTGTTGCTAATTGTAAACCACATCCTCAGATTAATTGCTTAATACTTGGGGAAGGAAGGGGCTGTCAAGACAAAAGGTCTGCTTGCATGACAAGCAAAAGACAAACTGAGTTAGACAGTACAAACTACAAGTAGGGAAGCAAATCCAACTCAGCCTTTCAAAAAAGATTTAGATTTCTCCAGCTGGCCTGAAGGGAACCAGCTGGGAAACAGCTTCAGATCAGCTTATAATTTATTTGAATGGGGCATTTGAACCACACCCTACCACTCAGAAAAACACTTTATCCATGGTAAAATTCGATATTAGGATCAAGAGCCATCAGTACTTTGTGCAGTAGTGTAATCCACCCCCCATACACCCCCCCCTCAGTACTTGGTGCCATCCTCCTTAGGTCACACATCAACCTGAGCTCCCCAAGGGCCACTCAGGAACCTGAGCCAGGTCATGCACAGGTTGCAAAAAGACATGTACCAGACCACTGTGAAGCACCTGGTCCCTGGTTCCCCTGTTCTCCAGGGATAATAACAATACCTGCATTGAAAGTGGTGCACTGGAGTGTTGAGGCACCCTGTGGACACACTCAGATGGGGGTGATACCAGAACTCCAGAATTTAGTCCCTTTTGAGTATGTGAAACTAGTGGAAAAGTACTGGAATATTTCACCCTCCAAGCCATACCAAAATGGAGAAGTACCTGATCAAAGTGCCTGGACCCTATGATTCTCAGGAAGACCCTTTGAGCATTCCTGGATTACAGCAGGCTGCACTTAGCATCTCCCCTGAGCTGGGACGTCTCTTGAGGGCCATTTGCTGACAAAGCTGATGGAAGACCAGGGTGAGTTCATCCTCCTTGTGTCAAAACAGCCTACCACAACCCCTTGATTAAAAAATTCAGAATTTTAAAGTTTTCCTGATGTGGGAGATTCAGAACTTCCTAAATGATGCCATGTTAGTTACAGCCAGAGAAACTAAAAATGTTTTAGATATCCTTGGGGAACGGAAAGTGGGAATGTTGGATCAAAAATGAATAATGGGCCTAATACAGGACCCCAGCCTAGGGAGTGAGCCCCAAGCAGACAGTACTAAGTTTATTGTTATTCCTACTATGCAATTATTCCTATGCAAATTATTACATTTTATGTAAAACTGAAATTACATTTTCATTAGTGCAGGAGCTGATACTTAATACTGTCATACTCAAGGCAGTTCTGTAAATGCTGATAGCAGCCTGTGCACAGATCCCAGGTAGCATTTTCACTAGAAACTCAGGTAGCCTACACAATATGAATGGTAGAGGAAAAAGGATTTCATTAAGACCAGTTTTCCCTGAGTGTTTAAAGAGAGAACTAAAGGCCTCCTTACATATCTAGCTTTTGCTTTTATGCTTTATTTTAATGGAAATGCAGATTCAGTAGTTGCTGCATTCACTTGTTCAGAGCAGTTGATGTTTTTCTCAGTTCACTGAAGGCTGGGTGTA
Source organism: Calypte anna (assembly GCF_003957555.1). Classification (NCBI taxonomy): domain Eukaryota; kingdom Metazoa; phylum Chordata; class Aves; order Apodiformes; family Trochilidae; genus Calypte; species Calypte anna. Next base: position 179,450,208 of record NC_044244.1, on the reverse strand, counting down.
GTGTACTTGAAGTGAGAAACTTTAATGCCACTTTTTGACAAATTTTTAAAATCCTCATTGTCATAGTTATTGTACATTACAATATAAATACGTATGACTTAAAGCAAGTGGTTACTTTCTATTGTCTGTTGCCATGCTTTTATTTCTCATAATTATAAAAATGATGGCTTTATTGCTTTGCAATTGTCTTGCTAATTCATGACACTGCTTAATTGTTATTGCACAACTGAAATTATTATGTAAAATCCTTAAAATTGCATGAAATTTTAATATTATAAAAGTCTTATATAAAAGCAAAACCCAGATGTTAATTCAAAACAATGTAAATTTCAGATATTTGGCATGTACATTGTTTTTATTCCCCGAGCATATGGGTGAAACTTATTTTAATATACTCTGTTTCTTACACAAATTTGAAAAATCAGAAATCATCCATGATTAATAAAAACATTTTTGAGTGAAATTACAATGCCTGATGAATGCTTTCTTGGGCATGAAGGCTACAGAAAATCAATTTCTAGCGTGCTTCATGACAGCTGAAATAAGCTGTGCAATACCTTATGCTGAAGACGTTTAATTAAACCTTGGCATTTTAACAGAATAAAAGAAAATTAACTATCCTACTTCATTTCCCTATAGTGTAAACAGACTGCATGACAGGCATCTGCGAGATATATAATTAATCCCACTAGTAGTAAAAAAAAAAAACACAAACCAACTTTCAAGTCTAGTTATGAAAACAAGCTCATATATACAATAAACTTTATATCCCAAAGATGCTCATTATGCACCCCTCAGATTACTTAATGGAATGACTTGTTCTTGTATTCACTGTGAAAGAGAAATGTATGGCTCTATATATAACTAGATACATTATACATACATTTTTGTAACTTCAAAGTGACATGACTAAAAGGAAGACAGGAGAACAAGTTACTGCACTTAACAAAACTGGAGAAAAAACTCTGACAAGCACATTTCATGTACTACAAAAACTGGGTATGAGGTAGGAGTTGTACTTTTCATTACCTTTTCCTAAAATATTTCAGGAAACACTTATTCATTGGTTTGAAATAAGCAGCAGTGAAGTATGGAAATGCATAGCATCTTTTTCTAACAACACTGAATGACATCAAAGTATGTTACCACAATTTGTGTTTAAATTAATTTTAATATAGTGTGCGATTTATAACCAAGCCAATTTTCAACTAAATCATAATTGGATGGTGACAGCAGAGTGACAGACGACTGCACAGTGAAGTAGAAATAGCAGAAAGGGGGTAAAGTTTCCACAGTACATCCTGAAGTGAAGAAAGAGATAAGTGTGTAACAAGTTTTCAGCTACCCAGGAAACATTTTATTTGAGATCCTATAGAGTGTTTAACTGGCACTATGGTCTCCCTCAAAACCTATCTCACATTTGTTAGATCCCAGCCTTGGATATCCCAGAGCACCCCATGAAGCTTAAATCTTTAATTTACAGCTAGACATCTATAAGCACTTGCAAGAAAGTTTAAGCTCAAACTGAATCCCACCCTTAGAACAGGAGCAAGAACAAATAATAGAGGTAAGCATATGCCCACGTACAAGTGTCTAATGCCATTCAAGAAGGTCATCCAAAAAATCTATATGGGGCTGGCAAAATGATAAAGGGCATAGAGGGAAGCTGCACACTGTTGGAAGTGACAGTTGAGTGCCAGGTGAGATACCCTTAGGGCATATCAAAGGCCCTACAGATAGCCAATTAACATGACTTAACATTTCCCTGAGATTTGTTGCCTAAAACAAAAGTGTGACTAATAAATCTTCTCTCTGGGGCATTTAATCTTATGGAGTTCACAATTTTTGTACCTACATGTACTCAGAACAACTAAACTTCCACAGCTTAGTGCTAAGATCCCATCTGAGATGAAATTAAACCAATCAAGCAGCCTAAAGGACCCACCATGGAAGCACAGATCACTCTGAGTGCTTCTATTGAAGAGGAAAAGTGGTTACTCTGCTTCTCCCAGTATCTTAGAAATAATCAAACTATTGGCTCCTCATCACTTAGGAACAAACCCAATAATGTTTTTATGCAAATAGAGTTGAATTTTTCAGCAGATACAGGAAAGATGAAGCCAGACCCTTCTTGGAGGTACACTGGGGTAGAATGAGAGGAAACAGATTGGAACATAGAAAATCCTGATTAGAAATTGAAGGAAAGAAATGTTTTGAGGGTTATCCAGTCTTGGAACATGTTGCCCAGGGAGGTTGCCTACAGATTTGGAGGTGTTCAAGACTCAGCTTGACACAGCCCAGAGCAACCTGGCCTAATTAGACATGCTTTGAGCAAGGAACAGGCTAAGAGAACCTCCAGAGATCCTTTTTGATCTGAACTACAAATATAATTTTAAGCATACGGGCTTAAATATACATTTCTAATTCCCTCTAGACTCCATAGGATTCCTGTTAATTCTCATAGCCAATGGGGACTATAGTTCCCAGTATGAACTACAGGAACGTGCATTAGCTATTTCAGTCACACTCAATGTACAATCAGATAGGGTACCCATAATAAAATCCAAAAAGGCACACAAAAAGGTGAAGCAGAGACCTAAGAAACACTCCCCACAGAAGATCCAGCCTTTCCTAACTTCACTGTTCACAAGTTCTAAAAAATGAAAAAAATGTGCTCACTATCTCAACAGTGAAAATGCAGATCCTAGAAATAAGTTAAACAGGAACTACATTTATGCTTTTCATAACACTTAGGTTGAAAAGTTGGAGAACTGGAAATTGTGGAGTTTTGCAGGAGATTTTGAAACATTGTCTCACTTTGTGTATATATAAGAAACTCTTACCTTCTTATTACACTCATCCTAAATGAATTTATATTTTGCAAAGAAACTTTACATCCTGCATTAGTTACATAGAAGCAAAACCTATTTAGCTGTCCTTTTCAATGCTGTAACATTTTTGTTTAAGAAAAAACATACCAAAGAATCAGGTAATTTAATACTGCCTTTCTTCATGTCCCTTTCATCTCAATTACTGTTATTGAAAATTATCCTATTTTCCTGGAGCTGAGCTATAATGTTGCAGAGGTAGCTACATTTCTAAAGTTGCTATTTTATTCTGGTTGCCATTTGCTACAAATCCTTCTTTTTCAGTGGGAAAATACGTCTGTCTCTTTATTGTGCATCAGAACAGCAGAAACACAAGACTGAGGCCTCTCAAAAGCTCACATATTTTCTTAAACATTGTGAGTGATCTGTCACTCTGGAATCTTTCTAAACTTCTGTAAGATCATGGAGTACAAATTTTTCTATGAACATGTGACTTAGAATCTGGAGTGTACAGTCTCTCACCTCTCATGGAAGAATACACCTCTAAATATCATTGTAGCCTCTAGGTTAAAATGTTAAAATTGCTTTAATTAGGTATAAGTTATTTTGAAAGATTCCAAACTGTGTAAGGATTTTGCAACAGTCCAAATTGTTCTTATTTTAGTCAGGACAGAAACAATGGCAGAGGACAGATGGCACATCACTGTGACCCATGTGAGATTGTGGTGGAAAAAACTGATGCACTTGTAATGAAACCTATGCCAATTCTTCTGAAAAAGTCTAAATAGCTTTATCTCTAGGGACTGTCATGAAACTTCTCTAGGCATTACTCTACGTAAACTAATGGTTCACTCTGTAAATATTCAGTGAATTATAAAACTGATAATATTCAGTAAAAGAGCCAAAGTGAGTTGTATATGTTCCTAGCCTATAAACAGGCTAGAATTCATGCTACTGCTACTATATATTAATTCGTCTCTGCATTGGTTATTGTAATGAACATTTGATTTCTTTTTACTTACTTTCCTTGTGCTCTTTAGAGGGACATGCTTTATCTATATTTTTAAAAACCAAAAGAAAACAAAAACAAATAAACAAAACAAAACACACCTGAAACAGATATGCACATAACAATATGAATTAAATTTAAAATTCTACAAGAGATATAACACATAATATCAGAATTAATTCCAGCACAAATACTGCACAGTAAAAGAATGATGTAAAATAACATTTCAATGCACAACACAGCTGATGCACTAGATGTATTACTACCATTACTTCCACCCGTAACTTGGTACATTTAAAAGGCAGTGGGCAAGCATTAATCTTGATCCTACAAGAATTAGTGTGTTAACATAACAAAATGATTCCTCTTCAGAATGTTATGATGTTCTTGCTAATGCCTAAATAATGGCGTAAAGGAAATTTCAAAAAGAAATTCCCATTTCCCTTTATGTTGTCCTGGAAAGACATTGTTTGAATGACAGTGAAGAATTGAAACTAAAATTGTTATGATCCATACATATTCACAGCAATTGGGCAAGAGACAAGAGTACAATATATGTTAAAAAAAAAAAAAAAAAAAAAAAACACACACAACAAAATTAAGAAAAAAACAAACCAAATTGAATAAAACCAACCAACCAAACAAAACCACAAGCAAAAACAACAACAAAAAAAATCAAACCAAACCTTGTTAATAATGTTGCAAACCCAGTTTTCAGAGGGACATTAAAGAGCTTGCCTACAACAACTGCAAGAATACCTATAGCAGAGATTTATCTTTGTATGACTACAGAAATACAGACTGATAAGTTCAGAAGATCAGTTTTAAAAAAAGATAAGTAAATCTTAATCTTAATTGTTGTATTTAGCCAGTTTACATATAATGCACTATTTAACAGATATAATTGAGAAACTATTACTTTTTCAAGCAATTGCCACTATACCACAGCTGCTTTACAATAACACTTTCGTGCTTCTGCATCACCTTTACCATGACACTACCAAAAATAGTTATCCAACTATTTATTACAGACTGATTCTGTGTAAGCAGATAGAGTTAAAAATAAATAAATTAAGGTCAATATGTGCCCTACTGTTACAAGAGTGTAATAATAAAAGGTTATTTTTCATGAATCATTACTTATTTAGAGCTGCAATGTGGCATTTAAAGTCTAGTTAATTTCTTGATTTCTCCATAGATAGAGTGAAAGTAAGATAAAATAGTAACCAAGAAAGGAATAATACAATATAAATTGGTACAGTAATGGTAGAAATGAGAACTCTGAGAATGCTCTGCTAACAGTGCATCCATATCGGTCAGATCTAAAGGGTATAAAAAACCCAAGAAAAATATGTAGTCTGAATTAATTACAGCAAAATTAAATTGAAGCATTAAATCTTTGAAAGTCTACATTCAAAACTAAGAGGCAAGATAAAGCAAGAGGAACTAAGGGAAAAAGGAATAAGGAAGACAAAGGCTGAAGGAATAATTTGGAAGAACTGGCATAGACAGAAGGAACACAATTTGAAATGGTTCTCATCCATCCTGCCTGCCAGGAATGAAACTAACCTGTCTGTGCCTCCTCTTCATTTGACCAAATAGGTTAGCACTGAAAGAATCCTAGGACCAAACCAGTACCTACATACTGGGGCCCCTCAGTGGAGTATGCACGCTCAAGTGACACACTTAACACTTCATAAGTTACATAGAGCTTAAACAATCATGGGTTCCAGTTTTCACATAAGGAATATAATGATCAAAAGCAAACCTGAAGAAAAATTGTATGTCTGCATTCCTACATGCCTCAGGAGCTCAGGGTTAGAAGGAATACAGTGTATCTGTAAAGGCTGCCCTAAGGGTTTGGTCCCCTGGCACTCAGACCTAGGCTGGGTCCTTTTCAGGGACACTGGGTCTGACTGAAGAAACACCTTGTCATCCTATTCTGATTTCAAGAGGGGAGCTATTGCTGATATGTAACCATGGAGCTCAAATAAAGGTCTGTCTTCTGGAAGGAGACAAAATGTTGTCAAGGGCTTGTTAGAAGGCAACTGCAACTGCTTTAATTTTTCGTAAGTCCTCATGGAAGAACTAGGTGATGATACACAGCCTCAGACCAGTTGTTGCATCCTTTGTTCCTGAGATAGACCACCTTGAATTTTTCAGACCTCAGATTTTTTTCTCAGAAGGAAGATGATCACTCAGGAATAATTCCTCAAAACATTAGGAACTCTGGGGTTTTGTTTTGTTTCTTAAGGGTAGAACTCTGTTGGCAGCTTAATGGCAGCAAGGCACGTGACAGTGCTGTGAAAAGTCACACAATAACTCAAGGTTGCATCTCTGGAGGATGATGAATAAGCTGCTCTGAGTCAGCCGAGTCCAGGTGGATCCATGCTGTCACTGTGAGCTATTCCTAATGCTGACCTTGAGTTTCTTTATTGAGAAAGTCACTTAGACACAGTTACTGAGTAGGGATCCAAAAAAGACAAAGCAACTTGGCCAGTGAGAGGTGGATGGGGAACAGGGACAAGTGAGGAAGGAAAAAATGAACTCAACTATTTACTTGATGATACAGATGCCACAAACCCTAAACAAAGATAAATATTTCATTACAAAACCAAATGCCTTTACATTCATACGCCACTCATTGCTTATTCCATTATACAAGAAATCTGTCTTCAAAAACAAGTGAATACACAGTCACTCAAAATAAATGAGTTTTCTTCAGGGATTTTATAGTTGCCATCGATAATATGATATTTCATTTTCTGTGGAAAAGATTCTTATGCACAAGTTATTACTATACCTTTGAGTCTAGGTGATCAACACATCATGTTCTACTGCTGTCTCGGTAATCAAAACATATTGTGAACATTTTACTAGCACCAATATTTTAAAAACCATATTTTGGATGTTGAAATCCATGTATATTATGGTATGTAAGCAAGTATATACTTTAAGAAAATGCCTAAATTTTCCACTGATTTTGATTTAACTTGTTAGTGTATGCAGGAAAATAATCTGCAGTACAATACCTCAAATTCAGAGACATATCAGTTCAAGGGAGCAAAGAAATGTGTTACACACAATACAGACAGATAACAAACAGCACTCTGAGTGGTGCCTTTCACAAAATATTTCATGATTAGCTACAGATCTTCATAATAACTAGCAAGAAACAGGGACAACGAAGTCCAGAAATAACTTGAAAATATTCATTTTTCCTTTTTTCATATGTGCAGTTTTCATCAGTTCTGGGCAGCAGTCCCACAGGTAACTCCCAGGGACCTTCCAACTCCTATGAACAACCAGCTAAGCATTTATTATTAACTATTATTATTTTCAACAATATTACAGGAGCACCTGGAAGTCTCGACTGGCACACCATTTTTACACAAGAGATTGCTACTAAAGTATCATACTCTAGCTCTCTAGTAACAACTTTTGTAAAAATATCTATCTATAAAAATATTTTAAATTATTTTTAGACATCGGCACAGTGGTAGGATTGATGAGCCACAAGAAGAAAGAAGGTTCTGCACAATAGAGGGCAGGAAGAATAATGAAGAGAGAAAACCAAAGGGAAAGATATGGATTACATAGTTCTACACTAAAGCAGGTTAGCTTTTTTTTTTTTTTAATTCACTCTATACTCTGGCTAGTCTGTGCCTACAATACTTTGATTATTGCAAATCACCCATACAACACAAGACCTGCGCCAAACACAAGTTCTCTACAGCTGTCCTAAAATAGCTGAGATACCAGGGGTTGGAAGAGACCAGAATGAGACTGACTGAAAAAGACACTTTGAGGTGTTGTAGGTCATGCCAGAAAATTACAGGAAGTTAATGGTGGAAAGCATTATTCCACACATTGATGAAAATCGGGATGACAAAATAAATTTGATGTTCAGCATTTCCTCATGTCTGCAGTGAATACTTCAAGAACAAACACCCTGTAATTTCTGATCATTTTATGGATACTAGTGTCTATCCCATCTCACATCTCAGTCATTTTCCACTTGAGGGGGACAGGAGCCATTCATGAACTGCCATCAGCAGTTCACTTCAGCAGCATGAACTTTCCCTCCCATCAGCAAACATTACAGTGAATCTGCATTCCCACAGGTGCTTCAAATTGGCTTGGCTAAAAACTCAAAGCTAAATACAGCTCTCCAAGGCCTTGGAAGACATCAAGTCTGTAGGAAATGTTGCTGTGTGAGTCTGAACTCACTGATCGGCAACTGTTTCAAAGGAGCAATTTTTAAATTAATAGCCCTGGCTAGGGTGGAGGACCTGGCTAGCCAGAGCTGAGCAGGGGGTGACACCTCAGGATGTAATAAGACCTATTGGGTGTAGGCTATTCCTATTCCTCTTCTCTGAGGGCCAGCCTTTAATGCTGGGACATTCCTCCAGGCACGACTGAGCCACCTTGATTGTATTTGTGAAGTACCTGGCTAAGGGGGCTGGAGCAAAGCAAGGAGGGCACCAGGAAGAAGATAAGAACTGATGACTGGGTGGAGACTACTCCCCTTTCCTGAGGGCCAACCTTCAATGCTGGGACGCCTCTGGAGGCACGATTATGTACCTGGCTAAAGTGGCTGGAAGAGAGGAGCATTGGCATCTGGAAGAACTGATGGCTGGGTGGAGGACTACACCCTTCTGCTCTCCTCCAGGCAGCCTGTCTTCTAATGACCCTGGCTGACCCTGACGACAGCTGCCCCTTCCAAACAAAAGGCACTCAGGGGTATATACAGCATGGCTGTCCATGCTCTGACTGGTGTTGTCTCTTGACCCACCTCCATTTCTGCACTGGACCCTCTCCAGGATCAGCGCCATCCTGAAGAACCTCGCTGGGCAGCGGGACCTCTGGTGGTGACTCTCTCTCTCTCATTCTTCCCACTTTCTTACCCTTTATTTCTCCTCTCTTCTCTCTCATTCTTTCTTACCACTTTTTTCTTTTAATCACTTTTTCTCTCTTATATCTTCTTTTCCTCTCTACCTCTTTTGCCTGGCTCTATATTTTTGCCAGTGTCAATTGTCAAATAAAATCTGCTTGTACTTGACCCTTTCTATGGCTGGACTTTGTTTCATGGGTCCAAAACAAAAATAAATTTTAATGTTACCCCGGACCGTAACAGTTGCTTTTACTGCTTCTTCTGGATGCTTAGGATCCACTTCCTAATGAAGGCTGTAAAAGCAAGTTCAGTTTGGAGAACTGTAATCCAACTCTCCACTACCCATGTGAGATGGGACAACTTACTGGAAAATGGCAAGATACACTGCCCAACTCTTTTGGAAAAAGTTTATGGATAGTTTCTATTCCATATAATACCAATGATCACTCATTTCAACAAAATACTTCCATGTGTTCTGCTCAGATTTGCTAGCTCCTTCAAGTTGTGACGTGTTTGTTTGATCTCCAGGTCCCTTCTTATCCAACAATTCCTGCAGTGCTTATTTCCTACTTTTTCAGTACTCTCATGTATGCATATTTTCCTAATTAAAATTCCTTTTAAATTAAAAATCCTTCCTCAACAGCTCCTTTGCTAGCCTCCTTTGCTCCACAATGAAGCAGCCAAACTTCTCCACATCCATCATCTCAACTTCACATGCACTTTGTCCCAAGACCTGTAAAATTTGGTTTCCTCAAGGCCCTTGTCATTCTCTTCACTTTCTAAACCCCTGTCTCTCCACTGTCATCACACATTTTCTCTTTTGTTGCCTGACAACCTTTTCCTTCCTGCTTTTGAGTTATCCCATTGGTATTTACTCTTCTGCCTTTCTGAGCACTCTTGTTGTAAAATGCCAGGGGAAAAAAAAAGTCTTCTAAAAGTCACTCTTCCATCACGAGCAATTTCCTTCATTATCTCCAAGATCCCTTTTTCTTCTCCCAAACTTCCCAATCCCATATTCCCAAAACGTCCTCAGGCATCTGCCCCCTGCTTCTTTTTCACCCTTCACATTCTCTGTCCTGCCCTGGCTCCCACCACACACTAAGAGCCTTTTAGGCAAACTGCTCCCAAACTCATACTTCCCAAACTCATACTTCCCAAACTCTCCTCTTTTCCACCACGACCCCAAACTCCGTCCCCGCCCGGCCGCTGCCCTCCGCCCATGCGCTCCCTGTGGAGAGCTGGGCGAGACGGGGGCGCCCCCCAGAGGCGCCGGGTGCTTCCTGCCCTGCCCTGCCCGTGGCGATGGGTACCAGGGTCTTGCTGACCGACAGAGACGGGGGGACAGGACTGCGGCTTGGCGAAGGGGACAGCGGCGCTCCGAGGGAGCTCCTCGTACAGCGCCGGGCCCTCTCAGAACCACCAAGCCGCTGTTGCCGCGAGGCCGCTGGGGTGGGGGTCTCGCCTCCCTCACGGCCGGGCGAGGGGTGATGCCGGCGGCGGGGGGAGCGGGGCTTCTCTCCGGCTGCTGTGCCTCCGTCCGGCGGCGTAGGGAGGAGAGAGGGGGGGGGAAGGGTAGAGCTCATTTCCCGCCCCCTGCTCGGCCTCTTCTCCTCCCTCCCCCGTTCCTCTTTCCCTCCCCTCCGCACGGCGAGGCTGCGAGAGCGGCACCCGCCCAGCGCCCGGGGCTGCTGCCCCTCCGGGACGGAGGAGGAGGCGCTGCCTGGGGGGAGGAAGCTGGATGAAGTCTTGTGCCTCAGGGCCCGTTCGCCAGCCCTTCGGGCATGAAGGGGACCGTGGGGATTCTCTGCCCTGCCCTGCAGCCAAGCGGGGACATCAGGTAACCGACCCGCACCCCTGAGCCGTACGCGCCTCGTCCCCGGCCCGGCTCCAGTGCCGGGAGAGGAGGGCAAGTGCCATGAGAAAAGTTATCCTCCTGCCGCTTGCCGAGGGTAGAAGGGCTGAGGAGGAAGGCGGGGAGGCAACCCTCGGTGTCGAGTTGCACAGGGTTCAGTCAGCGAGACCCGCTTTGCTCTCAGAACCTCGGGCGGGTCCCCGAGGCTTGTCCATTTCCGGCGGGGAAGGGCTGAGAAGCGGCGGGTGGTGCCGGCGTTGGTGCCGCTGGGACCCTCTGGTCTCGGCGCCCGCGGTTCGGCAGCGGGGTCTGGCGGTGCTGGGGCCGGCAGAAAGTTTACAGCGGAGGAGAGAGGCCGAGGGAAGCGGGAGAGAGAGCCTGCGAGTGAGAGTCCCCGCGGGAGGTGCGGTGGGACGGGGGTGTATCCCGCAGCCGGGAGGTGAGTGGGTGAGTGGGTGTCTGTACGCGCAGCCCTCTGACTAGGGGTATCCAACGCGGTTGCCAGGAGTGGTGCTGCCAGCACTTCCCTGAACTTGTTTCATTCACTATTGCGTGCTCAGCTGCCATTTGTCATGGAGTAGTAGGGTTATGTATCCGTAAAGCATCTTTACGTTGGCATCTTTAATGGCCACGTTTTATTCTCCTGTGAGATTTGCTTCCCTCCTTGTGTCATCTTAGGTATGTTTAGGAAAAGAAAACAAAGAAGTCTTAGCAGAGGGAAAAATGCATAGCAGTACACCAGAGAGTTCAGTGTGTTTGCTGTGTGATGTGACATAACGGTATATGCACTGCTGTCCTTGAATCAGACTTCGCTGGGGCTTTTTAGCTGAACGTTTGTGGATTAGGTATATATTCTTAATAAAATATATGGATTATCATTAACACGATTCGAGATTAAATCCCACTTTAAATATTTCACAACTGTTCATAGTTCCCCCTCCACTCATAGTTTATACAAAGGACAGTTAGACAGATGTGTATTTTTTGCTTAGTTCTTCTAAAATCATTTAAGGAATGGAAAGGGAGCAGACTGCCCCTAACTTGTGCCAGGTACCTTTGCTACAAAATGAAAAATCTGTACCTTCAAACGCCTCCTTCCTTACCAGCTTTAACAAAGAATGTACACTGCAAACTGCCCCGAGTGAGAGTGGAAAGATTTAATTTATTTCAAATAAGTCAAAGTCACTCATAGAGATTGTTCTGCACTAACTCCCTTGGTTAAATCAGTGGTGGTCTATCTTAAGAACTAACAACTACAGTTCTGCTGTGCTTCCAAATTTTCAAGTACCAAGGTAAGCCCACAATGTTTGTTGCAAAGTCTAAGGAAAAACTTAAGTGTGACAAGCTTGATTTCATTATACCAGAAAAGTATTTTTTGTTTTTTTGCTTGGGCTTTGTTCTATTGTTTTGTTTTGGGCCTTTTTGTTTGTGGTTGTTTGGGGTTTTTTTAAATAATAATAATAATATACCAAATTTGGAACCAAATTTAGGGAAGCATTCAAAAGCAGACTGGATTGAGCAACATGCATCTGTTACTGCAGGTAATGCCTTTGATTGTCCTCTGGCCATTTATAAGGAGCTGTACTTCAGGTGATTTGCAGATTGGGACTTTACTTAATAAACACTCAGTTATATTTCCTAAGGTTTGTCACAGTCAATGACCAATGCAGCTTGGAGACTATTTAAATGCATGCTCAGGTTTTTATTAGTGGACTTAGATTGCATTAAGCTGAGAGATGAGGCTGAGGAAAGAGAAGTAAAGGCATATATCAAACTTAAAATGCTTCCCACTCTTGTACATTTTGTTCTTTGGTGGTTTATTTTTTTGTTTTGTTAATTTTTCCATTGTCAGCTTCAAATATAACCACTCTGGGCTTTCACTCAAGATTTTATTAAACATTTGAAACCAATCTATTGTAAAATGTTCTATTGTTTGTACTTCCTTAAAAAGGATGGGTGACTAAAAATTGCTGTTTTTCTTAATAGCATGATAGTTTAAACTTGATTTGCATAGGAAGTGAGTATGTGTAGTATATAAAAAGGTGTCGTTGTAAACTGTCATTTACTAACTTTTTAACATGTTTTGTAAAAGTGGATGTACCGCTTGTAAAATGCTGGTAAGAGGCAATTAATGAAGTCATGTAGGGTCTAATTTAAGATTTTAAATACGGATTTAACATTTGAATTCCTATGGATTTACTTAGTCCTGTGAACTGGGTATGTGAGTTGATTTTCTTCATGTCGGCATCTCAGTTAAAGTCACAAAAGTACTGCTGATGCAGCAGTGCTTAATCTATGCAGAGGTGAAGTGGGGAATTTTGCCTTTTTATAATATACTGAAGCAAAATGCTTTGGTTGCTGAGAAGCTTTCTGTTCTGCTAATGCATCCAAGTCGTATGTAGCTATTGCTATCAAAAGCTGAGCTCATGTTAGAAGTAAGGAGCTTAAACATATCTGTGTGTTAAATAAATGCTCTTTTGCAGCATATGAAAGCTTAAGCAGTGCAAATGACTAGTTAAAGCAAGGGAGCCATGTAAAATGCTGTTAAAGTATGGAAGCGTGGGAAGTTTGATAAAAGGGAAAAAAGGGAAGGAATTTAGGAGTACAGGGGGTTTTGGACATGAGCTTTTGATGTAAAAAATATATTGCTATATTTTAAAGTCTTCTCTTGAAAGCTTCTATTGAGCCATGATAGATTTGTTACTTCATTGTGCGGCATGGTTGGTCTAGGTAAAATCATGGTGAAACTAGTTAACTTAGTATTCCTGTAGAGGCTGTTTCAAACTGGAATCTGACAGGAGAAAATTCCGTCTTGGTTAAAAGTTCAACACTTTGGCACTGGGGAGTGCTTACTGTAAATCTGTAGAAAGTGAATTTTAGCTTTTGGGAAAGTATTCCTTCTGGTGGCCAAAACCAAGTAGGATTCCTGCAGAACGAGCAGAGTAAGCTTTTTTTCTTTCCATGGTCATTCTTAGTGTTTTTCCCTGTCTTCTCTTACATCTCCACTCCTCTCAAATGAAAGAATCCCAATCCTTAAACTTTTCCTTTCATGTCACCTTTATCTACACCACTTGTAATTAGTATTTTTTACTGATTCTCTGTTAGAGGTGTATGTCTCTGAAAATCTTAACAACCTATATTCTCTTAAAGAATTGTTATTATGTTAAATTTGATGTCAAATTTACCTGCTTTCAGCTAATAAGTGGAAGGTTACATTTGATGGGGCTACAGAACATCTAATTATTTATTTTCCACTTCAATGAGGAGATTCACCATGATGTTCCAAATTAATATATTAGTCAGTATTGCTGTTGATTTGTCACATAACACATAGCCTCTGAAACTGAGGAATCACTTTTGGAAATTGTATCATAAATCATACCAAAAGTGCTCAAATTACTTAACTGTGGTTGTGCATTAAACATTCACTGTTTCTGAAGATGAACATTTATTACAAACCATTATGTAAAGGTCATAGTATCATGTCTGTATAAACCTGGAGAGACAGCTTCTGTGTCTTCTAAGGGCTGATCTATGGTATTTGGATTTTGTATAGTGAACACTATTACTTCTCATTATCATAAAAAAAATGTTTCACTGTGTTGTAAAAAAGTAGATAGCTTTTAGATTAGGAGTTTCGAGGAACAAGTTTCAAGATTCAAGAAACTGTAAAATGCATAAATTTAAAAACAGACAAAATAGCACATATGTAAGTTTATACTAAGCCCAGCAGTTTATTTAATTTTAGAAACAAATTCTTCACATAACTATCAGTTTTCACAAAATAAAGTCCCTCCTTTTAATGAAGAATTGTAAGCTAATTTGCAACATTATTTGTGAAAAATGTAACATGAAAAATCATAGCATAATACTGTTTCCCTGGCTTGATTTCTTTAGACACTTCAGACTTTGAAGTTTTGCGTGAAGATTTTTGCTAGAAGATTTGAAGACACCTGTATTTTTTTATAGAATTTTTTTAAAGAGGTGTACATATAGATAGATAAATACTCAGTCTTTTCCTGGTGCTGATTTCAAAATCTGCAAGTATTTGAATCAAAGGGGGAAAGAGAATTAAAATTGAAAGACCTGGCTGTTTAAATAAGTTTTCTTCTGTAATTTCCCACTCGAGTATAGAAAACAAACTCTGCAAAATCATCTGAGAAAGAAGGTTGTGACCAGTCTTGGAAAGAGGATGGTAGCAGCCATTATTAAGTCCAAAGGTGGACTGACACTGCCTCGTTTTCATTTGAGCCCTCTGTTCTTTAGAAAGAAGGTTCACTTTCTGAAAAACCATTTACTGTGCCTTGGCACTGGCCAGAGATGTCTTTTTGTCTGAAGTGTGAGATTGTATTATTACTTCTCATGGGACATTAATTGTTTCATGACCTGTGTTCTTTATGGACTGAGAAGGATGTCTAGAGGTCTTCCCATGATCTTTTCAGGCATGTTATGAGTTCACCAAGTCTTGTAAGACTCCTTCCTTCAGTTCACTGCAAGGTCATCCCAGGAAGTTCTTTGGACAGTGCGAGACAGGTCAGACTTGGTCTTGTCAGTGTGAAAAAAGTTCTCCTCTTTCTATCAGTATATACAATTCTTTGAGGCAATTATAGACACCTGTAATGTGACTCTGCCGGATTCATTGTAATGGCTTGAAACCAGTGAGTATTGGTGGGGGGAAAATAGACATTATGGTTGGGGAATTAGTTGTGTATCTCTGTGTGGTATATATGATAGTATCAGGTAAGCGTACTGTATGGTGGTGTGCATATTCCTGGTGTTTGGTATTCTTGGTATTCTCTAACTAGCATTTTATAGAAAATTCACTCTGGTAGCCTGAGTATTGAGTGATTATTCCTTTAGACATCAGGGCTTCCCTTTCCTGTCAGGTTAAGCAAACTAATGACAGTGTGCTGCTTCACTTTTCACAGGAAGTAGAAATACAGATGCTCCCTGCATGAGTTAGGACTTGTCTGAATAAATGGTCTTCAGAGAAGCAGTTACTTTGTTTTCAGCATTTTGAGTTTCAGGAAGTCCAACATTTTAGAGAAAAAAATTTATTGAAAAGGCTAGAAAGTAATGAAACCAAGTTTGTTGAGCATGCAACAGTAAAGAGCAGTCTTTACTGCTGAAGCAAAGCCTTAATTTGGAGAAAGAAAGGTGAGAAATATTCTAATTTCTGTTCTTACTTGGAAGAATGATGAAAGCAATGTGAATCACTTCATATGATGTGCATAGCAACTAACTTAATCATTGCCATCATAAAATACATATGTCTGATATTTGGACAGCATTTGATGCTTTGCCTTTAGCACACAGTTTTATAAACAGTTGAAGAGTTCTGAAGAGCAATTCTTACATTCTGCAAGGGAGGGAGGATTCTTTCAAGACTGTTTAATGGTTTTAATAAGTGATCTGTCTTCAAATGAAAAATACATGCTTTAAGGGTGGTTCCATTTTAACTGACAGAACAGAACTATCTCATATGTGTCTATGAATTATTTGTTGGTTTTATGAATCTCACTCTCTGATTTATGTTGTTAACAGCATCATCAGGAAGGATGATGAGCGGCTCTGTTCCAGTTACTCTATAATAGACAGGGAAAAAAATGTTTGAAATAATAAAAGCATGAGACACTCTGAAAACCATCATGAATCCTAGTGAAAGATGATCTTAGCAGCTCCTGTCCAATCCTCTACCGGTTGCAGAAATTCAGATCTTTTAGTGTTCTGGACTTTGACTCTTCTTTTTTTTCTGCACTGTGGTTTGATCATTTTTGAGGCTTCGTTCTTTCTAGCAAGGCACAATTTCTAGATAAAAATTCCTTCTCTGCAGAAGCTTTTTGTTTGTCATGTTGTCATCTGTTGCTTCCATTTCTTCTATGTAAAGTTCTATTCTACGAAGTGTTTTTGATTCTTGCTGATGTTTCCCTCCACTTCCTCCCCCTCCCTCATACACTTACAATGAAAATGCTTTTAAAGAGCTGCTTTAAAGTTTCAAGCAGTGGGCTTTCCAAGTTGCTTTTACCAAATATCACTAAGGTCTCCTTTCTAGCAATAAGAAGAGAGAACTTAGGTATATTCCTGATCTATTTGTCAAAAGCTTCGATATTCAAGAGAACTATCGGTAACTTTTCTCAAAGTTATTAAAGTATTTACTATCTGAAAGACAAACAGTTAAAAATCTGGGAAGGAATAAGAATAAATGGTTGTTTTTCCCCCAGTGAGACAGGTTACCAGTGAAGTGCTGGGATAAGAGATACTTGAAAATCTGCTGTTCGATGAAGTCTTCAGCTATTTGAACTAGAAAGCCAGTAGGAAGTTGAGAGCTTTAGCTGAATAATAGTTAATCATGGTAGTTGCTACTAAAACTGGTAGTTGCATTAAATCCTGGGCATGTAACTTTAATTCTCAGTAGATGCCAAGTAATTTCTCAAAGGATTTTTGCTGTAGCCCTTGCCTCAGTCATCTGGTTTTGAACCTGGTTTTTTTGATCCTCAAAGAGGACTACTGGAACTATTGGATATAACTTTCTGAAAATGTGTGTAAAAGCTCAGTGATTATCAGAAAAGTAGAGTATTGTGAATTATTAGGACAGGAACCAAGAGCACTAAAATATAAATTATATAGTGGAAAATGTTTCTGTTTACTTTAAGTATCACAGACACAATTATTCTCTGTCAAAAAAAAAAAAAAGTGTAAGGGAAGGGCTATACTTTCTGCAACAGATGATCAAACAGCTTATGGCTCATCATCTTCTAAAAGAGGTGCTAATAGGTAATGTCATAGAAGTCAATAACATTTCATGTGAAAAAAAAAGGGCTTCTTATTCACCATTTTTCATTGTGTGATAATATTCAGTGAAATTATCACCAATAAAATAAAACATTACTAAGGAGTTCAGGCTGTCAGACTCATTGCCACAGTATGGGGTAGTGGGCACATGTGTAAAGGACCTCAAAGCAGTGTTTAGATGGATGTACTGTGAGTTCACTGGTGGCTTTCAGGTGGAGATAGTCCAGAGGTAGTTTCTGGGCCAGGAGTTCTCTTAGTCTTAAGTGCAGAGTGTTAGAAGAACATCCCAGTAATTGAAATTTCAGTCCTTGACCTGTTTATTACACCTTTTTTCTTAAGTAATTATTTTATTAGAAACAAGATAGTAGCTTGATATACAAAATTTAGAGTTACATTCACCTGTATGCTATGGATGCTGTATTCAGCTGCAAATAGACATCTGTTTCAAAGGAATGTGTTCAGATAGCCTTCTATTTGGAACTAAATAAATTATTTTGTCAAATACAGTGTTTTAATTCAGGAATATTCAGTGCTTTTGTTCAGCTTGTGTATGGAAAGTTAAAGCACAAAATTAAGATGGTCTAACTTGCTTATTATTCCTTTGGACTAAAACATCATTAATAGTCATGATGTTAAGTTGTGGTACTGGTTAGTACACAAAAAAGGCCCCAAAACCTGTGGTTTAGAGGATAAGTAGTCTCCATAATCGTTGCTTTTTCAAAGGTAGAACTAGCAGGACATTTCAGTCAAGTTTTGCAAACAGTTTACTCCATCTATCAACAATGACTTTCACTGTTCCAAAAAGATTATTTCAAGCATTGTAGATCTGCTTCAGTTCTTGAAGCAACTGAACATTGCTTTGAAATCTCTGACAATACTCTAGTATTGCACAGGTCTTTATTGATTCTAATGCAAGGGCATACATTAAGAAATTGAAAATGCAGTTAAAGATAGTACATTTTTAAGGGGGATAGTTGGTTTCATGTTAAGACTAAACAGGTTTAGAATTCTAGCAAACTTAAGGCTACTGAAATAATTAATTCTATCCTCTCAAAAGAAAGGCGAAGTCATCTTTACCCAGACCAGCACTGGAACTCCACCTCTTCCACCCACCAGGTAAAACAGCAAGAAAAACATATGCATTTATGGGAAAAGGTCTTTTTTCTCTTAATTTATAATAACCTTTTGCTAGTGTATCCTGTCTTAACAGCAAATTTGACTGATAGCTGAAAGCAAAACGAGTCTCATCAGGCCTGCATCTTTAGGGGGAGTAATGATGCTGCTTCTGAAGTGTCTGGCTTATTGGGTTCTTAACTATATAATTATGATGTATGTATAATTTCCCTCTTTGTCCATCTTGCACCTACCTTTCCATTCTCTAACTCTTTTAACGAGAAGAACAGATTGTATTTTTTGACACAGTAGCCTTTGAGCAATAAAGGAAGTGTGTATGAGTATCCTTACAGATAAAGCAATTTTCATTCTCATTGCCCCCCTATTCCCATGAGTGAAGGTTGTTCTTAAATGTGAGAGAAATGAGATGTGTATAATAAAAGAAAATATCCCTCCCTCTCCTTAAGCGTGGTGCTCTCCATCTCTGTTATATTCTGTTTAAACCAGATGATAGTTAAATTTTTCTCAGTTTTGAGATTATATTTTCTTGTGGTAAGCTAATATTTTTTCTTGAAATTGTTGCTGTTTATCACACAACATGGAATTCTTTGGAATATTTTGAAAGTATGTGTAATTATGAAAGATTCTTTATGGGTCTGTATATAGGATTTTTATTTTTTTGTGTGCATCTGAATGATTGGTTAGCTTGCAGCCAACTCAATCAGTAACCCCAAGCCATCACCTATTGTTATTGTTTGCTCAGCTGAGTCCAAAACTATGCTAATAAGGAATCCATTCAGTTCTCCATCCAAGAAAAAAATGCAAGTGTGCCTAAGCATGCCAGTGAATTGTTGTCTTAGGTTGCTTATACACTTGGCATCTGTACGTCTTTGAGCATGCCAAACTTTTGTCTGTGGTGAATGCAAAACTGATTTAAAACGTTATATTGCCAGATGATCGTTTCTGGACATGCATTCTGATTCATGTGTTTTCTTTAGTCCTATCAATAAGCTGACGAACAAGAGCAGAAATTTTTTCCCGTTTTGCCAGCCCATGTTTTCAGCAGACGTTTGCTGCATCCACTTGTCTGGCAGGCTTACTTCAAGGTCCATGTCTATCCAGAAATCAGCTTCTCATGCAAATATCCAAGAGTTGAGACCATCTGTGAAATCTGCTTCTCATCTATCCATCATTAGGTTTTATTGATTGTACTGTCATTTCAGGTATAATATCTGACTCAGGGTCAGTCTCTACCATGAGTACTCCAGCTTCTAGCTTACTGTGTAAACGATGAGCATGAACTCAAAGATTCTTTTTGCACAGTGTGCAGAAATACTAATTAACAGCAGAAGTAAGTAAACTAAAAGAATTTTTATGTCTGCATTTAAAATCCTGATTCATTTACATTGCAGTGCTGTAAGGTTTTAGAATACATAGTGGGGCTGTACAAGATACAGTTCTGGATGAGTTCACTACAGGCTTACCTCACAGCCATGTCTATAATTTTTTCCTAGCATTTATGTTTTTATTCAAGTGGCAAAAAGACATTACAGATTTGTTAGTTGCTTAAAACCTGAATTTGTTGTGGCAGGTTGAGCCACTCTGTGTTTTTGCTGTCTGGCACTTCGGCGTTGCAACAATCATGCTAATATTGTTTACAGGGGCTAAGGAAGCTACAAATATTTTTGACATATTTTCCATATGAAGATTTTTCATAGGGATAAAGATCCTACTGAAGCTTCATCTCAAATACTAAGGTTTCTCTCAACTGCCTGTGCAAACAGGATCCTTTCTGTGAATTGCTTGCTTACTTACTCTGGAGGAATTTTGAATCCAGTTTCAGGCAGACACTGGCTGAGAAAGATGTTTATTTCAGCAAGTGCAGCTACTTAGAAGAGACTTAACTCAGAGTAAAATTACAAAAAAGAAAATAGGTTCTTTCCGAGCTCAAGCCAGGACAAAAGACTATTGCTGGCTTGATCTGTAGTGGTGTTCTTTCTGAGAAATTACTTCGGTCAGATTTCCCCTTTACCACAGCATAATTGTCAGTATCTATATTTGATGAATATTATGCTTGTATTTTAGCTGAGAAAAATCTCAGGAAAAGAGTTCTGAGCCTACTTTAAAAGTAGACATTTAGGTCAGGGTTCAGTTGACTGAAGATGGGCAGCTGGGCCCTATAATGTCCTATCTGGACAGTGTTTGTTGCTGTAGAAGAGTAAAAGGCTCCCATATTTGGTAGTTCCATGTAGATGCTTCAGGCACATCTATGTGTGTAAGCTCAACTATATTCCATATCTAGGCCTGTCTTCCTCTTCTTTCTGCCTGTAGTCTTGTAAGTTTGGAATCCAAGTTCATCAGAAATTTATTCATAAAGGGAATGGTTCAAAGTGGTTTTACTCGGTAAAATCCTCCAGGTTCTGGCAATGCATGAAATACTTATGTTGCCTCAATTGACCCCACTGATTCAAAATTAAATGTTTATCTTTTTGTGGTGCATAAAATGTTAGAAATAGGGAAAAAAAAAGGATGTCAATTAAAAAAAAGCAATAGATAACCTTAATTTTTTCCATTCTACCGTATTTTCCAAAGACAATGACTATATGAAAAGTATTAAGTTAACTACAATGATCAGCGAGAATATTTTAATTATAATGTCTGCAGTAATGTAAAAAAAAAGAAGAAAATACCTGATAAGTGGATTGATAGAAGTTGGTTGTAGTATCAAGCTATCTCTACAATCAGCTGTAACGGACATCACACAGAAGTTGCCTGATCCTGGTAATATTTGGAGAATTTCATTCTGGAAAATCAATTTATCCTTTCTGTTCACCTTTTTGAATAGCTTATTAACACAGACATTATTCTAAAAGATATATATCTTTTCCTCCTGTTAGTTTTAGATGTAAAGTCATCAAGCATTAAGGACATGAATTATGCTTTTTGCACAATCTAGGTCTTTAATGAGAAAAAAAATCATGAGATAAAATTGAGATGCTCCAGGCTTTTGTCATAAGAAAGCAATTGGTACTGCATAAGAAGTAGGGACAACTCATGAGATCTTCCATAGTCACAGAATGTTAAGGAAACAGAATGACTGTAATGAAAAGATTATATCTTCTTCTTGTAACATTTACACTATACCCTTTTCTCTAGAATCAGTTGACAGGAACAAGTGAGAAACGTGAACAGAAACTATGTGTTGATAATTGGGAGAACACAAAGCTGGTAAGGAAAAATGAGAGATACTCAAACCAATTTCATTTATCTACTCATAATGGATAATAAAATCATAATAATTTTCTTATAGCCTTTCTTGGGAATGGTATACTTTTATGGCAGGTAAAATAAGTCTCCTTTCATATAGAAGATATGTCTTTTAACATGGAAGAGATATCTTTTTCCCCTGCACTAGGCACTGGTGGGGCTGCACCTTGAGTATGGTTTTCAGTTCTGGGCATCTAACTACAAGAAGGACCATTGAGTTGCTGGAGCATATCCAGAGAAGGGTCCTAGAGAGCAATTCCTGTGAGGAGAAGTTGAGGGGACTGGGATTGTTTAGTTTGGAGAAGAGAAGGCTGAGGGGAGATATTATCACTCTCTCCAGCTACCTCAGAAGAGGTTGAAGGAAGGTGGGTGCTGGCCTCCTCGCTCAAGTAAATAACAGGACTATGGGACATGTCCTGAAGCTGCAGCAAGGGAGGTTTAGACTAGATGTCAGGAAGAATTTCTTTGCTGAAAGAGTGATCAGGCACTGGAACAGGCTGCCCAGGGAGGTGGTGGGGTCACAATTCCTGGAGGTATTAAAAACCTGTCTAGACATAGCACTTCAGGATGGGCTCTAGTGGGCATGGTGGGTTTTTTCTGGGTTTAAGTTTGGACTTTGGGATCTTAGAGTTTTTTTCCAAGTGTGACAATTGTGTGATTCTGTAAATCACTGTAGCTGATAATTTTAGGAATTAGGGATAGTTATGTGTATTTCAGTATGTGCAGTCTGAAGTCATTAGCCAAATATCTTCCTGCTAGATGGACTAGCATGTAAGAGATTGGCTACTGGTGAGCCATGGTCTGACAGGTGATCAGGGTTGATGGAGACAATGATATCAAACATTTCAGTACTGAGTAGCTGGATTCTCTTTCCCAGGCCTGGCATCTTGAAGCACACACAGGAAAAGAACAACACCAAAGTTTTCTATGTGGATGTCTAGGCTGGAATCCTTCCATTGCACATATATAAATAAGATACCTTGGATGTTGCTTTGACTAGGGCTGCATGCCATCTGGTGGTAAGTCACCATCTATGATCCTGAGAGTGATGGCAGAAGTCAGTTTTGGGTGTTTTGTTTCTTTTTTTCCTAAATTCCTGCAGGTGAAGAAAGAGAAAGAAAGAATAATTTTATGTCTGCTGCCTGAAAGGCACTGGTCTTACAGCCATTTGTAGTTTTGTAGTGTATTTTCTGTAAATCAAAAAGTTGTGCTGGTTTAGATGTCTTCTGGAAATTGGATTAAGCCCTTCAGAACAGCAATAGAGTGCCTTTCCTCTTTGCTAAATGTAAGATAAAGTCCTTTACCCTGTCCTTCACCCTATCCTTACACGCCAGTTGTGCCAGCGGTCCTTAGACCAGATCATGCCTGGAGAGGGGACTGACACTGGGAAAGTTACTAGAGCATAGAAAAGTGAATATATGTTTCTTGAGGTTTTGTGGCTGGCTTTTTGCCAGCTTACATGCCTTTCCCTCTGGTCCTTCATTCTTCTAACATGGATACTCTTGAATTATGAAGTGCTGGGCATTGCTACTTTTGTATGTGCTTCCACACCTGTGAATAGAAAATCTTCTCTTCTTTGCCTGATAATTCAGAATTAACAGCTATAGTATAGTAGACAATTAGTGATGTAAAGATAAGTAACATATCTGTGCATTTCAAAAATCACACAAATAATCTCAGTTTATACTATGAGATATGAGTATTGTTTTGTATTTCTATATAGTTTAAACAGCTGGAGGAAGCCACATGGTCACAGAACCTGTTACTTCTAGAGCACTTAACTGCCCCAGTATCTCCTGGAAGGGCAATGCTGCTCACCTGAAGTCACAAGACAGAGGGGTATTTGTCTGGTTACTAAAAAGAAAACCATGTCTCCCTAAATAATCCAGAGCATTTATTGCATCCAGGAGTTACTGGTTTTCCTCTGATTGTGGTTTAGCCACTGTAGGCAACTAAGCACCACAGAGCTGCTCACTCCTCCCTGGTGGGATGAGGAAGAAGAGTGGAAGTGGGAAAACTTGTCACTTGAGATAAAAAAAGTTCAATAGGTAAATCAAAAGCCGTATATACAGGCAAAGCAAAATAAGGAATTTATTCACTGCTTCTCATTAGTAGGTGGATGTTTGGTCAGTTCCAGGAAGGAAGGACTTTATGGTGTGTTATGGTTGCTTGGGAAGACAAATGCCATAACTCCAAATGGCCCTCCTTTCTTCCTTCTTTCCTGAAGCTGTTATTCTTGAGCAAAACATCAGATGGTATGGAATATCTCTTTTATCAGTTGGAGTCACCTGTCCTGGCTATGTCCTCTTCCATTTTTTATGTGTTCCCAGCCCATTCACTGGTGGAGCAGTGTGAGAAACAGAGTAGGCCATGACACTGTTCAGGAATAGCTAGAACACAGACCAAACCACTGTTTTGGTCTCATATCCACTGCATAGAACCATATGAACTGCTATAAAAAAATTAATCCCAGGCAACACCAGTACAGCCAGGTGTCATCAACCCATCTTGACCAAATATTGGTGTATGAACATTTCATCAGTGTAAGACTTTGTTCCATGATGGTTTCCACTAGTGTATGTTTGTAATCCATCATCCATCCATCCATCCACTAGGTGGATGGATGTCTGTATCCACTAAGTGGTGGTGTCTGTATGCAGACATCCACCAACACACTAAGTGGATGGATGATGGCAGAGCAGTGAACATAGTCTATCTTGAAAGGCATTTGACACCATCTCCCACAGCATCCTTGAAGCTTAAATGAAGAGGTGTGGCCTGGATGATTGGGTAGTGAGGCGGATGGGGAGGTGGTTGAAGAATAGAAGCTAGAGAGTTGTAGTCAATGGGATGGAGTCCAGTTGGAAGTCTTTCTAGTGGAGCCCCTCAAGGGTCAGTACTGGAGCCAGTACTGCTCAATATATTTATTGATGTCCTGGATGAGGGAGTAGAGTGTATTATGAGCAAGTTTGGTGATGACACAAAACTGGGTGGAGAAACTGACACCCCAGAAGTCTGTGCTGCCATTCAAAGGGATCTGGACAGGCTGGAGAACTGTATTACAACAGCGGCAAGTCTTAAGTCTTGCGTCTGGGAAAGAACAGTCCCAGGTACCAGTATAGGTTGGGGACTGAGCTGTTGGAGAGCAGCACAGGGGAAAGGGACCTGGGGGTGCTGGTGACTGGAAAGATGACCATGAGCCAGCAATGTGCCCTTGTGGCCAAGAAGGCCAATGGCATCCTGGGGTGCATTAGAAGGGGGGTGGCTAGCAGGTCGTGAGAGGTTCTCCTCTCCCTCTACTCTGCCCTGGTGAGGCCACATCTGGAATATTGTGTCCATTTCTTGGCCTTCAGTTCAAGAAGGAGAGGGAACTGCTTGCAAGAGTCCAGCACAAAGAGACCAAGATGTTTAAGGGAGTGAAACATCTCCCTTATGAGGAAAGACAGGGGGAGCTCGGTCTCTTCAGCTTGGAGGAGAATGAGGGGAGAGCTCATGAGTGTTTATAAATATGTAAGGAGTGAGTGCCCAGAGGGCAGAGTAAAGGTTTTCCCAGGGGTGAGTAATAATAGGACAAGGGGCAGTGGTTATAAACTGGAGCATAGGTGGTTCTGTATAAATATGAGGAAGAATTTTTTCACTGTGAGGGTGACAGAGCACTGGCACAGGCTGCCCAGGGGGGTTTTGGAGCCTCCTTTCCTGGAGACATTCAAAACCCACCTGAATGCATTCCTGTGTGCCCTGCTGGAGGTGACCCTGCTCTGGCAGGGGGTTGGACTCTTTCAAGGTCCCTTCCAGCCCCTAACTTTCTATGATTCTGTGATAATCACAGATACACATACCTGTGTGTGTATGTATGTAGAGGTATGTATGTATGTATATATGTACACACTTGTGTGAAATCAGATTTCTGATACATGAAATTGCATATAACTGTAATGGGAGTGTTTAGAAAACTGTCAAATCAGGCCAGTCTTAAATTCTAATGCAAAAACTGGACAAATTCAATTGGCAAATCAACACATAATCAATACAGTCTGTGCTAATTGTTAGAATTTACATCATTATCACTACATATATGAAAATATGAGTCTAACAATTCTATTCCAGTTTAGCTAAGAAGACATATAACCCAAAGGATGGTGGCACTGATGACTGTGGCCTTTTGATCCAGTCATTGAGATCAGTGTGAAATTTGAGAGAGCCATTTGATGAGTTCAGAAGAACTGAAGCAGGCTTGGTTTTTTTCATCTGTATTTTTTTCCTCTTCTGTACTTCTTCTTCTCTTTGCCTGTCTCCCTCCAAAAGGAGCAAAGGGTGTCTCAGCTGTTTCCTGATACCACTTAATGGATTTTCTTTTGACTTTCCAGTTGTCCTTCTTGTGTATTTGACAGGATGTTCTGCCTATTTGCAGCCCCCTATCTTTTTAAAAATCTTGTGCATATTTTGTTCTTAGGCAATTTGTTGTTGAAGTCAGCTTCCACTTACTGAGTATGGCAGAGCTTTGTGAGGTTGCTCACATTGTCAATCTACATCTATAAAGTGCCTAAAAGAAAGAAATTAAGACATTTCCTCTATATGTGTGTTTTGTTTATATGCATATTCACTACCTGTCCTTTACCTCTCCTTCAGAATTCCTCCTAGTAGGAGACAAGGAGTTAGAATGAATTGAGCATACAACGCCGAACATTGCTTTTTTTTTTTTTTTCCTTTTGTATTTTTCTTGCATTTCATGGCATAAGGTAAGGTGATGCATATTTCTGCTATTGCAAAAGGCATCCAGATGAAATGCTACTTCACCCTTATCTGTATGCAGACACCAACACACAGCAAGTGTGCACACAATTTGAATATGCATAAAGGATCCCATTTCAAAGAAATATACATGTGAGCAATATTTTCTGAACAGCAGGTAAAAAAAAAGCTTCATAAGATAAAAATGTACAGTGAAAGATTGGAAGACCTAGTTAAAAAGTATAACCAACAATTAAGAGCCTGATACATTTCCTTGATAAAAACATCATCTCTCTTCAGAAATGTTACAAACTTGTTTACACTGTGAAATACATCTGTTTAGTTTCCTTCTATCTTTTCTGTATTGAGTACTTTCATTTTCAGTACAACTACCCAAAACACTTATGAAAATATATTTTTCTTTTGTCTATTCCCTTGAAACAGAGATGAATTACATGATCTAGATGTTTGGATACTTGTAGTCTTTCATCTCCAGTCTAATGCCATGCAGATCATCCACAAAGTTCTTCGCTGTAAGAATGATGACTGCCTCAATCACCATACACAGGTTCCCAAAGTAGAGTTTGGAATTCCTTGCACTGACTCATTAAATAGGTAAATTTTGTTGTTATAATACCCTGAGAAGTAAAAAATGAGAAATTCTGAAGTTTCTGAAGTATGTGTCATGAAGGCAAAGCAGCCATGAGAAGAACCAGATAAAGCAAATGATTGTTTACTTTTTACTTGGAATCTGGCTAGATACTTTTGCTTTCAAACTTCAGGTCAACCTTTTCAGTAATTCCAGTTTAAGTTTCATTCTGGATATATGACATTATATGTCCTTGCATGTGGAAAATTGTATCAGTAACAACGATCTCACTGATTATATGTTCCTCGGATTTCCAGAAATCTTTTAAGAGCTTCCCCTAAACAGAAGTTTAAGAAACAAAACAGTCATGCATAATTTCCCAAGTACTAGGGTACTGGAAGGATAAACAGCTGGCAAAAACTTAAAGAACAGAGAGTAGGACTATATGGTGAATTTTTGCAGTGACAGAACATTGTCTTTGGACATCTGGAGCCTTCTATTTTGCGACCTATTCACATAACACAGGTCTTGCACAATGCACATGATTTGTACTCTCATAAAGAAGACCTGGAAAAAGGGCTTTGCAGGGCTTTGGAGGTTCAAAATTTCAAAAGAACTAAGAATTGGGATCAACTGAATAGCTTCATAAGGACCTTGTGATGCTGAGTGATAAGACTGTAGAATGACAAATTAAATCCATGTTGCAGAAATGTAATGTTAGAATAGAACATAATAGTTCAGTTGGAAGGGACCTTCAACAATCAGCTCATCCAACTGCTTTGAAAGACAGGAAGTCACTCAGTATGTTTCCATGGTGCTTTCTTCATTGCATCAAAATGCCATTAAATTAATCTAGGAAATTAAGCTCCTGGTGTATTGGTAGCTAGCTCTGTATTGGTAAATACTCAACATCTAAAGGGTGTTTTTTTCTTTCCTTTTGCATATGTAATCCCCACAGAATATTTTCCTATCTCTTCATTTCCACTGTGAGAAATGTTGTGTTGTTCATTGTTGCAATTTATCCTAAAATGTTTGTTGTTGTATTTGGGCCTGTTACAATTCCAGCATTTTACCAGTACTTGAATGACCTCCATAGTTGTACTCTTCAACATCTTCAGACTGTCTGGCTGTGGAGTCAGACATCCAAGCATTTCCCAAAATCTACAGTCACTTTGATAATGAAGCTTTTCAAACCACCACTGCTAGTTGTCTAATGCATGCCATGCTGTTAGAATACTTATATGAGCCCCCTCAAAGAAAGCAATTTCTAGTACAATTTCTAGTCTTTTCTAGCTATGTCTTTGCATCTGAAAGTAGATGATTGAAGGTGGCAGTGATGCAAAAAAGGCAGTGGGTATGTTCTGTCTCATGCAGTGTTAGTGGGGTAGGGATTAGAGCATTTCTCTTGTGGACACTGCAAGGGAAAAAACTTCAGTCTTTTATAATTAGGATAAATACACCCTTTGTTAAAATGCACTTGTGGATGACCCAAGGAAGGAACGTCGTTATGAGTAAGGAGAAATTTTCTCTCTTGGTTTTGAAAGCTACAATCATGAGAACCAGCTTCAAAAATGTAACTAAGCAGCAATATCAGAGTAAGGAAGAAACTGGAGCTACAACAGCCATTTCAGTTGAGAAGTTATGAACATGTGGAGTGAGGGTAAATATGCTGTGTTTATGAATGTTGATAAAAGAATTCCCATCTGTAATGCTGAATTAGAGTTTCACAGACAGGAGCTCAATGAAAAGAGAAGTTATTTTTGTCTTGAATTGTCCTATGGAAAAAGGTGTGAAATCATCTACTTTAGTGACAGATACACTGTCAATAGTATTTTGGTTTTATGCTATGTTTTTTGAGTATTTTTGTAACTTAGTTGAAGCACTTGAAAAGTAAATACAACACAAAGAAATTTTATCCCCAGTGGAGTTCAGTAGCTACTCTTCAAATCTGATTTTAACACTGAAAGTTAAATTTTGTTTCTAGAAAGTGGAAGATACACTATTTACAATTCAGGGAACTTAATGAATATACTTGTTAAAGAAGCTTTTACAAGAACAAACACCTTTCAAAGAATGCTTTTTTCTTTTGTTTTTGTTTTTTTCTTTTAGAAGGAACAGGTCATCTTGTAGCTATGCAGGATCCTTATGTTTATTGTTCCAATATTGGGACCTTGATTCTAGCCTCATGTTGAGTAGCTACTACAACAACGAGAGAACTCAGCAGGATTGATGCGGTACAGCAATATTTAGGGTTCTCCCCTAATTTTGTCTGGGACTTCTATAGGTACCTGCCTATACTTAATAAGTCAGTTGCAGAACACCTGGCACTCCTGTAACCTAACTCTACCAAGTCCAGTGCTTAAATCCTGTTCCTAAGTACCACATCTGCACATCTTTTAGACACCTTTAGGCATAGTGATTCAACCACCTCCCTGAGTAGCTTTTTCCAGTGTTTAATTACCATTTCCATGAAGAAGTTTCTTCTAATATCGAATCTAAATCTCCCATGGTACAACTTGCATAGGAGGATTTGAACTGGACCTATTTGAGAATGCAGAGACCATATGCAAATCATTGTCCCAATGTTGAAAAGAAAGCAAGCTATCTAAGATACAGGCTTATTTGAAGAATATGCCAGTAGTAGAAATAATATTTCAAGCCAAATAAAACCCACTGATATAATCCATGACAACC
Source organism: Calypte anna (assembly GCF_003957555.1). Classification (NCBI taxonomy): domain Eukaryota; kingdom Metazoa; phylum Chordata; class Aves; order Apodiformes; family Trochilidae; genus Calypte; species Calypte anna. Next base: position 179,420,439 of record NC_044244.1, on the reverse strand, counting down.
TACTAATATACTAGATGTATCTTTTTGAAAGTTGTCTTGTCAGATACAGACCAAAGTGCTAATGAAATGGACTGTAGTTGCATGAAAATTTAAATTTATGCTTACACTTACATTTGCCAACAATCCCACTGGAGTCTAGGAAGTACAAAAAAGTACATGTCCTAATTGTGGGTGTATCTTTGCAAGACTCTGGCTTGAGAAAGCAGTTCTGTCATTTTGAGTAATTTGAACACAGTGCAACAACTAAAGCTTCCTAATTAGTTGTAAAATTATTTAATGCATCTGTGAATGTTAAAACTGTTTAAAATGTAAGGCATGTAATCTATCTTATTTTGTCTGGCCTAGAGTGTAAACTACCAATGTGTGCCATATGTATAGACTTGTTTGTGTTATTTAGGAAAATCTATCAGTATTTCAAATTTTATACGATATTCACAGAAATTAGGTGTTTTCTTTATATCATTCTTTTTATTGAAGCAAAGGGAATGTAGCCTACCTAATGTGAAATTTATGGCATATTTCTTCAAAGTCCTTATCACAATGTGTATATACAATGCCTAATGCAAACCATTTCATATATGTTTCTGTATACTAATTCATGTCTGTTTGGTTAAAATATATAGATGAAATACAATGAGCTGTATACGATTTGTCCATTCTAAACCATGGTTTGAAGAATAAGCAAGTATTTATCCAAGACTGCCCACAATGTTATCTTAGATTATTTGAACGTGAGTGAAGAAACAGCATCGCTACCACCTGTTTCACTGAGAGAAGAAAACTGGCACTCACCATAGAACCACTGACTGGCAATGAGATGTGCTCTTAAATCTATTCTTATGAAATGAAAGACAAGGGAAGGATACAAGATCCTTTTGGTATATGAGCATATAAAATGCTGTTTGAGCAAAGAGATAAAATTAAATGCAGAGGAATCTCTTTTTATCTGTTGGTGGGTACTGTAGAGGTTACACTGTATGATCAGTTAGGACTGATCTCCTTGAGGAAAGTGCTATTGGAAAAGATCAGTGTGCACAGATTTCCTGTTCAGGGAGGGAGTCTTCCACACCTTAAAGGCCATTCTCATCAATCTGTAACTTGAGAACTGGTTAAACAGTAGAGCTCAGAGGGTCATGATCAATGGTGCAGAGTCTGGGTGGAGACCTGTAACTAGGGGTCTTCCCCAGGGGTCAGTACTGGGTCCAGTCTTATTCAATGTCTTTGTCAATGACCTCAGTGAGGGGACAGAACATATTCTTGGCAAATTTGCTGATAGTATAAAAATGCGGGAACTGGCTGATGGTACTGAAGGCTGTGCAGCCATTCAGTGAGATCTGGACAGACTGGAGAGCTGGGCAAAGGGGAACTTAATGAGGTTCAACAAGAATAAGTGTAGAGTCCTTGAAACCCCTATAGGGATAAAAAGCTGGAAAGCAGCTCCATGAAGAAGGACCTTGGAACACTGCTGGACAATTAGTTATCCATGGGACAGTAATGTGCTCTTGTGGTCAAGAAGGTCAATGGTATCCTGGAGTGCATTAAGAAGTGTGTGTTCAGCAGGTCAAGGGAGGTTCTCCTTATCATCTGCTCCTTATTATCTGTGAGACCACAGCTGAGTATTGTATCCAATTTTGGGCTCCCCAGTTCAAGAGGGACAGGGATATACTAGAGAGAGTCCAGTGAAGGGCTGTGAGCATGATCAGGGGACTGGAACATATGTTACATGAGGAAAAGCTGAGAGACCTGAGGGTATTTAGTCTGGAGAAGAGAAGACTGTGAGGGGATCTTAGTGTTTATAAATATCTGAAGGTTGGGTGTCAAGAAGAAGGCGTCAGTCTCTTTTCAGTGGTACCCCATGAAAGGACAAGGAGCATTGGACACAAACTGCAGTGAAAAACTTTTATACTAGAAGGGTGATGGAACATGGAACAGGCTGCCTGGAGAGATTGTGGAGTCTCTTTCTCTAAAGACTTCTAAGACCCATCTGGATGTGTTCGTATATGACCCATAGTAGGTGATTATGCTTTAGCAGGGAGATTGGACTCTGTGATCACCAGAGGTGCCTTCTAACCCCTGCCATGATTCTCTTGATTCCACTAGTTGATTTCAGAAAAACATCAAACTTTCCTACAATACTTTACCTCCTTGTCTCTGTATGGCCTTCACATGAGCATCATTACAGTCTGCCCCAAGGATTGAGCAACTTCCCCAGCATTTTAATTCAACTTCTTCCAGTTTCTCAATTTATAACCTGAAGAGGAGTCATTGTCTTCACCTTTCCCCAGTCACTTGGCCATATCTGTGTTACTGCAGAAAGAATATTCTTTGCTGCTGGATGCTGAATATTACAAATGCAATACTCAATTTGTCTTCTCTGACTTCCCAATCTTTGGTTAATGACATCTTCAGGGACCTAGTAATAAAAATTAGCATGGCTGGAGATGAATTCTCTTCTAGCACAGTTAATCAGGAAAGAGATGCGTATTAAGTATCTACTAGGACTTGTTTCATAATATAAAAATTAAGTGGTCTGGTGTTGATGTGTTTAGCAAGATCAGAATCAAATTTTAAGCATCCTATGAGGCACGTAAAATCAGTTAATTATGAAGTGGTAATAACTATAATTAAAGAAGAAGCCCCAAAGATATGTGCGCATTGTGAAAAACTGAAAGGTTTGGTGTAGTGGAACAAAACAATCAGACGCCTCTGATTACCGAGAAGTGGGTGTGAGCGGGTATCAAATCCACCTGTGCCCAATTAGGGCAGGCCCCCCTATATCGCCTCGAAGGTGAGGCTCTCTATGGAGTCTCGAACCCGGGGCTTTCGGCATTGCAGTACTGGGTCTTAGCCAGCTGTGCCACGAGAGCCTCACCTTGGAGGCGATGAGCACTAGTGGCGCAATAAAGGTAATACAGTGTTCGGGAGTGAGCTAGTCTGTGGCTGTGAGTTTCACCTTTTATTGGCCCCCTGGTCTTGCACATGCTCAATAGGGGGCCTGCCCTAATTGGGCACAGGTGGATTTGATACCCGCTCACACCCACTTCTCGGTAATCAGAGGCGTCTGATTGTTTTGTTCCACTACAGTTTGGCTCTTACTACTCATATGTTACTGGTCATCCTTTAAGGCTTCTTCCTATCACTGTTCCAGGAAACATCAAGGATACCTCTTTAGGAAATGCTACAAGCAGTACAGATAGCTGTATGTCATGGTTCAGATGGGTATGCAGATAAAGCTACTGTGAATAAAAGGATCCATTCTGTTTGGTACAGTAGCTGACTAGGAGAGCACACCTTTACACTGATCTTGGTGTTTACCTGCTCTGAGGGATTAAAAAAATGTAACAGGAGGTCAGAGGCTGTCAGGAAACAGTCAGTGAATTTCTGGAAATTGTTTCCTGCTGGCAGGGCTGGTCTGTCCTTGGCTTTACCTTTGCTACTGCAGCTGTTTGCTAACAGCTGAAGGACTCGGCATTTGCACAGCTGAAAAACAAAGCAGCCTGGCTAGGTAGTATATTTATCTAGATAGTAAATGAGATGACCATATGAAGTAGGGTGCAGCTCTTGCTTTAGCTGATGCAAAGGCAACTATATGAAGACATAACGTAGAGGGGTTTGACTGAATAGCAGGGAAAAGGACTTTTAACCATAACTTCTGTTACTTGGACTAGTAATTCTGAATCTGTTATGAATCACAAGTTCACTATAGGACAAACTCAGACATTTGATGATGATGTTTATTACTGAAATCAGACCAATTGTCTCTTGTTCTTCACAATTCAAGGACTTGAGTAGAGCCTATGCCTGAGAGTGCAGTGCCCAGTTATAATTAACATTGCTCCAGATAGCAATCCAGAAATATGCATGCTTTTATTTCTTGTTTAAGCTATTCTGGCTATTTATTTTCCAAGCATATTGTAACTTAGCTTAATAAATTAGCGTCAGATTCTTGAAGGCTGCCAAAATTACCAATTATTATCTCACAATTTTAAGTCAATGGTTTTACTATGGTACTCTGCTTGCTGGAGTTGCCCACAGCTCAGCATCATGCAAACCCCTTCAAAATACTACATAAGTACACTATTCCCATGCTGAATTTACAGTTTTCAGTCAAACAAGAAATAGCTTGTGGTTTATTCCCTGGTTGATTATAGCTTCTTCTATATTGAATAGCTACATGTATAATTTACTTGCTTTTGACAGATGGCAAATTCCTAATTTAATGCACTTTTCAAGGGCCTAATTTTTCTTATTGCATTTTGGCATGGTTACAATCTCAGTACGGCCAACAGATTGTTGGGATATATTATTAACATTAATATTGTTATTTTTACAGTCATTATAGTGAATGGTAGCTCAAAAAAGATCTCATGGATCAGTGACACAACTGTTGCTACTAAGGCTCAAAACTTCAAACCAGATTCTTAAAAATTATTTACTTTGCATTTCTACTGTTGCTCTTTAAAGACTGTTTTGAGTTTCTTCCACAGAAGGTCAGAGCACAATTTACTATTTTATTATGGTGAGGAAACTTGTTTGCTATTTTTCTTATTCCTTTCCTTTGTCCTTCTTTTCTTCTGCCTGGATCATTAGAAGGGATAAAAGGAGCTGGAGATCTCAGCTAAATGCTGAGTTTCCATTGCCTGCCTGATGACGACAATCATCTTGATCTGGAAACATGAGTCTGGATTAAATACATCACTCTGCCATTCTTAAATATGTTTCAGTACAGTGCATTCTCCATGGAATGATCTTAAAAAATTATCAATTAAATTATGTTTTTTAATGTAACTGCATTTTGTTAAGCAAAGATTGCCCAAGCCTTCAGGATGAGGAATTCTTCCTGTAAACTGTCTTGCTGGGTTGACTGTACCTGTATGGTACAGGTCTGAACTGACCTGAGCAGTTTAAAAGTGACAAACTTGGGTCAGTTCTAGAGTGAAAAATGGAAACACTATAAAATACTGTATAATTCTGTTTTCTAAAAAAAAAAAAAAAAGCTAAAGTATATGTGGCTTAGACCGCTTTGTTTTTATAGCAGTAAAAATGCTTTTTACTGTGCCTTTTCTCACCCTTCCCTCTCATTTTTTGTTATTTCAAAATGTTGAGGCTTTTTTTCCCCTGACATTCTTTTAGTGAGTCATGGGGTATACTGTGACTTTGAGTGCAAAATTAAGAGTAAGCTACTTTGGAACAATTTTACAATGGCAGCCTGTAAAATGGAAAATCATGAATCATTCAGTGTTTTATAGCATAAGGAAAAGGAAAATTCTTTGAGAACATGTGTTTTTCTTGGCTACCAAAAAACCCCAAAGGAGATAATCAGTGTTGGGTAAAAGCTTTTCCTACACTGCATGCAAGAAATTGTTTCATTCAGTCAACAGTAGAAACACGTCTGATTTCAAAACACATTATTTGGTTATAAAGTGCCACATATTGTGCAAACTGTTGAAGAAAAGTGTATCCTTTTGCCCCACAGCTAGTTCATCCTACTGCATATGATGCTAATATAAATTTAGGAAGGTGGATTGCCTGACTTGGGGGCTTTTTGTTCTTCTTACTTGCTGTTTTCAATTAATAAGAGTGACTGAATAGGGTAAGACCTCATGGAAAGCAGAGAAGGTTGTTCATTGCTTAAGGACATTGAAGAATACTCCAGGAAAGACAATTTCAGAAAACACAGGTGAGTAAAAAGGCAGAGAAGCACAGCAAGGGTCTAGGAGCCTACAGCTCCAATGGAACAGTCAAAAGGAAAAAATTGCTGCAAAGGACACAGAGCTGCAAGTCAGACTTCAGAGGTGATAAACTGGAAACCTTGATTCCAAGGAAAACTTCAGAGTTTTCTGCAACTCGTAATATTCCTGAGGGGTCAGACACTGGAGCTGACAGCAAAGACAAGTGGGCAAGAAATGACTTCTTTATAAACTGTCTTCTATTTATATTCTACCTTACCTGGATGCTTCCAGGTTCTCTATTAAAAAAAATAAAATAAAAAAATAAAAAGAAATTTAAAAAAAATAAGTTTATCGTGGAATTGAAATTGAAAAACTTCTGGTTTACTTTGAGAAGCTCACTGTAAGGAGAATTTTTCAGCAGATACATTTCATAGTTTTGTTTTGCATAAGTATAAAGATGAATTATTTTGAAATACTCTTGTAAACTCCTGTGATTTTCTTATACAGCTGAAGACTTGTTTTTCTTAATTTTCTTTTACAATGAATATTTTGTGTTCAACAGGGAAGAATCACGAACAGTTAAAACTGTTTATTTCCTCTGGAATATTTAGCTAGTGTCCCATTTTTATTACTGTTATTGATGACATCAGTTTTAAGAAAATAACTTATTCATCAGTTGCTCCAAGTATAAAATTGTGGTTCACTGAAACTTTCTGGGCATTGAGTCTGTCAGGGAATGAGCTCTGGGACCATGGTTGGTTATGGTGTCCATACCAGAGCACTGTAATTTTCATATTTCCACTTCTCTTTTTCTAAACCTTTTGGAACTGAATACTTTTTTCTTGTATGCCTTAACTCAGATACATGCAGGTACTGAATGAAAAAATTATTCTAACTGGTGCAGTAGACATTGGATTACAGGATTTAAGGACAGTTTTAGGTTCCTTTAAATGCTTTTATTTCAAATGCAGATTAAATACACCTGCTTTATTATGTCAGAATTAAATAAATATATTACTGAAAAAACAGCATTTAATTATAAAATATATGAGACAGCTTATCTATCAATCAGCTATGCTTTTGATATATCTGTGAGTAGAAAAGGAAATCAGAAAAACTGTAAGAGTTAAAAGAAATAGGAAGAAGTGAAAAGAGAGTCATAAGCTCATCATTTTCCTTAGGTTTTACATCTGTACCAACCTTTATGCAATATGAGAATGTGATACAGATGGTGAGCTTCCAAGACTTATTAAACCTGTTCTACCATTGAGGGTCAGTCATTTCGTATTCTGTTTTATACAACCACCTGGACTGGGTGACAGCCATCTTTTTCACTTTAATTCTTCAGAGTTCAGACATCCCAAGGAAGAAGACCAGACTGTCTTGCTCTGGATGTTTGGTGGCGTTGGGGTTTTTACTTATGTTTTTAGTAAAGATCAAATGGTATAACAGGAGGTGTTATGACCAACGAGTATGAAACACGGTTCTGTGATGATTACTGGTGCTGTTGATATCTGTTGTAGAAGTGATTTGACATACAGTGCAGACACAGCTGTAAATAAACTCTTTCTGTCACAGAGTTCTTGCACATGGAGCTGTGAGTAGGTTCACAGTGACCCATAACCTAAAATTAAAATCCCTATGTGCAAAAAATTGGACCTATTAAAAAGTGCTTTTCTCCACTCCCCTATCCAGAATATTCTTATAAACCAAAGTACCTATTTCTGGTTTTCTTCCTGAGAAAAAGCTAACAATTAACTTCCACAAGTCAACAGCAGTTGAGTTCCATACTTAGGAGAATTCTGGAATTGTACCAGCTATGCAGTAGAACACAAATATTCCAAATCTGCTATCTGCTTGGAAATTCAGCATTTTCTGGTGGGTTTTGTTTTTTGTTTTCTCCCCAATATTAAGTTAGGAAACGTCTTCTGCCTCTAGACCCATTTAGACCCAAGGTCTCTCCACTTGGGTCTTCCAAACTGCACACAAGCCACAGACTCCAAATTAGTCTTGCCCTCCTCAGCTTGACTCTTTGAAAAGCTCTTCAAATCTGAGCAAGCTTGTTTGCTCTTAGAAAAGCAATTTGTCTCATCTTACATCTATTCCAGTTCATCTGTCAAGCTCATCTTTGCACAGAACATAGCAGTGAACACAAAGTACACATGCAGCTTTTCCCCTGCTGCCTCACTGCTTAACCTCTTTGAAGGATTATACACAGACATAAAATAGGTTTTAATCAAATTGTGTGGAAGTTCAATCCAATCAGAAGATATGGTTTGTTACACCAAAAAAATACAAAAAACCAAAACCAACACTACAAACTAGCCCTCTGTGACATATTTAATCTCTTTTACATAAATTAATTTTGTGCCTCTGTTAATATTTTAAGAAAATGAGTAGAGCAGGTGAACAGGAGGTGAAAAAAGTTCCTGTTCTGGAGCCACTACACGTACTGGGGAGGAGAGTCCAGCTGACAGAATGTGGCAAAAAAAAAAGTGTAGAGGAGTATGATTTAGATGAAGGGATTGAGTCCACCATCAGCAAATTTGCAGATGACACTAAGCTGGGGGGGAGTGTGGATCAGCTGGAAGGCAGGAGGGCTCTGCAGAGGGATCTGGACAGACTGGAGAGTTAGGCTGATTCCAATGGGATGAGGTTCAACACGGCCCAAGTGCCGGGTCAGTACTGTGTCCAGTTCTGGGCCCCTCAGTTTAGGAAAGATATCGAGGTCCTGGAGGGGGTCCAAAGGAAGGCACCCAGGCTGGTGAAGGGACTCGAGCACAGACCCTATGAGGAGAGGCTGAGGGAGCTGGGGCTGTTCAGCCTGAAGAAGAGGAGGCTCAGGGGAGACCTCATCACTCTCTACAACTCCCTGAAAGGAGGGTGTAGCCAGGTGGGGGTTGGTCTCTTTTCCCAGGCAACTCTCAGCAAGACAAGAGGGCACGGTCTTAAGTTGTGCCAGGGGAAGTTTAGGTTGGACATTAGAAAGAATTTCTTTACGGAGAGGGTGATCAGGCATTGGAATGGGCTGCCCAGGGAAGTAGTGGATTCTCCGTCCCTGAAGATATTTAAAAAGAGACTGGATGTGGCACTCAGTGCCATGGTCTAGCAACCGCAATGGTGGTTCAGGGGTTGGACTCCATGATCTCTGAGGTCCCTTCCAACCCAGCCAGTTCTATGATTCTATGATTCTATGGTAGCAGGGAACTGGGAGATTACAGCTGAAGCAAAGATAGAAATAACTTCTGGGATGATCAGGCACAGTAGACCCACAGCCAGCTGTCTGTGCTCACAAGTGGAAGAAATTCCTGTAAACCAGGCACAAAGATCTGTGTACTGACATTCAGGGCAGTTGGTTACTTATTTATTAGTCCTTTTATTTTTTGTCTTGTCTTGCATAGTAATTCTCAGATTTTTCTCTTTTAGTCTATTCTTGTTCATACTCTAATAAAACAAAAAAGTCTGATCTTTGACTCTTTTTTTGAATGTCCCTACATATATCATCTAATGAAACAATCTAGGCAGATCCACCTTAAAGGCTTGTATATTTCGGGGTGCTGTGTTTATATTCCAAAAGCTTCCCATGAGAGTGTTTTCCAAGTTAAGTAACTGTTTAAAACAGTGACATTTTTATGGCTTTAACAGATGCCACAGGAAAAAGTTAAGACTTTTTTTTTTTTCTATTTATATGTGAAAGATTAAGTCCTTCTTTGGCTCGATGTTTTGCTCAGGTTTAGAAGGTGACATCCCTTTCTAGATATTTTCCTAATCCTGTTCTTAAGAAGGGGCAAGGTCTCCATCTATCATCTATCCTGCTGTCCTATTCCTTACAAATGTCAAAAGCACATCAAATACAGCCAACTCAAAATGCATTACAGGGAAAAAAGTAGAAAAAAATTTCCCAACAGTTCTTGTTTCATATGATTTTACAGCCTTTATCAGCAGTGGGAAGTCAGGAGAAATGGAAAAAATCTTTGAAAAGGTGATTTTTCTGTTGCATTGTTATTCAAGCTCACAAGTGACTGACGTGCAAAAGAACAAGAACTGAGAAGACTCAGACTTTTGTTTCAGTTATTGGAAGTCCAGAGGTGTCCAGCAGCTGATTACTTTTTACATTTTCTTACCATTAACGAAATAACACTGCTTCACTCTTTAATTGATTAAGAATTTGGTTCGGTTCAGTTTTTTCATTTAGTGATTCTAGTAGAGAAATATTTGCATCCTGGTTTTTTCCTTTTTTTTTTTGGCATTTGGTAGTTGCAATAGGTATCTATTTTCATGTGAATTTTCCTTCTTTTTTCAAGTGCCTGCCATTTGATCATTAACATATATTGCTTTTGCTATGCTATATGACCTTTCTGAACCTTTGTCCAGCTATCAGTTAATATGTCATATGGCAAAACTTCTGTTTCATCTGGATTTATACATCCTAATTTTAACTATATTTATTTACTTGTTGCCACATAATTACTGTTTTCAGAAGTAGGAGAGATCTTTTCTTAGTTAACTTATTAACTATCTCTGTCAGTGCAGTTTTAGGAATACAAGAGGCTTGGGGTATCTGAGGATGTAGTGTAGTTGAGGATGTAGTGTGTAGTAATGTAACTGACACTGACTGATTTTAGGCCACAAAGAGAAAGATACTGCAAATGAAATAAGACCATGATTCCAGTACTAGCCAGGTACTTTTTTGACTGCACTGATGATCTACGAATCTATTTCCTGACTATAGTAAATCTGCCTCTATGGGTGCAGACTCCCTTTTGGCAAATGAGCAGAGGAAATCTAACATGGAGATTTAAAATAAAGCTAAGATTTCTTCTTACTAATTATAAAAATTTTGTCTAGTACTTTGTTTTGAAGATAAACTCTTTAAACCTGTCACAGACTTGAAAATTATCTAAATACATTAGAGAACTTGATGCATATGGTACCAAATGGCTGATGTCCATTTTTTTGGTAGATGACTTAGTTAAACTAATATGTGATTGTCATTGTCTTTTCCATTGTGTTGCCTTGCACTTTGAGGGGTAAGCAGATATTATTGAAATATTATAGGTGTACACAGAATTTTTGTCAATATTCTAAGTTTTTGCACTAAAGAAAGCATGACATCTTTTAATGATAGAATATTCAAAATGCAATTTACAGATCTTTTTCCATTGTTTTTTTCATGTCATAGTTGCTACTGCTTCTAGTCAGTCAGGTGCTGGTTTGAGTGGATTCATACTCACTGTAAAATAGAAGTGAAAAACAAATTTATTTTCTTAGTTACTTTTCTAGGACTAAGTCATCAGTTACTGACTTTCAAAAATCCAAATGAAATGGAGATTGGTAGTTTTTGGTGAGGAATGGGACATAAATGTTCTTGAATTATGAAGATAAGGACTTGACTGAGAAACAGACTCAGTTTCTCTACAGATGCATGAAACCCCATAAGCAAAGAAATTATTATACTAATGCATTCTGATGCTAGAGTGAATGTTAACATTGCAACAGAAACAAGTTTTATTATTTTTCACATAGATTTCATATAGATTTGTGACTAACATTTATTTCTCAATGAACTGTCAGGAACATTTGCAGGTGTTGGCCCACGTGACCAAACAGGTTTTGGTTCATCACTTGTAAGATGTTGTCAGTTAAAGTAGTCAGGAGAGCAGTTCAGGAATAAATCTTGTTCTTTCACCATACTCATGAATTTTTTTCCTTTCTATTTTTTGCATTTAAATAGGAAGACAGCTGCCTTCAGATGATACAGAACTCACTGACAGTTGCTCTTTCTTCAGGCCTACTTCATGAGAACTTCAGAAGATACTAAACTGAGGTATTTATTTGTTCCTTTTATTTTTAAAATTTCTACTTTGCATATATTAGATAGGTAGAAGAGCAGGCAAAAGGCAACATGAATCTAGACTAAGAAGAGTAGTCACACATACAAAATACCACAAATGTTCTGTTTTTGGAGGGTGAATGGAATAGAATAGAACAGAATAGAATACTTTCACTTTGAAGAGACCTACAACAATCATTCAGTCCAACTGCTTGACCACTCCAGGGCTGACCAGAGATTACAGAATGTTATTAAGGGCATTGTCCAAAAGCTTCTTAAACACTGATAGGGTTGAGGCATCAACCACCTCCCTAGGAAGCCTGCTCAGTGTTTGATCACCCTCTTGATAAAGAAATGCTTCCTAGCACCCAGTCTGAATCTGCCCTGGTGCAGCTTTGAACCAATCCCACGTGTCCTGTCACTGATTCTATCTAGGGAGAAGAGATCAGCACCTCCTTTTCTCCAAACTGAACAGGCCCAAAATCTTCAGTCATCACAGGACATTCCTTCTAGGCTTTTCACCAGCTTTGTTGCCCTTCTCCAGACACATTCAGAGACCTTAACATACTAATTAAATTGTGGACCCCTGGAACTGCACACAGCATTCAAGATGAGGCTGCACCAACACTGGATAATCACATTTTTTTACTGTCTGGTGATGCTGTGTTTGATGCCCCCAGGATGCAGTTTGCTCCCTGGACTGCCAGGGCAAAGGGCTGACTTGTGCTGAACCTGCTGTCAGCCAGCATTCCCTCATCCCTCTCTGCAGGGCTGCTCTCCTGCCACTCCTGTTCCCGTTTATACTTTTGCCTGGAATTATTCTGTCCTAGGTGCAGGATCCAGGATTTGGACTTTTAAATTTCATCCCATCAATAATAGCCCAATGCTATAACATAATGTAACATAACATAATGTAACATAACATAACATAACATAACATAACATAACGTAACATGACGTAACGTGACTTAATGTAATATAATCTCCTTCTATACCTAGACACCATGTAGTTGGTTCTTTTTTATAAATTGAGAGTTATATTGAGAGTTTGTCATATAAATATGACAAAAAATGTATTAAAATTAAGTTTAAATGTTGCTTTTTTGTGATATCCTGCCCAAATTTATTTAATCCTCTCCTTTTCTCCAAGAACGGACAAAATATTTTGCAGGAAATTCATGGACATAACAACCCTGGACATAAATAATGACTGAATAATGAGCCTTTCAAAACAATCTGGCATTTAAAGTGTATTTGTCTAATACTTCCACAGAATTTCAATTAAAGAAAAGCTTTGGTGCTAACTCAATATACAAATACTTTCATTTTATGTTGCATAAATCCATGAGCTTAAATATAAAAGTTGATTTAAAGATATTTGTAAATGTTTTATGAAAAATATTTGTCATTTTTGTCAGGTACCAGGGAGTGAAGCCCTTCATATACTAACAACCTGCTACATTTGTACACATAAGCAGAACCTGATATAGAATTAATAGCCACAGAATTCATAAAGGGAAAAAAGTATCTTGTAGGCCTGTGATCAGTTGCATTTATGTCAGTACTAAATTTATGATCTGCAGCTGTTAAGTATTTGATAGGAGCTTAATTTTCTAATGCATAATAACAGTACAAGAAAAAAGGAGAAATTATGTTTTGAGACATGAAATTGTCCAAATATATGGATGATGGTTTCAGTGCATCTCCTTGCACAAAACTATTTTAGTCTGTAAATCTTGCAAATGGATGTTTTAATGCTTTTTAAATTGCAAACAGCTACCAGCACAGATTCTAAAATAGCCTGGGCTGAACAAAAGTCTGTTGTCATTGTTTGTGTAGTCAGTCTAATGTAAGCAGTGCCAAGCTGGAATTCTTGTTTCTGCATTAGAGAACTCAAAGCTTAAATGGCACCAGAAAAAAATGTATCATAATTTCTATGGTGTCATCTTAAAAGATGTAATATATGCAACCTTGTTTTAATAGTTCCTGATATTTATATGCAATTTTGTTGGATACAAAAAATGGATTATATTTTTAAAAAGTAATTGTTAGTTAACAAAACTATAACTAAAGCTATGTGTGCTATTGCAGTTATAGTATGATACATGTATTCCCTTTTTTCAAAGAGACTTTCTATACCAGCCAATATAGATTAATGTTAGCATGAAAATAACAATTTTCAGAAAAACTTCTATTAAAATGTAGTTGGATCTTATGTATGGATTCAGAAAAGAAACTAGAAGTCTTTTTTTTTCCCCTAATTTTTGCATTGTGTTCTGTCAGCAGCTATGTATGTTAGTAGCTTTTACATGCAGATTCTGTGAAGTGCTGCATACTCTCAGAGCTGAATAAAACAGCTGGCATTATGTGACAGGTTGGGCCATTTCAGTATGCATTATGGATTGGTTCTCTCTTACAGTGGGGCAGTTCGTTTCTGGAGTCAGTACACAACCATTTTAGCAGTAGAATTAGCTGCTTATGTCAGAGATTATAATTAGCTGTGTGTATGCCAGAGCAACAGGATGGAATGCAAAACACAGCCAAACATATGAACGAATTTTCTTCCAGTGATATTTGGCCAGGCCTAAAATATCTTCCACTCTGGATTTGAAAGTAGTGGAAAAGTTAGACAATCTTCTCTTGGTAAGAAACTGATTGTAGTTTATTCAGAAGTCCCAGTTTTTTACGATCTCTAAGGTAAGTAATGATTTTTTTAAAAATTGTTTTATATCTGTATCAAAATATTAGCATATTAATAATTGAGGGGTTTCTTTTGTTTGTTCTTTACTTTTTCAGTGGATGTATTGAACTTCTCCCCCGTCTGATTTTCTGTGAAACATGCAGTCCTCATTTAAGGATCATTTTGCTGCTTATGTGGTTTACTTTAGGACTGAAATTCAAGTGTTTGTTTTTTTATATATAGTTACTGTTTTAGAGTCTGATAGTTTGCTTTTACAAGCAAATGCGGCTTGAAGATGTGTTGTTTAGACTGGCACTTATATGATATTAAGAAGCTAACTTTAAGTACTTTTAAAATCTTTTACATTATATTAACTATACAGAGGTATTCTTCTGTAAAATTTGCAGTAGCATGCTGATGTTTGTAGCTCTAAACTTTTCTCTTTATAGCATGCTGAAAGTAAAATCTAGTGAAGAATCAATCTGTGCTTCTGCTGAACACTTTTTGGCTTGCTATTGTGATAATAAACTTCCTTATGCAGAACTGTTACCAAATTCAATTTTAACTTCTTTGAAGCATATTTGAATTGATGTAGACCATCCAACTATGTGTATTCAGAACTTCTTTTTTGAATTTGTAGTTTCCTTGAATTACAATGCATTTTCTCTTGGATAATTTCACTGACTGAAAGAATATTACTAATGAGGTGTCAGTGGGTTACTGACTTATCATATTATAATGTATAGGATGATAGTTGGTGTCTGTCCACCAGCTAAAGCTTGCACTGCATACTTAATCATGCATCATAATAAGCACAGAAGTTCCTAAACCAGGATATTGCCAGTGTATAGTAATGGGGTTTGACTGCATCCACACCATGCAACTAGGCTCCTTTTATGGAGACATGTGTGGTTTCACCATATCTATCTTGAACCTCCTCCTACTTGAGGAGATGAATCATGTCCTAGAAATGTTTGTCTCTCTCCAGTGCTGAGGGTGGGGCTAGGTAAGCATGGCTGATGGTATCTGTTTGGTGAGGTGAATTCTGGCCTGCATAGCCACGTCCCAGTGAGTAATCCACACGAGTGAACTGAAGTAACTTTGTGCCATAGAGTTCTGGAAGTTTGCAGTCAGTTAAGAATTTGGAAGTTTTGGTTGTGATGCATTGTCTCAGCTGAGGGCACTTCAGCTGAGATGGGTGTCCATTTACCTTTTAAACAACTGTAATATTCACATATTACACACAAACCTCCTCTCCATTATGTAATGAAGGGCAAATGGTCCTACAAAACCACCGAGGGGTAAGAACCACTGTATGGAGTTAAATTAAAAATAAAATGATCTAAATTAAGACCAGCATTAGATGGAAAAATTTAAAATCTTTTCTAAACCTTTATACTTTCAGTAATAACATGCAACTTTTTCTTGTTTGAAATCTCAGTGGTTAAAAGCAGGTTATATCTTAGGTTTTATTCATAACCATAAGGCTTTAGTAACACTATGAAGATCCAAAATTAATCTGTACACTAATAGATTTGTAATTATACAGAAGATATGTGTGGATATATTAAGTGTTGAGAATACTAATGCAAAAAATGTATGCTTCAAGGTAGGGGAAAAGACTTTTGGAGGAACAGTTGCAAGGAGGAAACTGATATATTGTGTCAAGCCTCTTGACAATCCCAAGCCTCTGAATGTTGAATTTGGTTAAAACAGCCCTAGAAGCTCAAAAGCTAGTGTAAAGGGGAGGGAAACAAATGGGAGACAGACAGTTTAGACAGTGACACAGAGTACGGTTGCTTTTTTGTTTACTAAACCAGTCTAAAAGCATCATAGCAGTTTGGTTTATTCAATATCCTAGACAATTTTTCAGTAACAATGTTCTCACTATTTAATTCATCTGTTACCTGGGCCAGTCCTCTCATTAAACCTTTCTGTATATCTGCCAGAAGCTATTAAGGAGCTGATACATTTCATGCTGTGGTCAGTTGTGTTCCTATGGTGGATAAAGTACTTCTTTTGTATAGGAATACGAAGAGGAATATAAACTAAAGTACACCAGTATTTTTTTAAATGTAGTATGGTATGTCCTAAGTACTGGATGTTGCTGGTATTTGTCATAAACCAGATGGTTTTCACTAAGATATACAGTATGTTTTTTTATTTGTGTGTGTGCATGTGCATATACATATCTTGAAGACTGCAAAAATCACATTTATATGTAATTTCAAGAGTGGGATGTACAGGTGAAATCTTGTAGTGTGTAATTAAAACCCATTGGTTCCTTCTTGTTTCTTTGCTGTGTGGTCAGTGCTCTGAGAAACACCAGAAGCCTCAGTAACTTTTTTTGCCTTAGCTATTCCATTAGTGTGAGTGGCAGATTCTAAATTTTGTGCAGAATTTTTGCATGCCTGGCTTATCAGATCAGGATACTGTTAGGTTTCAGAAAAGGCTGGCTGTGTTCTGAACATCAGCCTGTGTTTCAAGTTAAAATTTCATGGAGGTCCTACTTTGAATTTCAAAGCTGTTTGATGTGGCTATGAGGAGCATGCAGTCTCTGTCAGCAGTGGCTGCTGATGAAAGAAGACATCTCTGCAAAGTTCCACTGCACCCAGTTTCCTCAGTTTTGAGGAGATTGAAGTGAAGTACAGCAGTAAGTAAATAAAATCCACATTGTGGTGACTCTGGACTGCTGAAAGCAAAATAAATGCACTGGAAAGAAGCTGAGCTAGCAGGGTACAGCTACAGCTGTGGACCCTACCAGCAGGCTGGGCAATACTAGTAAGGATGTAGGTGGCAGACTGCATCCAAATGTCTGTTTCAGTCCAGCACTGAACTGGAATAGATGATCTACACGGGTCCATTGCAACCTGAAGTTTTTCTGGAATTCTCAGAACTTGTTCAGAAAATTTTTCCTGAAAAATGCTCTTTTATTATTGTCATTGTCATTATCATTCTTAGTGTTATTGTTATTATTTACTCTTGATTACTCCTCTGGTTATCTTACTAGATGATACAGTCTACAATGTTTCAGATTTAATTTCTACTTTCAGTATGAGCAGGGCATCACGGTTTACCAAAAAAGACATTTCTTGGGAAATTGATTGGTAACCAGCAGTATTCTCAGGTCCTTGTTCAGCCCAATGAAAGTTCATAAAAATTAGTAAGAACTGGCTGCAATATTGGACTTGAATTTTATATGGAAATACAGGGAGGGAAAAGGAGAGATTCAGGTTTTAAAGAAAAAAAAAAACAAAAAACCAACCAAACAAAAAACTGTGAGGATTATTTTAATCCTAGAGTTGCCTGTGAGCTGAAAAGTCACAGGAGGATATTTGGGAGATTATCAGGAAAGGTTGTAGTTAGTGTTTGTCTGTGTGAAAGTTTTTGTACTAGGTATAAGAAAATTGCAAGATAGTTTTCACTTTGTGGAGGAGGAAGAGTTTGGTTGGAGTTTGTTCTGAGTGCCAGGACAAGAGCAAGAGAGCATGGTCAACACTCCCCAAGATCAGCATTAATGAGGCAGATGAGTGCTCATGAGGTTTGGTTCATGATATGTTCCTCTACTTGTATCCTGATAAGTTTTAGACCTTCATAGTACATCCCAAGGCTTCTAGCATATATTCTGATTCTACAAAAAGTCATTTCTGCAAGCTAAAGTGGTGAAACTTTACTCAGAGGGCACCCACAGCCAAGTTTTTTGTAGTGTCATTTGATGTAGCATGGAGTTTTATGTAGATGGAGCAAAATTTTTTGTACTATGATTAACAAAACCAAGATAGGAGGTGGTAGTCCTATGCTTTATGTGCCACTTTTCATGTTATTTTCTAGTTTCAGATATGCAAATAAACCTGATTAATGGCCTACATACAAAAAAAAAAAAAAAAGGAAAAAAAAAAAAGGAAAAAAAATCAGTCCTACTGTTTGATATAGTAAAAGTAACTTCTTTTAGCTACAAATTTTCCTTCTGTGTAACTTTTAGTTTAATTGTGTTCCATTTAATGAGAGTGTTGAAGAAGGCTTCTGAAAACTGAAATCTTAAACATAGAACTGCACTATGAAATAATGTGTTTCATTCTGCATGATTTTGCTAGTCATTTCATAATTATGTTGGATGTATGTATGAAGATAATCCTTTCAAACAGAAATGCAGTTCTTATTTTAATGAAGTTGTACAAGAGTACTAATTTATGGTCATAACAGAGAAGAAACGATCTACAAGCTGTATTTGATAAAACCACTGTCTTTATCTGAGTATCACACATTATTTTTGAATTGCATATGTCATTGAAATTAAGTTAGTAACAATTGTGATCCATTAAAATATTTTTTTACATTTACAGTCATATATTTTAATAATTTTGCCTGTAGTTAAACATCTGTTGAACTGACAGTGTTGCAATGCACATGTGGTGATTTGTTTTATCTGATTTTAGTCATGTTTATGGAAGACAAAGCTGTATTGAAGACTCCAAAATGATATTTAAATTAACATGTGTCAGAAATTCCTGGTGCCTGGTAATGTATGAGACTAACTCAGGAAATAAATTCAAAACTGACATTCAAAAAATTAAGTAGAAATAAACTTTGATTTAGGATTGTTTAGTAAGTGAGCATATGAGTGGTTTGAATATAAAAGAATTAAAACAAAGGCAGCAGAAAGCAAACTATTTTCTCTTCATCAGAAAATTCCAGTTTTTGCTACCTCTCCCTTCTCTTTGCACTTCATTCATCCTAGACCCTTTCTGCTATATTTTACAATCCCCAGCCATATGTCCTATGCTGCTTTCCTGAGTCTACCCACTACTTAACTTTTTTCTCTTGTTCTCAGATGTCTATTCACAGTATTTAATTTACTGTACTTCAAAATTATACTTACACTGGAGATTTTCTTTTTTACATGTGTGATTTCTTATTATATTCATTCACAGCTAAACCAAAATGAGACAATTTACAAGACAATTTTCCTATACTGAAATAGATTTCAACATTGTGGTAGATGATTTTAAATTTTATACAGCTTTTTCTTTTACACTGAATTAACAGATTTTTAAAGCCATGAGAATAGTCTTTCATTTTGTACACTAGAGGCTAACAAAAAAGTCTCAGAATTGTTCTTCTACTGAACTAATGCCTTTATGATGCATGATTACCTTCCAAAAATGTGTGTAAGGTTGCTCTTCAACTGTCAATTAAGAATCAAAATCTCTCCTAGGTAGAGTTTAGTTACTGCAAACCTGGAGTAGGTGAATCTGCAGAAACCCTGACGTAGGTGAATTGCAGAAACTAAGATCTAGTATGCTTTTATCTTTATTTTGCCATTAGAAATTTGCATACTTTTGCATGCATCCAGAATTTAAGTTTAGGAAAGTCTGACTTGCTTTCTCTTCTTGAAGAACTTCTTGCATGCGAAGTCACCATCCCTGTGCTGGGATTAGTGAAATGTTCATTTATTGTGGAGAAAATGATCAGAGGACTTCAATCAAAAGAGATGTTTTGTTGCCTGCCTCTGACTCATAACTGAGCTCATCTGCCAAGCATACCACATGAGAGGGTTTTAAAACATATGTGGGACCTCTTATTTGTGCTTTTGTGGTACTCGATGTTTGGTGGGTTTTTTTGCTAGACTGTAAAGCAGATTCTCTTGAAATAGGGTCTAATCCAGCCTACATTACATTTAGTAAGTCATCTGAGCATGTACAGAAGTCACAAAGATTGTATCAGAACCAGTACTGAAGCCTGAGCTGCAGTTTTCTTTGGACCTACAAGGAGCAGTTTAGGAAACTGGCCTTTAGTTCTGTTCTCACAAACTATGATAAAAAATTTAAAAGCTCTGGAGGTATTCTGTTGCTGCAAATAATACTGCCATGAATGCATAAGTAGCAAAAAGCATTCTGGTATTATTATTAGACCTTCTTGTTGTAGTATTATTTTTTGTGTTTTGTTGTTTTGGTTTGGGGCTTTTTTTTGTTGTTTGTTTTTTAGTGTTCTGGATTGGTTCTCTGCTAAGGTCTTAGACTACAAAAGCTGATTGATATGTCAGGCACTATTGCCTATATCTGATGAGCTAACAATGTCTTAATTTGAGTTAAAAAATGCAAGTTATTCTCATTTGTTATAAATGTCTTTTCCTGCATATGTCCAAAGAAGAACATTAGGAACTACAGGGATATTTCCTGGAGAAAGAATTATGCCTGTACCTAGAGAGGATAATGTGCTTGTTGTTTGATCCAAATAGGAATTGTTTTTCAGGTATTCAAATTAGGATCTATAAAATGAAGAAATATAGTCTTACTTTTCAGATTGCAGTACTTGATTTATAGTAAACAATTTTAATTGAAAGTTAAGAATTTTAATAATTGCTTATTTCAGTTTTGGGTTAAATACTTTCTATGAAAAATTCTGCTTTGAGGTACAAGTAGTATATATGATATGTCAAAGGAGAGATTCTGCTCTTAGCTAATTCTGGGAGGCCTACAAAACGTATTTCTGGGTTTTCTTTAAGCTTTATTTGTTTTAGCAGCTAACTGAAAGTTCATTTCTTTCCTATTGGTTTTAATCCAAGATGTGGCATATTTATCAAAACCAGTATGTTTACATTTTGCCGTGTTCTTCGTCTCCTGTGTTCTTGGCATTTGTGTTACTGCTTTGTCACAACTGCTCAAGAAACTTGGATTGTGTTGCTGCCTCAGCAGTTGAAGTCAGCATCACCAAAAAAGGCCTCTGTAGTGCATGTCTTTTGATTATTTCCTTATGTGTCTAATACACATTTAAATTAATCTGGTTTGCCCCTGTTAAATGAAAATGAGAAATAAAGCTCATATGACCAGGACTACAGTGCAACAGGAGCACATCAGTTTGTGTTCATTGACATTTAAAATTAATCAGAAAAGAGCAGAGATTTAAAATATATAGTGAGACACAGTATAATAGGAAAGTATTTTGCTTTTCTTGCTGCTGAAAAGGAAAACAAATTTTGAACTTTTAGTTTAGTTTTAGTTTAGTTTTAGTTTAGTTTAGACTTTTCAACAAAGGTGCAATTGTTATTTTCTAGAAAGAATGCCAAATTATTCTTCTTTCATATTTTTTAAAATGTATCATTGATAAATCACTTGAATTAGGGAAGGGAGACATGAGGATTTTCATCTCTAGCTTCTGCATCTAGTTCTGTTCCGTGTTTCCTTGGTGTATTTTCACTTCATTATTCAAAAAAAAGCTTCACAGAATAGTGTTGTAACTCCATTTGCTATGTGAAATACTAAATAAATAGCTTTTCAAGGTTGACGACCAACATAGGAAAGTCCCACAGGAAGGAGTGAGCAGTTTTGTAATTGTGCTGAAGTCTGCTGTACAAACTGGTACCATGCCTCTGGAGATGTAAGATCTTATTACCTGGAAGCAGCAGGTTCATAAAAGCAACAGCAAGAACAGGAAAAAGAAACAAGGTTATGCCAATTCATGTGTCTTTGAGTTTTTCTTGCTGCCACAGAGAATATATCTTCCCAGAACTCAGGACATGAAACACTTTTCCTGAGGAAGTGTTGAGGGTAACTTTTAAGGCATACTAAAACCTCTGTCCAAACAGGACTTCCATTAGGAACAGTATTTCTGCAAGATTCATCTTGGTCTTGCTGGTAATCACTGTTGTGTAATGGAAAGGATCTGCTATCACACACCTAGGACACATAAAGATGTCACTCAACAAGCACCAGAACTCTGAATACACCAAGCCAGGTCAGCAGATGGATGCCTCTGGCTCCTGCGAAAGGAGGTCTCCAGTGATTATTGCCTACCAGCTGCCTGTGCAGGTTGCCACTCTTCATCTTTTTTTACTCTGCTGAGGGGCATTTCAAGACTGAATGTTCAGGAAAGAAAATGGAGATAAAACTGAGTCTAGGGAGATGTGAAGTTTTCCACATAAGGGGTTAAAAGGCTTTCAAATGCAAAGTGATTCTGTCTGAACTATTGCATAGTGAGATCCTGTAATTATGATAAATGATTCATGGGAAACACCAGTTCAGTGCCCACTAGTTGTCAGTAAATAAAATACTTTGGAATTCATGGGGAAATGGTAGAGATCAAAAGAGAGCACATTGTACAACTCTGTAATATACATCCCTGAACTGAGCAAGTTAAGAGGAAGGGAATAAGTACAACCAAAGGAATAGCACTGCTTTTGTACAGGAAGGACAACACAACCTAGAAATTACCAGAGGCAGAGAGATATGATAGAAAAAGGTTGGAAATGTGGAAATATAATGGAGATCTGTAAGGAAACTTTCATTCTTTGATCTGTATCATCTTTTAGTCACCATCCAAGAGAGGGACTATTGAGCTAAGTGGACTTGGGTCTGCTCCAGTATAGACCCTTTTATGGTTTTAATCTCATAAATAATAAACATTAAAAATGCTCTTTAATTATTTGTGTAGGTCAACTTTTTACCAAATGGGATCTAACAATAGAATAGGACATGGTAACATAAAGCAGCTGAAGCAAAATTGAAGAAGTCTTTCTGAACATTTATTTCACTAATAGTGGTTATTAATTTTCCTAATATTTCATGACTATTTGATTTTCTTTCATTTTTAATCACATGTCCTGTTCTTGTAGGAAAAGCACGTTTTAAAACAAAACCTGTTTGTAAAAGTTATGTGAAATATTACTTTGTTGTTTCTCTCTGTCAATATTTAATTCTGGTTTAGTTTTCTTTCTTCTGTTTTGTTTTTTTTTTAATCAATCAAACTGATGGAATTCTACTTGCTGTTTGTTCAACTCAAAGTTGCTACCTCCCCTTATCTTGTTTTTTGTTTGTTTTTTTGTTTGGTTCTTTTTTTATTTTGCAGCCAAATTTGCATATGACAAAATGATGGCACAGAGGTTTTCAGGGTAAGCTTCACTTTTTCAAGCTTAGTGAAAGTTTCTTCTGAGGTAATACCCTTATTAAAGGATGTTGCCCTTCTTTCTGAAGGACAACTGAAGAAATGTCCCAAATAAAAATATCACTAGAAGATATTTTGGGAAAAATCCATAAAATTAATAATTATTCTGCTACCAGGACCAGATAGTGTTCACTTACGAAGGAAAAAAGTTAGTTGTGTGCCTTTCTGGTAAAGGAAGCAAGATAGCATCAAACATGGCTTCATCTTAATTTTCTGCTTCAAGAGCTTCTGCTGTGTTATATCTTTGTTTCAGAAGTATATTCCCACTGTCCATTCTTCAAGAGCTGGATTACAGAGTGCAATAATGATGAGAAACACAAATAACTCTTCAATATATGCAATTTCTATTAATTTTTGTATGCAAACAGACAAATTCATCATTGTTGGAGTGAGTAGAATACCCTCGGGCAGATTATCCCTATCTTGGTATTTTGAACAAATAAAAAACCAATGTCAGTTTAATCCAAAATGTGACCTTCATTCTATTTATAAATGGTTTATAATGGTTACAAGGGATTTTAAAGGAAGAGTCTCTTATGAATAAATAAAATGTAAAGTAGGCAAACAGATACCATCAGCTGTTCGCTAGCAATTGGAGAACTATGTTTTAAGTTACATCCCTTAAATAGGAGAATGATGACCCATAAACTTAGACTTCCAAAGATACTGGGGCATCTTTTTAGTCTATTGTAATGCAGTATGAAAAAAGCAAAAGAAAGGCAATGAAAAAACTAAAAAAGGCAATGTCTTAAAAGTAAATAGTTTCTGAAGTTGTTTCACAAGTGCTGTAGTTTTATGTACTTGCCAATGATACTGTAAATCCAGTGAAAGAGATTTTCTCTGGAGAACAAGAGAGATTTTAGTGTACACTTGAGAATACAAAATTAGTTCTGTTGAGCAGTTTGGAAATGAATGGCAGGCTCACGTCTGCTTATTTTTGTTCTGGCACTTTCTTCCAGGTTTGAATGTATTGTTCTTGCAGGTACAATAGGTTGTGTTGTAAAAATATGGTAGCAAGAGGTAGAATTTCAATTTCACAAAATGTCTGAAATGTCAAATTGTTTGCCAGGCTTCCAGTTGCTAATACAAACCAGAACTTAATCTTTTTGTCAGTTAGAATGACATCTTTTGTACCTACATGCAAATTTATGTGTAAACATAAATTGTAGTTACATATAGACTAATGGAGCTACTACATGATCCAAAAAAGTTCACTTGTTCTGGAGCGTCATAAGTTAATGACACTCTTTCTATTTCAAATGAGAAATTAGTCCCTTTTACAAAAGCAGGAACATTGTTTTAAGCATTAGGTTTGGAACTAGGTAACAGATACCAGTCTTGTTCACACACAAGGATTTTATTTTTTTGGTAATCTCAAAAGAAAGGTACTGATACGTCTATTAAATTTAATCTCTGAAGGAAAATAATCATTGCTTACTTTTTCAGAACCTGTTACTATTCCGTCAAATATATATTCACCTTAGACCACTTACATGGTATCACAACAAACCAAATAAGAATAATGTTCACTTGAACAAAGCAGAACCCTTTTTTTTTTTTTTTTTTTTTTTTGGCAAGTAAGGCACATATGTTCTAGCAGAGGCTAATCCTTAGCAAATGCCATGCCACAGCTTGCATCTGTATAACTAAATCTCATCCCCAGCAAAATGGAGTGCCCTTTTGGGAGCCCTCCTCCTCTGTGCTGTCCTCAGCCTGTGATGTGGCCATGGTGGTGGCTGGCAGAGGGCCAGGTGCTTCAGGCCATCCTGTTCCAGGCTCTGTGCTGCCAGTGAAATGAGCATGGGGCTGCACAGCGTACACCCTGACCCTGCTGAGTTTACTATTCTACAAGTAAGGTAGGAAAATTCTTAGTATAATAATTGGCCTGTGTCACCGAATCAAGGATTGTATGTACCAGATAAACTGTGCATTTTGTGACTCGCTAAAAATACATCCAAACATAGCTAATTTTTAAATCCTAAAAATCACAGTTAATACAGTAACACTGAGAGAAGTGTTACAGCCAATTTTACAAGTTTCTGCTCACACTTTAGTGTCTTGAAACTTCTCTCCAGGCCAGATTTATGTGCCATCACCTCAGAATGAATTATTATGAATGAATTATGAATCATTATGAATGAATCATTTGCCCTGGTAAGGCCACACCTTGAGTACTGTGTTCAGTTCTGGGCCCCTCAGTTCAAGAAGGATATTGAGGTCCTGGAGCAGGTCCAAAGGAGGGCAACCAAGCTGGTGAAGGGACTCGAGCACAGATCCTATGAGGAGAGGCTGAGGGAGCTGGGGGTGTTCAGCCTGAAGAAGAGGAGGCTCAGGGGAGACCTCATTGCTCTCTACAACTACCTGAAAGGAGGATGGAGCCAGGCGGGGGTTGGTCTCTTTTCCCAGGCAACTCTCAGTAAGACAAGAGGGCATGGTCTTAAATTATGCCGGGGGAAGTTCAGATTGGATATTAGAAAGAATTTTTTCACGGAAAGGGAGATCAGACATTGGAAAGGGCTGCCTAGGGAGGTGGTGGACTCTTCGTCCCTGGAGACATTTAAAAAGCGACTCGATATGGCACTCAGTGCCATAGTCTAGTGACTGTGGCGGTCGTTGATCAAGGGTTGGACTCGATGATCTCTGAGGTCCCTTCCAACCCAGCCTGTTCTATGATTCTATGATTCTATGATTATACTACTGGCAGGAATATTGAGGTGAAGCAGAATTTTCCCTGCAGTAGGTTTTGGGTCTGGAAATTGGAGGTGATAGATGAGATCCCATCTTCTCTAAGAATCTCAGATCTCAGTGGAATGTTTTCCTGTGCCAGTGCTGGTGTCTGCAAAAGAAATGGGAAGAGGAGTAGATGTAAAAGCAGAGAGAACAAAAGCCACCCAAGGACAGAAAAGTAGGTAGAGACAGGAGGACAGTGCTCCAGAGAAACTAGAACTGAGCCTGCTCAGCCAGAGTGTTAGATTTGAAAGAAATGGTAGAGAGACTGGGGCTACCAATGAATTTGAAGGTTAAAGGAGAGGAGACATTTTAAGGTGTAAGTGAAAACATTAGGTAACTGGATAACTGTGTGCAGAGAAAGAGTCAGAAAATTGGAGCAGAGGGAAAGTGGCCAAGAAGAGATGAGAGGGAAGACAGAGATTGCGTAAGGGGTGAAAGAAACTTATTAGGACTGTAAGAGAGTAGGGAAGGAAAAAGAAATGCAACAAAATCTGGTAGAAGTGTAGCTGTTAGGAAAGGAAACTAGGTTTGGCTAAAATAAATAGGAAATCAAGACTTTACGGCATGGAAAAGAGGAAAACAAAGAACAGAAATAAGGATATTTTATATGGAAAGAAGTGAACATAAATACACAAATGCTTGGAGGGCAAGCTGCCATTTCTTAGTATTATCACTAGTGCATTATAAAAAGATAAGTATGTGAATAGTACACCATGTTTTCTTTTTTTGTTCATTTATGTTTTGGTTTTTGTTGGTTTCTATTTTAATCTAGGAAGTTACATGAATCAGAAATTGAAGGATTTTAGATAGCATAAAAGTTAAAAATTATAACGTAAGAGTTGGAAGGTAATGGAATGGATAATCTCAGGAGCCACTATAGGTCAGTTACAGGTCAGCCAGACAATCAGGCCCAGTCATCATGGCTTCATGGAAGGCAGATCATGCTTGATAATCCTGATCTTGTTCTATGACATGACCTGCTTAATGGATGAGGAAAAGGCTTTTGATGTCGTCTGCCTGGACTTCAGTAAAGCCTTTGACCCTGTCCCCCATAACATCCTCATGGAAAAGCTGTCTGCCCTTGGCTTGGATGGGCATATGCTCTGCTGGGTTAAACACTGGCTGGATGGCTGGGCCCAGAGAGTTGTGGTCAATGGAGTTAAATCCAGTTGGTGGCCAGTCACAAGTGGTGTCCCCCAGGGCTCAGTGCTGGGGCCACTCCTCATTAACATCTTTATTAATGATCTTGATGAGGAGATGGAATGCACCCTCAGTAAGTTTGCAGATGACACCAAGTTGGGAGGGAGTGTGGATATGCTGGCTGAGAGAAAGGCTTTACAGAGGGACCTGGACAGACTGGACTAACTGCTTGAAATTCAGTAAGGCCAAGTGTAGGGTCCTGCATTTTGGTCAAATTGACAGTCGGCTGAATATGAGCCAACAATGTGCCCAGGTGTCCAAGAAGGCCAATGGCATCCTGGCTTGTATCAGAAATTGTGACCAGCAGGACTGGGGAAGTAATCCTGCTCCTGTGCTTGGCACTGGTAAGGCCCCATCTCAAGTACTTTGTTCAGTTTTGGGCATCTCAGTACAAAAAGGACATTGAGATGTTGGATGGAGCAAATCCAAAGGGCAACAAAGCTGGTGAAGGGTTTGGGAAACATCCCTTATGAGGAGAGACTGAGGGTGTTGGGGCTGTTGTAGTGTGGGGAAACGGAGGCTCAGGGTAGACCTTATCACTCTTTACAGATACCTGAAGGGAGGTTGTAGTGAAAGTGGGGTTGGTCTCTTCTCACTGGTGACAGGGGATGGAACAAAGGGAAGTAGTTTCAAGTTGTGAATCAAGTGGATATCGGGAGAAACTTCTTTAGAGAAAGGGTTGTTAAGCACTGGAAGAGGCTCCCAAGGGAGGTAGTTGAGTCTCCATCCCTCAATGTGTTTAAAAATCACCTGGATGTGATGCCTGGGGACATGATTTAGTGGTGGGTCATCAGAAATAGGGTAATAGGGTTAGGACAAGGCTGGACTTGATGATCTTGAAGGCCTTTTCCAGCCTGAACAATTCTGTGATTCTAATTTAACGTGACTGCAGAAGAGCCCAACAGGAACAAAGCTATGGCATCTATGCTGTTAAACACAACTAGTAGTAACCATCACAGCCTTATCTGGTAACTAACAAAATTTTTGGATTTTACTTATCTCAAATTATGTAAAATTCTATAATTTGATGTTTTATTCAGAATTTTGTTCATCGACTTAATTGCAAACTACTTTAATAATTCAGTGCTAGACTTTTGACTAAATTACTGTAATAAGGCTGAACAGAAAGCTCTTATCTGCATCCAGTGTAATCTGTATGTCTGTTCTGAGTAAAAAAATCATTTAGCTCTCACTGAACAAAAGAACTAAAATCCTAGTGAATGAAAACTACCTCTGGTAGATTGCAGTAAAGATTCTGTAAATTTGCCATCCATCTTCTCTGTGTTTCTTTTTGGAGTATCAGATAATACCTGGATTGCATTGTAAAGCTATATTACTTACTTATATTATATTACTTGCAAAGAATGGGAGCCTGAAGGGAAACTTTCTGCTTTCAGCTGAGGGAAAGCCCTTCAATATATGAAAGGATCAAATGATCAGAATAAGAGAAGATACAATATTCAGTGTTATTTATATTTCTGTGAAGACTATAATTTTATAATTTATAGATGAAAAACTTATTAGATCCTCAAGTCATCCCTAAGTGTATAATTTGGTCTTGTTATTTTTAGTGCAAAATCCCTTTGTGCAGTGGCCTAAATGCCCACTGTTCTTGCTTTCCTTACAGAGAGGATTTTTATTAACTTTTAAGATGAGGAAGACTCTGCTTTCCTTTCCATAAGGACAAGAGATGTCTCATCATTCCTTGCCTAAAATCTTTCCTTTCTGCCTCCTACCTCAAGATAGGTCCTGTTGGTATCAAGCTAATAATTTAAAGGCTTGTCCATATAAACACAGACTGTTAAACAGTTCCTCTTAACATCACAGTTGGATTCAACTGTGGTGTTACTCAGTTATTCTTCCCATACATTTGGTTTTCTTTCATTGATTTTGTTTTGTAACTCCCATGTCAAAATTTTTATTGATGGAGAAGAGTATTTACTATTTTGGGCTTTTCTAAGAGTCTATAATGGTTATCATTCAAAAATACATTTGAGGTTTTACTTACAGAAAATAGGCTTATTAGCACTACCAAGAAAGAGTTTTTTAAGCAGTAGCATATTGTGTATTTGTGTTTCATTTTTGTGTTTCCCCTCATGCTTGAGAGAAAGGGATGAAAAAGGAATGGGTAATAATCCCCCTATGATTCGTTCTAGTACTCATAAGGCAATCACAAGATACAGAACTGCACTTGTCTTATGAGCTAAAGTAATAAATGTATGTGAATTGCCATGTTTAACTTTCAGGCCTCAATTTGTGGAACAGTTATTTCTGAAGTGGTATCTAAAGGAATATCTCCACTCTGCTTCAAGTTTCCCTTCCCAGCATGAGCAGTGGGAGTTGCCTTTCCCTCGTACCCTGCAAGCTGTGTTGCACCATCCTCCCACTGTCCTTCCTGCTTATTCAGCACAAATCTTAATTCTTTCTTTCTTGACTTGTTCACCGATATGAGCAGTGTTTGTAAGAAAGGTATAAAAAGGGGAGAAAAAGAACCAAGTCATGGAGTGAGGAATGATGGAATTATGTAATTATCATGGTCTGTTTAATTTTAGAATTTAAAGTCTATGTACTTGCCACTATCAACATTTGCATAACTTCTGAACCCACTGTACATAACTACCCTAGACTGCAGAGTTGACTAGAATTCACATTTTGAATTGAGCTATTGCTGAATCTTGAACTAAGCAGCTTTTTAGGATATGATCGTGACTATTATCCCAAATTTGATTCCTGTTGTGTCAGTGGACAACACCACATTCTCTTGTCTTTTTCTAAAATTTGAGCCATTGATCATATTTGGCTTCACCTTCTTTCAGGTGAGTGACCTATAAACAGTATTTCTCTAAAATACTATTAGAAGAAACCATGGAGTAGGAGACAAGTCATGAAAGAGCATAAATCTCTGGAAGATGCCCAAGAAGAGAATTCCTGACTGAGTGACAGTGACAGTGTAGAGCATGTTCAGTAGTTGGAACTGAGCATGTTCAGTAGATGGGAACTGAGTGTGTTCTCTAGTTGGAGACAGAGCAAGTGTAGATCCCTGTTTTCTTTCTCCTTCATTTGAGAGGAAGTGCAAGTTACACCAAGGAGTCTTGTAAGGCTTAACACTTATTACTGATACCAGAGGCCCCCCTGTAATGTTTCTGCATGGTCAACTGCTACTGAGAGCCGGAATGATTTCATCTCATCCCAGCTCAATTGGCAAGACAATAATAGAAGCACTGTAAATTAAAATAATTGCGTATTACAGAATCACAGAATCATCCGGGTTGGAAAGGACCTCTGAGATCATCAAGTCCAACCCTTAACCTCTGCCACTGTGTTTACCAGACCACGGCTCTGAGTGCCACATCCAGTCTCTTTTTAAAAACGTCCAGAGACAGAGAATCCACCACCTCCCTGGGCAGCCCATTCCAATGTCTGGTTACCCTCTCTGTAAAGAATTTTTTCTGCTTGGATCCCCACAAGTCTATGGGACCAGATGGGATCCACCCAAGGGTGATGAGAGAGCTGACAGATGAGCTCACCAAGCCTCTCTCTATCATCTACCAACAGTCCTGGCTCACTGGGGACATCCCAGATGATTGGAAGTTGGCAAATGTCACGCCAATCCACAAAAAGGGACAGAAGGGGAACCCGGAAAACTACAGGCCCGTCAGCCTGACCTCAGTGCCTGGCAGGGTCATGGAACAGATCATCCTCAGTGCAATCACACAGCACCTGCAGGATGGGCAAGGGATTAGACCCAGCCAGCACGGGTTTAGGAAGGGCAGGTCCTGTCTGACCAACCTGATCTCCTTTTATGATCAGGTGACCCGACTGGTGGATGAGGGGAAGGCTGTGGATGTGGTCTACCTGGACTTCAGCAAGGCCTTTGACACCGTCTCCCACAGCATCCTCCTGAAAAAGCTGGCAGCCCGCAGCTTGGACAGGAGCACCCTGTGCTGGGTTAGAAACTGGCTGAAGGGCCGGGCTCAGAGAGTGGTGCTGAATGGGGCTGCATCCAGTTGGCAGCCGGTCACTAGTGGTGTCCCCCAGGGATCAGTGCTGGGCCCAGTTCTGTTCAATATCTTTACTGATGATTTAGATGAGGGGATTGAGTCCCTCATCAGCAAATTTGCAGATGACACTAAGCTTGGGGGGAGTGTGGATCAGCTGGAAGGTAGGAGGGCTCTGCAGAGGGACCTGGACAGACTGGTGAGATGGGCTGATTCCAACAGGATGAGGTTCAACATGGCCAAGTGCTGGGTCCTGCACTTTGGCCACAACAACCCCATGCAGCGCTACAGGCTGGGGACAGAGTGGCTGGAGAGCAGCCAGGCAGAAAGGGACCTGGGAGTCTGGATTGACAGGAAGCTGAACATGAGCCAGCAGTGTGCCCAGGTGGCCAAGAAGGCCAATGGCATCCTGGCCTGTATCAGGAACAGCGTCGCCAGCAGGTCCAAGGAAGTGATTCTGCCCCTGTACTCAGTGCTGGTGAGGCCACACCTCGAGTACTGTGTCCAGTTCTGAGCCCCTCAGTTTAGGAAGGATATCGAGGTCCTGAAGTGGGTCCAAAGGAGGGCAACCAGGCTGGTGAAGGGACTTGAGCACAGATCCTATGAGGAGAGGCTGAGGGAGCTGGGGCTGTTCAGCCTGGAGAAGAGGAGGCTCAGAGGAGACCTCATCACTCTCTACAACTACCTGAAAGGAGGGTGTAGCCAGGTGGGGGTTGGTCTCTTCCCAGGCAACTCTCAGCAAGACAAGAGGGCATGGTCTAAAGTTGTGCCTGGGGAGGTTTAGGTTGGACATTAGAAAGAATTTCTTTACTGAGAGGGTGATCAAGCATTGGAATGGGCTGCCTCGGGAAGTAGTGGATTCTCAATCCCTGGAGATATTTAAAAAGAGACTGGATGTGGCATTCAGGGCCATAATCTAGTAACTGCAGTGGTAGTGGATCAAGGGTTGGACTCGATGATCTCTGAGGTCCCTTCCAACCCAGCCAATTCTATGATTCCATGAAATATGGTTGTTAAACTAAACAGTGCCTTGGAATAGAGAAAAAACTTCATTGGTACAGTCCTGAAGTTGGGGAGTGGTTGGAATGGGAAGGATGGAAAGGAAGGAAAATTTTAGGAGACTGAAGATCATAGGAAGAAAATTTAGTTTGAGATACTAAACTGGAAATCACTATTTTCTCATCTGTACATATGATAGTAATGTTTAAGTGGAATGAAACTTTTTGTGGGTTCAGGAAAATGGGATGTTTCTGTGATGGAAGCAGAACCTATCATTAAGTATAGAATCGTAGTAATGTGATTGGGAATAAAATATTCCTCTATAACTGCAACAGAATTACATTTTAAACATATACATACATATAAGCATAACATATAAACATACATATCTGGCTGATTTGTCTTTTTCCCATCCTTTCATGCTAAGTCTAGACACTGCAGCTGGATTCCATATCTCCGGGGGTGATATATCTAGAGTTCTAACAGAGCTCTAACAGTTAGAATCATAAGGGAAAGACAGAATAGGACATGCAAGAGGTGCCATGTGTTAACAGAACTTTTCTGTAAAGACAGACTAAAAAAGCAATTTTGTCAGCCTATTAATGGGCTGAGATGTGCAATCAAAACATAATATTACTAATAGTATAAATATGATTGCTAATATTAAAGACTGTATTGCCAGTGAACTGACCAGGATGATTACAATGACTGCTCCTTGATGTAGTGGATTAGAAACACTATGAAAGAAAACTATACTTTCTTTCTTTCACTTTTTTGTAGTGTCATAATTAGGTCAAACATTCAGACTGCATTTTTAGATCCTGTAAACAATTTGTTTTGGAAACAGTTTCTCAGGAAGGCAGCCATTTCCTGACTCTGAGCAGTGCACAAGGTGCCTTTCATATTATCTTGAGTAGTTGTAACATTGGCTGTGTTGATGTTAGATTATATATTTTTTGATGGAGTAAGAGGAGCTGAAGAATCTTAGACATTGTTCTTAACTTTAAAGAAGACATTATGTAAAAAGTACACAGCTTGTGAAAAAGAAATAAATTTTTGCATGTAGCTATTTCAAAGTATCTTATCAGGTGCTCAGGATCAATATTTATTTAAAAGATATTGCTAAAAAAAGTTGTTAGAAGCAGGAAAGTATTCATAAAAACATGTAAGTTGTATAAAGCAGGGTTAAAAGGATCAAAACTTGGATAGGCTAAATATAACAACACAGTGGAAGAGTTCAAGTGGTATTTAAGAACTTGAAAAAAGAACAAGAATACTTTTTCAGATCACTTCTAAGGCTGTCACAGAAACTCTAGACAAAAGTTCAGCAGGACTGTTCAGAGACACTAAAGCTACTGAAGAAAATTAATTCCTGATAACGGATGGTAACCAATTCTGATGTCAAAGTTAACCCTGCTTTGTGCAGAGAATAGGACTAGATGACCTCCAAAGGTTCCTTGCAACTTTCATGTTTTTTGATCCTACAATTCTGTTCTGGGAAAACTGTTGGATGGTAAATCAAAGATTATTTCTCATCACCTCATGAACAACCCAACACAGTAACAGAGGTCTAGCATCTTTCCATAACAAATGCCTGTCTTCTGTCATACGTAGAGGACAAAATAGCAAATATAAGCAATCTCTTTCTACTTTGTCTGTATTAATTAAAAGCCTTAATTTAAATAACACATCATTGGAGTAGTTTAGTTCATACCTAGCTTATTTATAAATATTTTGTTAAATGGTATGAGTAAAGAAAAAGAGATGGACTTTTAAGTCCAGGGACAAGAGAGAAACCTCATATCCAGAAGAGCATGAAATATTTTCTTCTCTGATATTGAATGCAATATATTATGTATGTTTCTTTCTTTCTCCTGATGGACTTGTTTTTTGTGTAAACACTTAAATGGACTTGACACTGCTACTGCATCCCACTCTACATTGTTAGGTGAAACGAATGGCTTTACAGACTGCTATTTGCTTTATGCTGAAAGACTTATTTCTAAAATCTGTAGTAGTATTGAAAGCTCCATTGGAGCTCCATGAGGTCTAATCAGCCATGATCTAGATGTTGGTGTCTCACCCACATGATCATCATCCAGTCACTTCTACATCAGTTTCAGTTATTCAAAGCTCCTTGTGTTCTCAAAAGAACTATCGTTGCTCACCAAGTCAGAGTGACATATGTGCTGGAAATCTCAGGAAAGTAAATAACCGTAAGATTTAATTTGTTTTTTCCACATTATGATCACTCAAGGAAATTTAGATACAGTGGTGACTGAAGAGAGATAGAGAAGGTTCAATTTTAATTTTTTTTTAATTGAAGCATTTAAAGGCATTTTACATGAAGAACGTGGGATTTCTCATACCAGAAACTAGCTTATTCTTAAATTGTTAGTGAGGAATGTAAAAAAAAAAAAAATCTACAAAAAAACCTGTCTAGTAGTTTTACTTGGCCTTTTGCTTCTGAAGGAATTATTATGAAAATGGCATTTTTCTGATCTAATCAATGTTTTGGGAGTTTGTGAAAGGAGGAAAAATAAATCACCTTTAAAGATTGAAAACAAAGTTTGAAAATAATTTTTATTGTAAATGAGGTTCAAAAGTACACAGATATTAGACAAATACTAATTTTTAATGTAATACTTCATCATATGTTGTCAGTTACTGCCTTTCAGCTATTCCAGTGCTACATAACATGGGCAAAGCTGTTAATTGTGACTGTGTCACAGTTACTATGTAAATTTGCACTGCTGAGTATGCAAACAGTTAACTAGGCCATATGAATTTCTTTGCCACTTTTTGCAAATTTTATCCTGCAGGGTTCCATCTTTTGTTAGCTGATGAGACTAGTATTTATTTCAAACTGTAATATGCTATATAATACACAAACCACAGCAAAGCAAAGTTGGGCAAGATTAAATACACTATGTTGGAATGAGGGAGGGTTGAGAGGTACAAGAAAGGATTTATCTAGTCATACGAGTTTGTGTTTTCCCTGCCTTTCTGATTTTGTGTGGAAAGCTTTCCCATATGGATTCTAAATGTTTCCCTCCTGTTCTGATCTTTTTCTTTGAACGAGTTTGTCTTAACTATTTTTCCTCAGGAAAATCCTCCAGATACACCACTTTCCTGCTTCTGTTGCCAACAAAGACAAAGCTGTGCATGCCTGAATGCCACCAAAGTCTGAAGTCTTAGAGTACTGATGACATTCATGCTTTATAATAATACCCATCTAGCTCAATGTATTATATAAAAACAACATTAATGAATGTACTATTCCTTGAAAATACTATATGCAGATCAGAAAAGTAGTTCTGACTTGCCTGAGATGACAGGGTGTTTTATTTCAGGTTGCAGTTTGTTTGTAATGGCACAAGAATTTAATTATTTAGTTTAAATTATTCAGATGGTCTTTCTATTGAATTGTTTTAATTTAGCACTATCACCTCTTTCATTCCCATACATACTGTGGATTTTCCTGTATGCAAGTAAATATACTTCATGTAAAGAGAGAAGGGAAGAAGCACTGATGCTTCAGAAGAATGTGCAATATTAGCATTAGTGGTGCAAATTGCTGTACTAACCTCACCAGTTCATCTTAACTCTGACTTGAAAAGGTCTCTGGAGTACTCTGGAGTACTCAGCTTTTTGACTTTTTACTGAAAAGACCAACACAGTTGGAACCAGCCCAAAAATTTTAAATACCTAACAATTATATAATTATTACTGGCATTTAGTTTGTTACTAGTATTATCCAGCTAAGTAGTTTTATATTTTAATTATGATTTCTAGTAATATGTTATTATTAGCTGCTTTATGACATGAATATGTACCTGAGTACAGTTCTGAGCTGTGCATTAAAGACACTTTTTTTTACATTTAAGAAAATAACACAGTTATTTTAAAACATAAACAGGGAAACATTTTTACAATTTAAATAGCCTGAGGTTGTTTATTTTAATTGAAATAGTATTCTGTTTTCAGTAATTTCTTCATATAAGTAATTCCCAAAAATAATGAAATTAACAATCTTCTAATCAGGCTTGCTTTCTGAAGAAGGCTTACTGATAAATTTGCAAATTCCTTCTTCAAAGTGCAGCTATGAGGAAAGCTTTTTGAACTTAATACCCAAACTAACCTAAATCAAACCATTACGTTATTGATTGACAATTTTATAATATCTAGATGGTAATATAAAAATCTACTGGCCCTCTGAATCATGCAGATCAGAGGTCAGTCTCCCAAAGTCTTTCACGGAAAAACCTGAAATAGATTTAAAAATTATTCTGTTACAGTTACATATTTTTAGAGGGCAGCTTTAGTAATACAATGTCAAAAACATACAGCTCATACATCCCTTGGCAGCTCATACATGTATGGATTTCATGCATTAAGTACAACACTTACAAGTACCCCCTAAACACTTGAGAAAAGCTCACAGGGTCAAAATATCTGCAGAGTACAAGTAAATCACAAGTTATATCTACTATTTAAACACAATTTTTTAGCAGCTAATTAGCATTCGGGAACTGTCTAAATCCGCAAATGGGCAAGAAGTAATTGAATAAAAATGAATCCCAGTAAAGCAGAGGATGGCAACTGGAAAATGCTTTGAAACAGCTAACTACCATGATTGAGTTTGATCCCATGAATTACAGCCACATATATAAAAATCTATAAGGAATTTGTAAGTACTTAACCTTAATCTTATTTGACTTCTGATTGTGTAGGCCTTTGAGTAGGAACACTGTCCTGGTTTGGGCCAGGATAAAGGTGGTTTTCTGTTTCTGTACTTTTGCTTTTAGCTAAGTCCCTTGTAAGTAGTCTCTCTGAAATTAACAGCAAGTTTCTCATGCAGTGTGTGTGCTTTTAGGATTGATAACACTTGATGTTTATAGTTACTGCTAGAGACTGGTATGCAGGCCAAGGACACTGCTCAGCTCTGCATGAAAACATTTTACCGTCCAGGAGGATACAGAGGTCCCACCTGAACCCTCCTTTAGGGAGGATCAGACAAGATAGATGCCAGAATTGACCAAACAGAGTATTCCATCCCATATACGTCACACTCAGTATAAATTTGAGGCATCACGAGGGCCGAGCCAGATCTTTTCCTGATTTCCTGCTTCCCTTCCTTCACCCGGCATCCTGGAAGGATCCTGTCTGTTCATCTGCCTGTGGTCCTGATCCGTGCCAGCCCATATCTGTGTGTTCCTGCCTCCAGTTCCCGACTGCTGCCGACTCCAGGAGTCCAGCCTGGACTTTCCCAGGGTTGCCCTACAGCCTCGGTGGTGACGTGAGAGTTATTGGGGGAGAGGGGGGAGGAATGTGGTTTCCATTTTCCTGTATATTTGTATATATTTAGTAATTTTTCCCTATTTACCATTACTGTTTCATTAAAGTTGTGTAGTTTAGTTTCCAACTCATAAGTCTCTCTCCCTTATTCTCTCTCCTTTCTTCATCGAGGGGAGAGAGAGATTAATAGAGAGCGTCTGTTATTCGGTTTAATTGCCGGGTCAGTGTTAAACCGTGACAAACACAAAGAAATTCCACTAGCAATGGAAACAGATTTTTTTTATTACCATGTAATTGCTGGCATAATCCAAATAATACATTTTTCGCATCCCATTTGAATGATACCAGAGTTTTCATTCTGAAACCAGATACCATTTTACCTGTGCTATAGGTTGCCAGGTCTGTTCTTACTCTCTCTGTACTTGGTCACTTTTTGCTGGCTTCTTCTAGAAGAGGATGAAGACCCAAGTCACTGTTCATTGTGCAGACTTCTTGCTTCTCCAACTAACTTGCCTACACACAGGTGTCTTAAGTAACCACTTCCTTCTTGCTGCCTGTTTAGTATACTCCTTCACAACCTGCTTAAGTTTCATTTGCAAGTAACATTTTTCATCATAGTAATAAAGATCTGTTGTTCTCCTTGTAAAACTCTCTCTTGAATCCTGGCAGACTTCACCAGCCAACTATGAGATCTGCCTGCCTAGGGCTTTCCTTTCAGACCAGCTTTCTAAAACAGCCCAAATCTATTAGAAGAATTTCTCTCTGAGTTCTCCAGAAAAGGCTGAGACTGTTTTTCTATGCAATTTCAGATTGTAAATGTGTAAGTTATTAATATGGGAAGCAGTCCAACAGTATCATTTCTTAAAGGGTTTCCTCTGTAATTACTTGGTACTGAGCCACTAATTGTCTTTAAAATAGTGAAATAATATATAAAATAGAAAAATTTAAGCCTTTTCAAAGCAGCTGGTTGTCTAGAACAGCATTATCCATTTACTAAGACCAAAGCAATTTTTGGCAGTATTAATGCTCATGAGCAACAGTACTGTTTTCTGACAGGAAAGAATAGTTTGTGTAGGAAACAACATTACACTGGGAGAATTCCCTGTGGGATTTTTGAAGGGCTAAAAACAGTCACAAAACTCAAAGGCTTTTCGGTGTAATGCATGATGGATTTTGATCTCGCTTCATTAAACATCAGTACATAATACATTATATATAAAACCTTCAACGCAGACAATAAGCATTATACAAAAGGGTAAAAATGGAACAGAAGATAACAGGAATCAAAATCCTATCTTCTTGTTGAATTACATGCTTCTGGAAATCATTCTGGTTGGAATGTTTATCTAAAAACATGTAGTACATATGTATGAAAAAGTCATCCCAGACTCCCTTTATATCTCCTTCAATGGACAGAAGTTATACTCACCTAAGGTGCAGCTCAGTGCCTAAAATACACACCTAAAATAGTCAGATAAATAATTCCCAGCAGAAGTACCTTTATCTCCATTTGCCATAAAGAAACTCTAGGTTGACTGGCTCAGCATCTTGAGTACCGTGTTCAGATCTGGGCACCTTTGGAGAGACAGAGAAGAGCTGGAGTGTGTCCAGAGAAGGGCAACAAAGCTCATGAAGGGCCTGGAGCACAAGTCCTGTGAGGAGCAGCTGAGGGAGCTGGGGGTGTTTAGGTGAGAAGAGGCTGAGAGGACACCTTATAGCTCTCTTCCACCACCTCAAGGGAGGTTGGAGGAAGGAGGGAAACAGCCTCCTTAATGGACTGTGATAGGACTAGAGGAAATGGCAGTAAGCTGTGCCAAGGGAGGTTTAGGCTGGATGTTAGGAAACATTTTTTCACTGAGATGGCTGTCAAACATTGGAATGGCCTGACCAGGACAGTGGTGGAGTCATCATCCCTGGAGGTATTTAAAAGGTGTTTGGACCTGGTCTTTAAGGACATGGTTTAGTAGTCAGCTTATGGTGTTGATCACAGGTTGGACTGGATGATCTTGGAGGTGTCTTCCAACCTAAATCATTCTGTGATTCTGTGATACTGAAAGCTGAATTGTATATAGAGAACATTGTGAGATGAATCCCAAGCTTCAGAGACCACTATGATGAGGCTGACATGAAAATGAGAATGAATTTATTCCTTTCCAAGTTGGGTTTCTACTGCAAAATTTACCTTGAAGGTAACAGCAACATATGTAACAGGCAAAGCTTGGATGCCACAGCTAGAGATTTGTTGAAGGTAGAAATTTCTGTAGGAATCATTTACCTTGTTTCTTGTTATACTGGCATTTAACAAGGTTGTGCCATGAAGAAAACACTAAGAATCTCAGTGGATACCCTCTGTTAGAGTATTAGATAGTTGTACTATACTTGAGCAAGAACTGCACAGGTTATTTCTCCAAGTTAATCTGTTGATGTCACCAGATCACACTGCATCCTGTCCTGTAAGTCACAGTGTTGAGGACAAATCTGTGTTTAATAAGGATAAATGCTTTTCTAAGCATTTTATGAAGCTCATTGTGTGTATAGATGTCCCAATTTGTCTCACTTGGCAAAGCATGGTAAAATAAGTTTAGGATAAAGGGCAATTTTGATGTGAGTGATATGGTTAGTTACACAATTGTTAGCAAGAAAACAGCAAAAATAGTAGGTCATATATGAACTGTATCCTGTAATCAGTACCAAGTGCTTGAGCAATACACAGAATTGGCAAATATGTTCTGATAGTTTTAAACAAGCATAGTTCACATACAGTGAATATTAGGTACCTTGTAAATCTACAATGTCTTAATCATAGAATCATAGAATTGGCTGGGTTGGAAGGGACCTCAGAGATCATCGAGTCCAACCCTTGAACCACCGTTGCGGTTGCTAGACCATGGCACTGAGTGCCACATCCAGTCTTTTTTTAAATATCTCCAGGGACGGAGAATCCACCACTTCAGTGGGCAGCCCATTCCAATGACGGATCACTCTTTCCGTAAAGAAATTCTTTCTAATATCTAACCTAAACTTCCCCTGGCACAACTTAAGTCCATGCCCTCTTGTCTTGTTGAAAGTCGTTTGGTAAAAGAGCCCAACCCCCACCTGGCTGCACCCTCCTTTCAGGTAGTTGTAGAGAGCGATGAGGTCTTGTAGTAATGTTAAGCCAAGTTATTTCAGAATTTATGATTATCCACTAATAAATCATTATACTATTTTCATCAGTTTTAGCAGATAAAAAAGATGTATATACACAGTATTGTCAACAGCTGAGACTGATAGCAACAAATTAATTAGAATATTGCTCCATAATGACTGTAACATGG
Organism: Calypte anna; assembly: GCF_003957555.1. Classification (NCBI taxonomy): domain Eukaryota; kingdom Metazoa; phylum Chordata; class Aves; order Apodiformes; family Trochilidae; genus Calypte; species Calypte anna. The sequence continues at coordinate 179,379,772 of NC_044244.1, read as the reverse complement.
TTACATTAAGAATTGGTGATGAGCAAGTCTCATTTTTTAACATTAATAAACATATTAAAAGATTTTTGAATGGAAGTGCTGAAATTATATGAATGCTGCATACATGCAAAGACCTAGTGAACTTGCATTCAGTTGTAAACTTATATTGTGTTCTGTGCCTTCTGGTTTGATAGGAAGAAAAGGTGATATCTTTCTAAAGATAAGGGTTAGAACTCAGGGCCAGCAGTTTGTTACTTACGCAGGATACCTGTGGATATCTGAAAAGAGCTTCTTTAACAACTTAGAGACATTCAGCAGCTGGGAAAGGCTGTAATTTAATCACATTTTGAAAGTTGCATGAGCATTATGCAGTGATCTTATTCCCAAGAGCAAATTCAGAATTAAGAGGAGACCTTGTGTGAAATCTGTCTAAAGGCACTGTCAGGTATTGCAGGAAAATTGACCACTTTTTTTTTTTATATGAGCTGCCATTGAACACATCTGTCTCATGGGAAGTACTTGAATTTAAAACGCCCGTTTTCTTTTTGACATCCATGGTTGGGATGGGGTTTTTTTGGTTTATAGCAATGCAAATGAGACAGATGTTGCCCATTATTGTTCTAGATAAGCGGCTTCTGCTGCTGAGACTGTAGTCTCTTGGCTGAAATTGTAATCTTTAACAAGTTGTTTGAATTGTTGGTGAACTCTGTGCTGTGAAAGTGGAAGGTGATGAATATCCTCATGTTTTAAGGCAGCACAATCTGGTAACATTTCTATAAATTCAAGAATACTTCTTTAAGGACTATAATATAAAGGAGGTTGCTTAAACCTGATAAGGAATGTTTTTATTGCTAGTATACCATTAAATATGAATATCTGATGAACTGAGAAATCATTATTTCCTCTACATTATTAAGAACCATTACATTTTTTTGTATACAGATTCTGAAGCTTAGCATATTTTGGCATTCCAGTGATACACGGTTAAGTTTTGCAACACAAAGAATGCTTTTTATTACCGAATTCAGGGAAGAATATGTAAAGTTTTTTTAAATCTGTGCTTACAAGGTATTGTTGCCAGTAGTAAATATTTTTGCAGTATAATAGTGTTGTTCTGTGAGCCACAGTTCATTATGTAATCCTTAGAAATATTCTGTGATGGGAGAATTAGAATATTATGAAAAATGGGAGTTAAGTGTTGGCAGTCTATCTAGCAAAAAATAAATGTAAGCCATGTGAAAATTGTAATTGATTCACTTCATATATTAAGACATTAAAAAAGTAAAACATAGGTGTATGTTGAATGAGATATGATGAAACTGCTTTCCAGGTAAAACTGCATAAAAGTCTCTAGTTTCCAGTAAATTCCTATTACAATTATTTTCATATTATCCTTGGATTTTTAAAAAATATTTTTAATTTAAGTCAAACAACTAAGCAATGCCTGTTTTTTTCTTTACACAGCAGATGGTACGTGAACAATACACTACAACAACGCCAGGCACTAGCCTAGAGAGGCCGAAGAATGAATATGTCTACAAAATTGGAATTTATGGCTGGAGAAAGCGTTGCCTCTACCTATTTGTTCTCCTCCTGCTTATCGTCCTAGTTGTGAATTTTTCTCTGACAATCTGGATTCTTAAAGTGATGTGGTTTTCCCCAGTAAGTGTCCTCTTTCATTTTCCGTTGGTTTTATATTGTCTTCCTCGCCTCATCACTTCATGTATTTTGCATGCACATGAGCTTCTGTCTGTGTTATAGGCAGTTCTTTTTTCTTCCATCTCAACTGTAATTTGTGCTTTGGTTTTAAATATATAAGACATATATATCTTTGAATATACTTCCTGATCTCTGTGTTCTAAATTGGTTATAACCTTTAAAATACTGAGGTTGTTGATACCTTATATTGAAGTGAATTCTAACCATTCTAAGAGAATATATTTTACTGTTGTGTCTGTCTTACATATTTTATAAATGCATTTGCTGTAATTTCATTTTACAGAATTCCTTAGTGTTAATATATTTCTGACAGTTGTTCTCTTTTATTAGCTTCCTTCTCCTGTTCATCAGCATCTAAAATTTAAACATTTATTTGCCCAATTAATTGCAGCTCAGAGGTAATTATTACTACTTTGTGCTTGAGGCTAAGCAGGCATATTATTCAGGATTAAATATGATAGCTTCCCACTGTCATATATTTTAATATTTTGCATGTAGTAGATTGCAGGCTAACTTTCAGAAGACTGCAAGATGCAGCTTTAGTCAGAATGCAATAAAATGCATCAGTGAAGAATGATACTAAGCTCATTTGTTCCCAGTTCTCAGTAATGATAGAGGATTTGAATAGACTTGTTACAAGAAAAACAACAATAGTAAACTACTGCAGCTCTGCTCCTGCTATTGAAAAGTGTTGTATTGAAGGTCCCAGTGTCTGCCATTGTCACACTTCTGTCACCAGAGAAAGTCCATTTGGTCTTCACAGAAGGATTTCTATACTTCCTTTTACTATAAAACAAGTAGGTTAATTTTAAGTGCTATTTATTAATATGGTTACTGCTACTTGGAATTCACATAAAGTTTCTTCCTCCACATAAATTCTTTTCAGCACTGTTACTGTCATACACATTACAATGTGAATGTTTTGTATCTCATATAGTTTGTGACTTCCTAACAGATAATCATGGGAACTGATTACCTCCCTTCACACAGCACTCTTAAGGCATGTATATAATGCAGCCCCCAGTTTTAAGCCTCCCAGCAGATGAGAGATTTTGACAAACTTTGGTATAATTTTTGGTTTTGAGTTGTTTTGTCTTGTGATTGGCCATCTGATGTTGCCAAGGTTATCTTTTGTTCTACGAATAACACTACATTAGTGGTTTCCTCTGAAAAATTTATTCTTAATCTTTCTCATGCTCCTGACAAAGAGAAGATAAATGCTTCACAGGAAAAAATACATTCATTTCCGCTTTTGCCTTGTTGTCTTAATTGATTAAAATTACCATGTAATTTAAAACGATCAATTGACTCTTAGCTTATAACATTTTAATTCCAATGCCATTAGTTATTCTAGACTAGATGCTATCCTATGAGAAGAAAATACATCCTTCTAGACACTGTCAGACTCTAAAATATTTAACTGCAAAAATACTGAATATATTGAATACAAGAATACTCCTTGCTCATTATTTTCCAAATTCATATTGTGGTGTAGACTGTAGAACTGTGCATTTTTCTGTCTTTATAATTGAGAGTGGGTTGGTTTTTTTTTTTATATGGAATAACTAATTTTTTATTGAGATGGAGATAACATATTCTTTATCAGTCAGATGATTACAGAACTCACCTCAGAGACAGATGTTTCTGTTCTGTTCTGGCTTCTGGTCCAACTAATATTCAGTTTAGTTATATGAAGTAGAACAATCTATAAAAAGAGAGAGTAAAAGACTATTAATTTCAAATGCTCTACAATCTGTTGATTAGAACATCAGTTCGTGGGAGAAGATATGAGATAAGATTTTTCCAAGGAAAGGAGGAATGTTATTCCTGGACTGCAACAACTCAGTTGAGTCCACCAACCACTTGTTCTTAGATAGAAGGACATCAGTACCTCTCCCTGTGGCCACTCTTTATCCTTGCAAGCTTTATTTAGAAGATGTCACTCTTGGAATTCTGATTGGTTTTGTGTGCAGTGGTGGTCAGATAATTTAACTGCAAAAATACTAATATGTCTGGATCTGCAAGGCAAGTGAGGAGGACTTCTGAGGAGGGCTTTTACAGATCTATAATTTGGAATGTGATCCTTAAATTATGTAAGTATTTCCCATACTTGTTGCCCAGCATACAAACTCCATATTGTCTGGAAGGCTTCATGATTGGCAAGCAATTTGGAAAAGGTGACAGTGTTGAACTAACCTGTATAATGATGCTTCATACAATACTGAGCATCTGAAAGCTTTATAGAGATTGGCTGCTCAGTAAGAGACTTCTGGAACAATTTCACAGCTATAACAGTTTGCTTGCATGGCTGTGAAATAGTGATTTGTTTGTTGGGATTAGTTTGCTGGGATTTTACTTTTCCAATATCTTTATATTCCTTGGAAAAAAAATAGGTTCATGGGATTGATTTCACATTTTATACTTAATATGACAGGCTTTAGCTGTCATTTCCTATTGTCACATAGACAAGTAGTAAAAGAATCCTCAAAACTTCACCCTTACTACTGATCCATTGTGTCTACACTATAATCAGTGAAGACTTCAACCAAAACTTTCAGGTCACTGTTGAATTTCATAGATTGTCATAGTAGTACTCTCAGACTCATGTGTGAAAAGTGCACCTGATCAGATAATTACTATTTCTGATGAAACAGGAAATCTTGTTCAGAAACCCCACATTAATTCATTCATGTTATCATTCAGATAATGCTACATTACCCTAACACTCAGAACAGTTGTATGCTGAAGATTATTTCTAACTTTTATTAGCCTCTGATGGAGAAATCTGTGTATCCATGGCATTTTATGGATACCACAGTTATCATGGTCTTCTGCAATAGGAAAGGTCAAGGCAACTGTCCTGTTTCATGTTGATTAAGGACAGAGTCATAAAAGAAGAAAACAAGTTTCCCAGGAAAACTGGTTGCCCTTCTCCAGACTGGAGTTTTTCATGGAAGTTTTGCTCTGGCAAAACATTTTAAGCACAGTGTAAGAGGCAGAGAAGTCTTCATAGTTTTAGATGCAATGTCAGTCAAACATTATCCTAATCCATACTCAGTCCCATGTTGTCCCATGCCATCCATGTTCAACCATACGTGGGTTTGAGTCACTGACAAGTAAAGTCACACCTTATCATGACAGCAATAAACTTTGTACATGGAGGGCCCAGCACACAATCTCCAGCCCATCAGGGCATATTCAAAGCATGGTTCTTCCTAACAACAGGACAAATGTTGAGCCTGCTCTTCTACCTGCACTTTAGTTGGACATAAAGACATACACGGGCAATGAGAACTGGGTAGGTCTCTGCATATTTAGGGTGCAGAGTGGTCTTTACTTCCAGGTCCTCTGGAACCTGGAATAAACAGGACCTTTTCTACAGTTGTTGAACAAACAAATAGAGGCTTTTCTAAATATTATTCACAAGTATTTTCTTTTTTTTGGCCTACTTGTAATTAGCAAGTGCTCTACCCATACTACTGCTGCTGAAACTTGTCACAGACACACCACTCTGCTAATCCTAATGAGTTCTCACGGGCAATTAATAATGAATATATACAAAGTATAAAATATTTTTAAATTCTTTTCAGAAGTTATATGTAAGGCAATGCCAATTCACCTATATCTGATCATATAAGAAAATGTTGAAAAGCTAACTATAACTCTATGCTTGCAACCAATAGCTGCAATACACATTAGTTGGTTGACAATTAACTGCTCTAGATCTGTAAATATTTTGTGCATTTTATAATCAAATAGTTATTTAAACAACTACGTAAACACTTGAAAAATTCAGGCACCAAAGAGAGAGGGACTTACTTAAGGAAATAAGTAAAATATGAAACTAGAAATGTGATGCATTAAGAAAACAAAATTTGCACTAAAAATCAGGTAATACTTCCTGACAGACTTAGAAGACTGAGTACTAATATGGCTTATTAAATTGGAGAAGCCCAATCACTTGGAACATTTAAAACCAGACTAGACAGCAATAAAAATACGTGGTAAAGAGCACTTACTCACAGTAAGGGTTCTCTTTCACTGCAAAGACGCACACTAATGAACTTGCACAGGCTTTCCATGCATTTTATCAATAACAATATATGCTCCATATAGTTAGTTGCCATTTTGAAAATGGTATATTTTTAAATACTCAAATGAAATAAAATATTTTTTCTATTATTCACATATTCTCATTCACAATTTTACTAAAATTATTTCTTATTATAACACCCTAGTTTCTGTAGTTTCTACTCTGGATAATCCTGGACAGCTGTGTTTTGCTATTTTGTTATTAAATACAATTTGCTTCCAACCAGGCCACAGCTATTCCCATTGTCTCTATCAGATGGTGTATATTTAAATATTTTATGCAAAGACTAGTAGCTGGAAACAAAGATAATGAGATAATTATAGCAGAAAATCTGTTATCAAAGTGTCAGACTTCTCAGTAGTGTGATATATATTTGCATATGTATTTATAGTGTATTTTCTTAAAGAGTTTGGTTAATCTAAGATATGAATCAAAGTCTAGGTAAAAGAGTGTGGAACAGCACTCTCTTATGAATTGAAAAAATACCTTTGTCGTTGTTGGAATAATTTATATTGATAAAGAGTGTTAGAAAATCTGAGTACAGTCAGATTATAGTGTATATGCCATTTTAAGAACTGTGGACAAGTGAGATCTCAAGGGCTTGAATGCAGTTCCTGATTCTGCTTTGTTATTTTAAAGTTGTGTGTGGAAACTTATATGAAGCTGCTCTTGGTAAGTATTCTGCCAAAGGAGCACCAGATGTTCTGATCTGATGAGCTGATGTACCACTTTCATTTCTGAGTCCTGACCCAACCAGTAGCTTTGTCATTCATCTGCATTCATGTTTGGGCATGTATTTTTGCTCTTAGGAGCAAAACATATGTAACATATGGAAATGATGAATGATAGATCTGGTGAAATATACAATTGGGTGACCTGAAAAAGGTCTCTGTTCATAAAGGTCTATTTTTTCTAGTGCTATCACCATACTTCTTTAAAGAGGTTCATTCTCCCTAAAGATTGCTTATATATCTTTAGATTATCCTATACTCGAAAACACTTACCAAGATTGACATAGTAAAAATTTACTGTAGATTTCCTTAGAATCATATCTGTGATAGTGAAAGGTTAGGGTTGAGGACATGGATGAAAACAAACAGTATTTCCAAAATGTGGGACGCAGGGGCTTCCCAGTGCCTGGGTCGAGGTGCAGACCCTGATTGTGCCTTGCCTGTGAGCTCCACCCCTGACTGCAGTTACCCAAGTGCTTAGAGGAGTGATACCTGCAGACCCTCTCCTGCTCAGCATCCACTTTGCCCAAGGGATGCTGACATGGGTGATGCACGACATGCTGCAGCATCACCCACTCTGCAGTCCAGTCCCCAGAGTCAGGCCCAGCCTACTGAATTGATCAAAAGATGAAAATACTGAACAACTTGCATTTAATTCCTATTTCTTTACTCCATATGCAAATAATTGCCTGTACATTCCTGTATCAAACACAGCCATCTGATCAGAAACATTCAGTGTGCAGAGTTCCATAGCTGCTGCTTCACCGTGTGAGAGTCTTAGAATGTGTCCATTTTAAGCCCAACACTGGAATTACCTAAATCTACATTATTTTAAAGATGATATAATTGTCAGTACTAGAGTAGGGCTTCTTGTCATGCACTCTAGAGGAAATTGAAAAAAAGATTCGTATTCTATTTTTGGTCAATAAGAGCTACAAATATGATCTTATTAATTTTGTCATTAGAAAATCATCACAGTAGGTGATTATATGGTGGTCACAAGTACTGATCATTTTAAATCTGTGTACCATGTATAAAAATGGTCATAGCAAAGCTAATGAAAACTTTGCTCTCAAACTTTATTTAATGAGTAAAGCTAAGATGAGAGTAAGTAATTCAAAATGGAGTTGGGTTGTTACTGCAGATACTCTATTTTTAATTGCAATATACTGCAGTGGTTATTATTTAATATGATAGTACAGTTTCTAAATAAACTTGCATGATAGCTGCAAGGAAAAACATAAGGTAAAGTATGTCAGTCATTCTTTCACATATAGCCTTAGACTTTCTCTACAGTGCTCTGTGAGGTGTGCAACATCTTTCCTTTTTTCATCTCACGTTTTTGTCATCTTGACTATTCAGACAGCAAAATCTGTCAGGTGCTCGTCTCTGTGCTTACACAAGGCATAGCACACTGAGATCAGATGATGGAATGTCCCCTAGTACAAATTATAGGATTTACAATCTGAATTAATACATAGTCTGTATCGTAAACACAATGCAAATATCCCCGATTCCTCAAAGGAATTCAAGAAATAAACATCATGTACTGTTGTTCAGAAAATCCTTTTGACAACATTGAAAAATCAAAGGAAAAGATTTAATGCCATTTCTTTAACTAAGTTGCATAATTATAGATGTTAATGTAATGTAAGTAATTAGCCAATATTATTTTCTGAATAAACATATGTAACAGTATATTTTTCTAATTTTGAGCAAGTCAGTCACAGAAGATGTGATGCTTGCTGCATGTAATGGCATTTTTATTAGCAAAGTAATTTAAATTCCTGCTTTTTAAGTAACTTAAATTTCCAGCTTTGAAATTCCTGTTTGTGCAGTAAGAAACCAGACAGAATTTGATCTTTGCCAAACAAAGAAATGAAGCTGGAACCGGAGGGGTTCTGAGAAGCTATTTTGTCCTCAAGTAAAACCTGTCGTAATTAATACCTACCTTTACTTAAGACTCTTGGTCTGTGTATTGGGACAAAGAAGATCTGAAAATATCTTGAAAGCATCTTCCAACTGAAATTATTCTGTGATTCTGTGATCTTAAATGTGAATCCTGTTTTATGAAAGAAATCTCACCAAAACTAAGCAAATGTCAATGGAATGGTGAATTTGCATCTCTCATAGCCATGTCCTTACAAAACTGTCGAGTTCAAAGTGGCCATCTACTTTTCTGGGTCTTGGAAGTTTACCTGCCTACTTTCTAACTTTATCTGCAAAGAATGTTTTAGTCTGCATCCAGCCCTAAGCCAGGTGACACTGACTTCTGTACCAGGAGTGCTCACTGTTGCTAAGTGCTCTGATTTGACCAATGTCTTTCACAGAGAAGATTCCATTGTCATCCTAGCAGAGGAGTCAGATAACCTTCTCTGTCTGAGCCCAGGAAACAGAGTCCTTGCAAAAGAATATGAGCCGAGGCATCAGTGATGTTATTATACCAAGCACGTACTTAGCTCCAAAATAGATATTGTAAGTCAAACAGAGAGTTTCATCAGATTCATTACCAATCCTGTTTTTTCTGATTGCTCTTTAACAATCTCTACCCACATCCCTATTATCTCAATGAAACAATACGTTCTTGTTTGCAAAGCAAGTTCTCTAAATAGTAATTGCTCCAAGAAGTACTGCAGTGAAAGCTGGATCTATAGAGCCATTAATTAAACCAGCTTTGGAGGACAAGAAGTGATGTCTTGGTCTGAACTTGCCAGTATCTTTCCCTGGATTGGCCTAAAAAAGATACTTGCCAGTATCTTTCCCTGGATTTACATCCTAAAAGTAGGATGTAAATATACTGTAAGTAAGAATAGGCACTGTCTAAACGGAAATACTGTGTCCTATCTGCTCTAAAGTTAATTTTTGGTATTAATGACTACCCATGGTAAGTGTGGACTTTTGATATTTGGAAAATTCGAATATTCACAGAGCATAAATCAATAATACATGTTATTAATTCCTGAGACAGGAGGCACTTTAATTTCAGTCGAATGCATGCTAAGGATAATGTTTGGATTCACATCTCTGTATGCAGCTATTAGCCAATACTGAGATAAGAAATTTAATTTTCATTGTTTAAAGGAATCTGTGCACTGCAGTTTAGTTTGATGCTGAGAAGGTGCAGAAACTGGTATGGTGTGGTACGGTATGGTATGATGTTGATCCAACATAGTACCCCCCATGTGTATCAATATCTCTGTTGGTACGAAGCAGTTATTGAATTGAGGTGGCTAGAAATACTCAAACTGAATGTTCCTCCTGCTTCATCCTCATTTTTGAGGGCCACATGCCTACAGGAGCAGACCTCCACATTATTATATTGGTTTGAGAGATAAATCTTAGTGTCATCTTCTGATTCTCTTTTGACTAAGCCACAGATGGCATGTGGCTCAGCTGCCTGAGAGCAAGTCACTGTTAGTGCAAGAGCCCTATAGCTACAGCTGCTTCCTTCCACTCCTGTCAGTCCCACAGCAATGTACAATGCGACTTTCTTGGGCAGCAGATACCACAACAGGTGAAAGAGGACAATTCTTACATCCTGTTTTAAGAAGATAAGCCTTTAATGTTAGCCATACCAATTCCACCAAACTAGCTTTATCTAGTTTTGTCTGTATTTTCCTCAGAATGGGTTTCATAGCCAGAAGAAGGCAGCCATACTACCAGGCCCTATATAAGGATGACTTCAGGTTTTGATATGTCTCAGTCCTTCCATAGTACTCTGAAAGAAACTTAATGAACTTTCTACAGCTTGTGGACATACGGCACTTTGGCTTTGTGGAGAGTGGAACTACTTCCCCTTTATTCAGAGAAAAATATTTTGCCTCTATTTTGTATGTATTTTGTATCTAGAGTCTAAGAGAATAAACCATTCAAGATGGCCCTCCTAATCAGGTATTCTGTGACACGTGTCTTACCTAGTAGTGACAGCTACTTGTTATAGGTGGTTTACTGGTGTTACCCGAGTATTCTTACATAAAGAATTTGCTGGATAATTGTCAAAGGTCCTTTAGACCTTTTCTGAATCAAAGAGCTTTTTGAGATTTTATGAGGCTTGAACCCACTCAGAGCTACAATTTCATGTAGAAGGCCTTGGCTTTGTTTTTACAAGCACTTAGCTCCTCAGTAGCATTTTCAAATGATGAAAAATGCTTCTACTGTGGTTGAAGACAATCCTGTTAACACAATTAGAGGCTGCCTAGCAGTTTTGAAAGGAAAACTGGTCACACCTTTGTGAACACTAATGCTAAATTGCATCTTTGGTGCATAAGGGTTTGGCAGCTGCCAGCAGTTTCTATGCCAGTCAATACCTTTCAACAGTAGCAGAACCTACTTAGTATCTGCAGAGATTCCATTTCATCCTCCTCTTCTGTACAGCTCAGTCTCTGCCTTGCTGAGAGCTTTGAGTAATTAGAAAACATGAGCCTCAGGTCTGTATGCACAACCATGTGTTACAGCTCAGGGCCAGTCACCAGGTTAAGAAGAGCCATACAGCTGCAAGGTTTAATGAAGCACTTTTTGTTTGTTGTTTCACTGTTGTTTTTTTTTTACCTAATCAATAGTTTATTTTAGAACTGCATAAAAGCCCCTGCATCTAACTGAAACTTGCAGGCTTTCCTCATATCAATAGAAATGTTTTTTATTCAGTGATTTGAATAAGAACATAAATCCTTTAAACTGAAAGCATCAAGGTTGCTCATCATTGAGGAAGTCACAATACCCAGTAAATAATAATTGTCTTCTCTTTAATGGTAATGTAAGTTGAGAGAGCATTATGTGTGACTATTACACTCCTTTTTTTTGTGGAACTTACCATTGGATTTTAGTACATCAGAGTGGTTGTTTATCATAAATCCCTCTCTTTTGCATTTAATGTAACTTCAATTTGCCAATGACAAAGGAGGACAGTAGAATTTCCCCATCTCACAGTACTGCATAATTCAGTATTTTTAGTCTTAGGATACTAAGGAAATCATTATTTCTTAATGATCACAATGGTAATAGAAGTGAGGATCGTTATATGAAATCCACACTTTTGTTTTTTTCATTCATTTTACAGAGTTTACCTGTTTGTCATTAGAAGATAGAAATCTATGCATGTTTCCCAAGTCTTAAGCCTCAATATGTTTTTTGCACTTCCTGAGTGGTAAATGAGAATGGATAATGAGGCTCTTAATAAAATATTTGAGAATGTGAGCTTTGTGTCAATGATTAAATGAAATATCTGATGAAGAAAATGGGGCATACTGGAGGACATACTTATCCAAAGTAATCCTGAGTGATATGACTGGATTTACTGAAAAATAAGAACTTTCAGATAAGTGCTCAGTTTTGTCATGTGGCATATTATTCTTGATGTCAAAGACATTCCTTTGTGTCTATAGCATGCTTAGAATAATCATCCCTGAACAATCTCAGTCCATTAGAAGAGTGTGCTCAGTAAATTGCATAATCTTCTTTTTCAACATCAATTATAGTTTTTTTGTCTCTGCTAAAAAGTTCTTCCTGGCAGAGCCAAAGGGGGATAGAGATCGCCTCTAGGGAGTTTGTTCATTTTCCTTGATTTATTTCAGAGTAATAATTAATTGCAACTTCTTCTCTGTCTTATTAAATTTCAGATTTGTCAATGTCATTTTTATACTTACTCTATCATAGACTGTTTATTTAGTTCCTCTTATTTCAGAAAAATTATGCAAACTCTGTTTAAACCTGATGCTTAATATAATCTACTTTCCCTTGTTGAAAAGGTGTGTGATGAGAGCAATAATGAGATCCTAAGTTTAGTTAATTAAATGAGAGATATTTGTTAGTGTTGTTTCTTTAAAATATCCTGATATTTCGTGTCATATTTTTCAATAGCATTTGTCTTAAAACCTGTGTGGTTTTGTGTTGCAGAAGTGATCCCTATTTATTGTGCCATAAGTTAGAAAAATGATCACAGTCTTCAATGGAAAAACAAATTTCTGAATCACTCAGTGTTGCTTAGGAATTGTGATTAGAAAAGCCATAGGGGTCTGATAATAGTTATTTTTTTTAATTTTGCCTTATGAGATATATTGGTATATAATAGATACTTTTGAAAAGCTTTGCAGTGATTAAGCATATAGAAATTGTATTTGCTTCCACTGAAAAAAGTCAGTACATTATGTATTTCAAAGTATTAAAATATTTGACACTAAATACAGATTCCATAAATAGCTCTTCTAAAAGTCTATTTCCTGAACTAAATCCTTGCTGAGGATGAGACCAATGAAGTGAACTTCTGACATGAATATTTCTTTCATTGAGCAAAACTTGTTTCTCTCTCTGTCTCTCTTCAAGCCTGTTAAAAAATAGCTAGTTTTTCACTGAAGGCTGGTTAGACATTTTATTTAGCATTGTGTACAAATATACATAATATATTTGAATATATGAAACACAGAGTTTCATCGGTGAGAACACACCATGTTTGAAAATAATCAGTCTCCTGAAGTTACTACTTTTTTCAGTGATAGGCAGAATTCATTAGGTGAACAGTTGATGAATGCGTTATCGGTGGCTTGTTGTGTATCTCTTCTGCCCTGCTTACAGGGAGAACAACTTGAAAACTATATGGAGTGGAAATACTATTTTGATTTATTGTTTATCTGCTCTCATGAGACTCCAATGTGGCGTACTGCATCCAGTTCTGGAGCTCCTGTTACCAGAAAGACAGGGATTTGCTGAAAAGTGTCCAGAGAAGGGCCATGAGGATGATCAGAGGGCTGGAGCACCTCTCCTATGAAGGCAGACTGAGAGAGTTGGGGTCATTCAGTCTGGAGAGGAGAAGCCTCCAAGGAGACCTCATTGTAGCCTTCCAGTATCTGAAGAGGGCTACAAGAAAGCTGGTGAGGGACTTTTTAGGAAGTCAGGGAGTGATAGGACAAGGGAGAATGGATTCAAACTAGGGGATGTAGATTTAGATCAGATGTTAGGAAGAAGTTCTTCATCATGAGGATAGTGAGACACTGGCACAGGTTGCCCAGAGAGGTGGTGGAAGCCCCATCCCTGGAAGTTTTTAAGGCCAGGCTGGACAGGGCTCTGAGCAACCTGATCTAGTGGGAGGTGTCCCTGCCCATGGCAGGGGGGTTGGAACTGGATGATCTTTAAAGTCCCTTCCAACCCTGAAAATTCTATGATTCTTTGATTTATTATGTAGCCCTCCAGCCTACTCCTTGTAGTGTGAGGCAGTTGACCTGATGTATTTTCATGTGTGACCAAGCTGTAAGGCTACAATTTTTCACTAAGGTTGCTCTCATATTTTAGCAGGAGGAGAGGGAGGGTGAGAGGGAGGACAGCAGTGAATCCTTTACAAATTAACTAAATACCTGTGAAATTCCTTGCAGCTGAAGCCTGAATTACTGAAGTGATTTCTCACTCGTTTTTTGCCTTATCAGTTCTATGACAATGATGAGAGAAAGTAAGAAGAATGAACTTAGGGTATGGGCTGGAAATGACAACTGGGCTAAAATCAGGAGGGAAAGACTAAGAATTGGAAAGGTAAAAAAAACCCAGCAAGCAGGCTGCAGAGAGAAAGGAAAATGATTGTCAGAAATGGAGCTTTAACCTAAAATTAGGGGAGGAAAATAACATTAAACCAAGGAAGAATTAATCAAAAAGAAAGAAGTAATTACCGAGATGGAAGCAAATAAAAAACCCTCTTTGTCTTCTCAGTAGGCTTAGAATTATTGCATTCTTTGTAAAATATGTTAATGATAGAATAAACCTTGACATGTTAACATAAGATTAGTTTCATGTGGCTACTCAGGTAACAGATTATTGTTTATGGCCTTTTTAGAAGGCAAGGATAAGTGCTATTTCAGCACAACCAATACTGATGCACTTATTTTTTAGTTAACGGCTGTAATATTGCATTCTTTCCTCAAAAAATTAAAAAAAAAAAATCCAACTTTAATAATTTTTTCTTGAATGCTGAAATTTTTAAGGGACAAATATTCCTGGAAGAAATTAGGAACTCTCAAAACTTAAATTCATTAGCATGGTTATCTGTATCAATAGACTGGAGGTAGGCAGCTCTGGAAATTTTCAGTTTAGCAAAAGAGCAAATATTAAATACAGCAACAATAATAAAATGTGCATAATTCTTGCATCTTCTCCTCAGACTGGAATGGGACACCTGCGTGTTACGAAAGAAGGACTTCGTCTGGAAGGGGAATCAGAATTCTTGTTCCCCCTTTATGCCAAAGAAATCCATTCTCGAGTGGTAAGCAGCCAGTCTTTCAATAGTTCTAAAATAAAATTAATGCATTTATGAGCAACTGAATCCAGGCAAACTCCAGGCATCTGTCAGGGAAATATATAAATATCTGTGTGTTTATATGTGCACACATGCATATTTTTGCATGCAAATATGTTCAGGTTTTGTCACCTCTTGGACAATTATATTGAATGTGTACTACCTTTATATATTTATGTATATAAGGTGTACAAGATTAAATGGAAATATTTAGGGTTTAATCTTGTTTACATAGACAGAAATAATAGCTACTCAATTATTATTTTTCTTGTTGTTCTAAAAAAGAAAAACATACTTGGTCAAAAAAAATATATATAAGAAGATTAATTTCAAAATTACACCAGGAATGGTATGATACATTTTAGAAGTCCTGAGCTTAGAGGAAGGAAGAGAAAATCTGAATTGGTTTTTAATTATCTAGGTCAACTCTGAAACTTTTACCAGAGAATTTTTGTAGAGCAATAGCTGTTTCTTGCAAAAACAAAACAAAAAAACAAAACAAAAAATAAAAACATTTTTCAAAACTGTTGTCTGTAATCCAGACTCTCAGAAAATAAAGCTGTGCTTTATTAACATTGTCATCAACCAGTGGGAGATTTCTTTGCATACAGTACTATTCAGTAGAAGTAAAATCTGAATATGGCCCTTGCATTGCTTCGAACATTATCATCCTCACCAGGAGTACATAGCTAACTGTGAGACTTCTCTGAACTTAGGGAAAAAGTGTTTGTATAGCTATAACAAGAAAAAATGATAATAAATTTATCTGGAAACATGGTTGATATAATATCTAAAAAGTATCTATAGTATTTAAAAAGAGACTGGATGTGGCACTCAGTGCCATGGTCTAGCAACCGCAACGGTGGTTCAAGGGTTGGACTCGATGATCTCTGAGGTCCCTTCCAACCCAGCCAATTCTATGATTCTATGATTCTTTGATTCTGTGATCTAGGATGAGGTTGTTTAAGTGCTTTATTACTGAAATTTAAGCAATATAATTTCACAACTATTAAGCATCTTTTTCTGCAACAAGTATTTCCAGCAGTAGGAACAGCTCTTTCATAGATGGTGAAATTCCATTACTAAATCTGTATTTCCATTTTATTTATTATGCTGTATTCTTTTCTGCCTCATAGGCAGTGAAAAAACTATTTATGTGCTTAAATTAATTTCCCCTGAAGTTGTTTACCCAATAAGATATGTAACTTCTTGAAATCAGCATAGCTAATACTTAAGTACTCTCTCTGTCCCAAGAAAATGTTATGCAATGTTAAGCTACCATTTGTACTCTTTTAATATCCCTACTGGCTCTTAATACATTTAACACAGGATAGGCAGGAAGAGGTGTGGCAGCATCTAATGTAAGCTTAGCTGTCTAATGACCCATCATGATCATTAGTAGCATGCACTAATTAGAGCCTTCAGGCTACTAAATCTCTCTGCAACCTATGAAGGGAGAATTCATCAGAGGTTGGTTGGTTGCTTGCTTGTTTTTTGAAAGTATTTGAACTCTAGCAGCTTAATTGCCTGTAGGTTGATCTCCGGAATAAACATCTATATGTTTATTCTCATGAAGTTGCTTGTTTGTTCTGATTTCTTTTTCTAAGTTTGTCAGAGAATTGGGTCATTCAGGGCTATCTTAACATTTTTGCCTTAATAGTTTTCTCCTTGCAGTCTCCTAACAGCTTTTCTCATCTAATTGAGGTCTCCAATTTGTGTTAAGAAAATATGTAGCAGAAAATCCACTTGCTGTGCATCATCTCTAAAGCCTATTACAAGTCTGTGTCTTCATTATGAGAACAGCACAGCTGTGGGCAATACCATTGCATTTTAGCTAAAACATATTAGAAAAACACTGAACATTAATAGATATCTTACTGCATTTTGATTTGCTAAAACCACATGTGGAAGCTGGAGATCTAGAATACAGTTTATTCACACTTAAATTTAATATTACAACTTCCTAACATATTTTTTTAAGTCAATCAGTGGCAGTCAAAAAAGCATAACAGAAATGTCCAGATTTTTGTATTATTTAGCACATATAATTAAATGTGATATATTTACCAGATATTTGTTGATCTTACTTTCCCACACATACTGCTTACTTCTTTTCTAATACTTTTTATTATTTGTGTTAGTTCTCTTAGCTTTCACTTTTTTTGATATAATATACAAAACGAGATTCATTTATAGTGACTTTTTTGACATAGCCTATCTACCTACTTGTAAGATATCCTTTATCCTTTAGTTTTCTATCCTCTTTACAGCCCCTTCTCTTGCATCCTCTCTTTGGGTGTACGACCTCCAAGTCTTCTCCTGCCCCTTTCAGTTCTACTAACACTCCCTGGAACACTCCTCATTCCCGGCAGGGAAGTGAATGAGAGTGGAGGCAGTTTAAGGTGTCTGTGATAGACTTTCATGTGGCTATGTTTCTTTTTCCAGTGATTTCAGGCTTAGAGATGTCACATTATCTGTTGGCTTTCCTACAACAAACTCAGCCTGTTGTAATAAGGAAAAGTGTCACCAGGAATTTAGCAGTTGTCTCTCAATTACATACCTCATTTGACTCAGCACAGAATAGGCAAAAAATCATCCTCCTGTTCTCATATTCTCTCTGAGCAAATGTGTAGTTTTGCAGTTTGGTTTAAGTTTTAACATAATATTACATGCTTCCTCAGTGCCGTGATCTAGTAGACACAGTGGTAGTGGATCAAGGGTTGGACTTGATGATCTCAGAGGTCCTTTCCAATCTGGATGATTCTGTGATATTGTATCCTGTCTATGTCTTTCTGTTTTTCCCTACATAATTTTCCAGCCACAAACTTCTGGAACTGAGAATGATCCTCTTCAATTTCAGTGAGAACACGTGTTTCTTCAATTATTAACAATTCTAATTATTCTGCTGAATCTTTTTCTCTCCATATGTCAGGACTCATCACTGCTTCTCCAGTCAACTCACAATGTGACTGTCAATGCTCGCAATTCCAATGGGGAAGTCACAGGCAGATTAAACGTGGGTAAGTCTAAGTGACTTTTCCTTGGTCACTGTTTGGAAGCATTTTAATAACTATCTACAAGGAACTTGGAGGATATAAAGTGCTAAAAATGTGATTTTTTTTTTTTTCTGTTATGATGATTTTTTAAAAATCCAGCTGCCACTCAGTAAGTACCAACAGAATATTTTCAGTTTCTCAGTTAAGCATTACTTCTGCAAATATTTGAAATGCTTTTTCAGTGCAATTCTTCAGGAAAGGTCATGGCAGAACTTGCTCTTTTTTTTTTTTAATTTAAATATTTATTGATAGTTGCAAATAATTTTCTAGTAAATTGAAACAAGAGAACATGGCTAGAGAGGTCTATATGTTTCTCCTCATTTCTTAGCATTCTGGGGATTAATACAAAGCAAATATCCTAAAAAACCCTGCCAGTTCACAACTGGGAAATGTACATATTTTACTGTATTGGGTAGCAGTACAATGTGTCAGTTTACCAAAATAAATCATTAGATCTAGAAAGATGTAGGTGATCTTTGCAGTAAGAATAAGGAGACCTTACTCTTTCAACTGTATTTTTAAGGTGAGAATGGCAACAATATGTGTCATAAACAAGACAACTTTTCTTAGTTTCATTAAGATTTTCCAACTTTTACTTGACTGAATAAAAATATAACAATTTATTAGCTTGTTTCATCTAAGATCCTCATGTAGAAAAAGCATAAATTCCTGCTTATTTAACTGTAGGACTAACCTGACATATGTAAATAGTTTCCTTGACTGGGACTCAGATGAGCATTGATGAGCAATTCTTCCATGCTGATGAGACTGTGTAACTTCTGTTTGAAGAATTACTGTATCAATTAATTGAATGTTTTTCAAGCCTTTATATATAACTTGTAAAAGAGCCTGCTTTAAAAATGTTAAATTACACAATTAATCACAGTCTGGCCTTTAAGTGTTCTCAGATCTCCTTTTTTAACTCAAGATCATTCCTCTTGAAAAATCCCCTTAAATATTTATCAAGACATGAAATTAGCTTTTATATCTCACTTTGATAACAATTAAGGTACAAAATATACAGTACTTCTGCTTTCATATGATCAGTACAGTTATTAATTAAACAGTTTTCCATAAGTAACTATGGTGACCACATGACCAAAACCATACAATGCGTGGTCAAAATTTCTGTAACAGTGCACGTGTGCTGTTGCTTCTGTCTGCTCCATACTGTTTGACTGACCAGACATGTACCTGCACTGTGGGCACATGCCCATCCTGCTCCATGTAGGGAAGTTTTCAGGAAGTCCTTTGGGAAGGCAGAACACAGAGCAGATCACTGACCACTCAGCAGATCACTAATTTTTCCAGCCTGATTCCTGATGGGAAACCTGCAGGTAAAATCGTGTCAGACAGTTGCTCAAAGGCCTGATTAATTGTTTGACAGGCTGTGTCCAACCTGTGTGACTATTTTACTGAAAGGAAAGATATTTTAGTTGTGCCAGCCAACGGTGATGGATCCTACTTTAGAAGAAGGAAGCCTAGCAAAAACAACCACAAATCTCAGACCCTCATTTTTCACTTCTTGTCTTTCCTTTTCCTTCTCTTTCCATTTCCAGTGACAATATAGTCTTCTAAGACCATTAACAAAAAGCAGTGCAGTAAGCAAGATGAAACGTGCTGTGTTAAATAGAAAGTTGAAAATACCTGCTTTGTAGGGCTAGAGACACCTCGTTTGAAGAAAACTGAAGTCCTCATGGACAGAGAAAGGTTAATACAAACCCATGTTGTAGATTATGGACTGTGGTGTCTGGGGAAAGAGTTGTGCTGGATGGGAACTATCTTGCCAGCAGTGACTCATTTATATTAAATACCACCCATATTTAATATTTTCCCTCTTTACTGGTAGTTTAATTTCATTACTCTGCTTTTCATTACCTGGCTTTTTTGGCCCTATTGACAGCAACATGCAGTTCAGTTTTATCATCCCTTATGGTCTCAAACCTCTTTAATCTTCTCCTAAGGGAAAGCCAAATATATAGTGTTGTCCAGATGAAAAGTTGCCTGGCTAGGCAAAGAGGCTCTATCTAGCTGAGGCAATATATGAGGAAAAGAGGAGGTGGGAGCAGAAAAGGAAAAGAGCAGGAGAGGGCATGGCCTGAAGCTGCACCAGGAAAAGTTTAGGTTGTATATTGGCAGGCACTGCCTCCCGGAGAGGTGGTCAGGCATTGGAATGGGCTGCCCAGGGAAGTGGTGGAGTCACCATCCCTGGAGGGGTTTAAGGAAAGGATGAATGTGGCACTTAGTGCCATGGTGCAGTCAGTGTGGTGATGTTAGGTCATAGGCTGGACTTGATGAAATCAGAGGTCTTCTCCAGCCTCAGTAATTCTGTGATTCTATGAATGCAGACTGGAAGTCCTGCATCTCAAATCTTTTAAAAGTATTCAATGTATAAAAGCAATTTAAATTCAACAATGAAGCAGGAAAGTTCTGACAGTCCTCCAGCTTTCTCTGGAAGAAATACCCAGGTAAGAGAGGGAAATAATTATTTGATCCTGGGAAAATCAAAACCACATCAAAAGGAAGTGCTGAAGTGCATTTGGGTATTTGAAGTATTTGATGATTAAGTAATCTGTTTATTGATTTTTATTAATAATTGGTCATACATGATATCTGGTTTAATTGATACTATTATAAATACTAACATGAAATGTTACTAATATTAAGTCGTACTAATTTTAGACTGATAGAAAAGTGTTGAAAGAGCAGTGAAATCTTAATACTGTGTAAAGTTCTGTTAACAACTGAATATATGGTAAAACATCAGAAACTGGGGTAAGTGACAGACTGTTGAAGTGACCATCTATACATAGCGTGGTATTTTTAGCCATTGTCCTTAGCCAGTCATAAAATGCATGCATGTAAGATGATGTTCCCTTATAATAAGGGGGGGAAGGTAGGTGTGTGGCTTCATATGCACAAGCCTTTGATGAATTAATGCCTTTTACAGTTGCCAGCATGCTGGAATTATGCCTTAATACTATATTTAACTTATAAATCAGTAGCTGCCATTGTGAAGGAGCTGTATATGTAAGTTTGGGATCATTCCAAAGATGAAAATATAATACAGTATCACTTGTAAGACCATCTTGTGTTTTGGATTGTGTTCCATGATTGTGCTGCTTTTCGAAGCCTTACTGAATGCAAATACATGCTTGCCAGGAAAATACTGTCAAAATAATAGGGTTCATAACTAAAAAGACCATCCAATTCTGTACCTTACCCTTTTTTTAATTCAGTATCCCTCTGTGTGACAAAAATACTCATTTTGTTTGAGTTACTCTTTAAAATCATTAAAAACTCACATATGACCAAATAAACTAATAATAAAACCAAGTGCATATTTTTTAAATACTAATTTAAAAAAAAAGCAAATGGGACATATAGTTAAGGGATTATGGGATGTAATTGTTTGGCAATATCTCTGGGATATATTCTGGGACTTTAAAAAGGTTGTTGGTTAACAGGAAGGAATCTAAGCAAGGCACAGCTATGGGAAAATACAAGACTGAAAGTCAAAGGGAAGTAAGGAAGTCAGGGAGGGAGATGCCTAGAGGCAAGGCAAGGATGTCTACAGAACAAATAGTAACTGTTTACATTAGAATCGCTCCTGTCTTTAAAATTGTGGTGAAGTTTTAGATGTCGTTATCACAGCTTTCTCATCAGCCTTCAAAACTGAAATATCTAGAACTTATTTTGATAGTCCAAGAAAGCAGTTGAGAAAAGTTGCTAATCATCACCTCCAAGATTCCTGCTCTTACTACTTCAGTCCTAGAACAAAATGAAACTTTGATTAATACCATGAATCATAAAAAAGGTACATAGTGTAAAAATTGATCAAACTCTTCTCATAATACATTATAACAAATGTGTATATGAAAGAAAGATGCACTTGGTATCAGATAGCAAATGAATCTTCACCTAAGTAGATGTATGTTTACACACACAGCCTACCTGCAGCCCAGGGGTGATGTAGCTGCCCTGTCCCTGGAAGTGCTCAAGGCCAGGTTGGATATGCCTTGAGCAACCTGATCTGGTGGGAGGTGTCCCTGCCCATGGCAATGAGGTTGGATCCAGATCTTTAAGGTTGGATCCTTAAGGTCCCTTCCAGACCCAGCCATTCCATGAATATAGATGAATATGCTATGGTAATACAGCTTTTGCAGTTATGTTCTAGTTAATATTAAGACAATGGATGAAGAGCAGCAAAGATCTATTTTTCATGGATCTATTTTTCAAGTTCTGCTTGTAATATCTGATCCTCTTCTTCTACAAAGGAAAGGGGCATCCAGAGTCATTCAAGGTCTGTAAGAACAGATCCTGGTACAGGGTATTGCTGGTCCTCCTCCTAGTTCAGCTGTTTACACCAAGGAACAGTAATGCCAGTAGCTTCAGGCCAGGGGCTCACATTAAAGTATTTAAATACAAGGGGAATTTATTTAGGTAGTTGAGTTCTGAAGCTGTTCTGCACTTTGAAAAATGAAATCAGCCCCTCTTAGAAAGCTCTGTAACAGTCAAAATGTTTTTTTTAAGTATGAGAACACACACAGTCAAAATTCTGCCTGGAGACTGTTTCCACATCCATCACATTTATCTGAACAGCTGTTTCAATGAGAGCATTTGTGCTATCCCATCCCCTGTTTTTCAGGCAGGAGCAACATTCTGAGGAAACAGATGTGTCAGTACTTCATTGCTTCATTGGTATTAATTACATCTACAAACCAGTGCTTACCAGAGTCTGGTTCTTTCATCAGGATTTTGGTATTTCACTTTCAAGTGATGATACTTTTTTGTCACAGGTGTAATAGGAAGAAAACAATGCAAATGCAGCATGATGTATGTAAGAGTTCGCTGTTTTTACAGGGAAAACCCTGAAGCCAGTTTCATAAACTTGACTTAATGATATTGTAAAATCATTTACCTTTTCCTTCTTTATTTTCCCCAGAAGCCTTTCATTAAAAACTCCATTTTTGTCCAAGTAAGTAATTTCTTATCTTTAAGATGAAAGCCAGAACATATTTCTTGAAGATCTTTGTACTGCAGGAAGATGATTATTTGCAGAACTTTAATTGCTGTCCAGCTGAGTTACAAGAAGGAAAGATACAACATAGGACTAATTAATAGAAAGATAAATTGGATATTTCATTGAAGTATTTTTGAGGTGATTAGGTCTTCCTGTGATCAAGAACTTACAATATTTGTTCTAAGGGCATTAAAGTAGGGATTTTTACTTCCAGAAGTATAAAAATTTTAGCTAACGAGTCTGACCATATGAAGACATAGATGCTAGTTTTATATTTAAGCAAAATTTAGTTGACTCACTTTAGGCAAAATGTAGAGAATGACAAATGGTGTCTTAAAACATCCTACAGGCTTTTTAACTGATCTGCTTTTCTAATTTCCTGTTTTATTCCATGGCACAGATGTTTCTGTTCTATAATAAATGCATATGCTATGAGTCTTTTCTGTGACTGTTGCATATTTAAATAGAAATAATGTTGAAAAGAGCTAAAACAAATAGCAGAAAAAAGTAAGTAGTAATCAATATACAGTTAAATATAATCCAGCTGGCTATATCGCCACAAAAACTTATGAAAAGAGGAATTTAGCCATTACAGCTGTAGTGTAATATTTAGACTCAAATGAACTGTTTACTTTTCTGGAAAAAAAAAAAAAAAAGGCCTCAGTGTCTATGTACATAGTATAGTAAGGTGATCACCACAGCAAGATTTGCGCACACCCTGTCCCTAAATTAGGTAATGTGTGATAAGAGATGTGTGATAATGTTTGGCATCAGCAACACTGACTTGAGCCAGACTTGAAACATCCTCTAGAAGTTAATGTTATGAGCATTGCCAGCTTAATACACCACCATCACAGAGAAGGGTAAATTTAACCCGGTCAAGGAGATTTTCATCTTATTCTGTCACTTCTCTTTTAGCTATGTCTAGAAAAAGAGAAAAGCAATATGCATATAAGTCTAAAATTTAGCTCGGAAAAAAAGGCTATGGTTTGGGAAATACTTTTTTATTTGGAAATGAACCTGAGAGTAGATATCTGCATCTCGCCAGAGAGGAATTACTCATCTGAGTAGCTCTCTTAGTTTCAATGGAGAAAACCAAATAAGAATAAAATAATAATTCTTCAAATACATTAAGAAATGGAAAGTGTCAGCTTTCATAGTGTTCAGTAAATTTGCAATCCCAAAAAATGTATTTTGCTTCTTATGGTATAGTAATCATTAACATAAGTCATTGGATGAAAATTTGAAGATAATACTTCCTGCTAAAGGTGAGGATAGTTCCTATTCTCCCTTCCTCTAGAGTAATAAGATTGCGTGGTTGGCACTGGTTAATGCTAGATAAATTTTCAAAGGTTAGCAAAAAATAGATTAATTTTATTGTGACTATAATCTATTAAAGAATCCGGATTATTAAGTACATCTAAAATCCCAATACATTTCAAGTGTAACTACTTTCTTAAAGCTGACAAGACTCCCAGCAGCAGTTAGTGGCCAAAAAAAGCTAGATACTTAATTTTTTGCAGCAGGTCTGCAGAAGAAGACATACACTTGATTATTTGAACAGGTATCTGCAGTGTGCTCTTGTGGCAGTGAGGTCTAATGGCATACTTGGCTGCAGCATTCCACTCCTGGGAGTCTGCGTCTGGAATGCAGCATTAAGCCCTGGCCAGCACAGCAGAGCAATGAGCAAACTGAGGAGACTCATCAAGATGGTCAGGGAGTGAAACCACATGAATTATAAGAGACTGAGCAGGTTGTGTTTGTTTTATCTTCAGAATGGAAGGCTTAAGGGGAGCTTCTAATTTCTACTTGCTACTAAGAGACAAAACAAGCCAGACTCTTCTCAGAGGTGCATAGCAAAAGGGCAAGAGGCAATGGTCGTAAGTTGCAGTGAGTCAAAATGCAACTGGATAGAAGGGTGGTGGGGAAAATACCAGTGTTAGAGTGGTTAACCATGGAAACAGGTTAACCCTCCCTAGAAGTATTAAAATTCCACCTGTACAACACCCTGAGCACCTTCCCCTAACTTCCAACTAAGCTGACCCTACTGTGAGTACGAGGTAGGACTACGTGAATCCCAAAGGTGACTTCTGGCTTGCATTCTTCTGAGATTCCATCTTGCCCTGTCTTCCACTCTGGAAGGGCTTGGGTTGCTTACAGACCCCATGTCAGACTTTCTAGTCTGGTGGACAAGTCTTAGCTACTCAAGGGCATCTAAATAAGCTGAAGGCCAAGCCAGGAACACCGAAGTACATACAACAGCACTAGAGAGCTGTGTTGGTAAACGGGTCATGCACCATGGGTTTAACTGGTTCTCTCACATTGTCCTCTGCCCAGATCCAGTAAGCATGCATAGAATACTCCTGAAACATAATGCTGGAGTTGATCTTATGAAAGTACACTCATGGATATCTTTTTTTTAAGAAAAAAAAAAAAAAAGTGGAGGAGCAGGAATTACCTATTATCCAGAAGACAAATCAGTTAAAGTATTTAACTCAGGGATGAGACACTTAGATCAGCTGTTCTTTCTGAATACAGAGTTTCAAATTATCATGCCTCATCTCCTTTAGCAGTTTTATTTTCACATTACCTGTCTCAGGACTGTGTTTCACCTTTTCCTGTTAAGTTTTTCAGCATGCAACAACTTCTGGATCCCTTAGTCCTCAGAAAGTGATACCATTGCTTTTTTGTCAAGACACAGTGAAAAACATGATCTCTTATTCCTGCCATAGTTTCTACCTGGAATAATCCATTTTACATGGGATTATTTCTTTGTATCTTAAGGTTTTTATAAGGATAATGTCTAGATGGTTTAAGGTATTAGTTACCTGAATCACTCTGAGAGGAAAGTATGACCACCTAATTACCAGATGCTGCCTTTGCTGGACAGTGGCTGCATGATCAGTGTCTGCAATGATCATACATAACCAATTTTTTTAAGATCTCTGGACTTGTGTTCCACCAAAGAGAACAACAAAGTCTAAGAAGTCCTGACAGCAAGGCATCCTTACTTTAATCTAAGAACATAGTTATTGCATCTATTGCATAGAAGAACTGAGATAAAAAGAGGAAACAAGAGCAGCAATGGTTCTATTAATAGATATTAGTATTAATAGATATTAATATTAATAGATATTTTTTAAGGTGATGGGAGATGTATGGTATGAACATAGAATGTATGTGTGCAATGTGCTGCATATTCCCTGTAATAATGTATTTGTTCTGCTAAAAGACCAGCAAGTTGTTCCATACCATTCAATATGAAAGTCTGATTAGTTTTATACTTTTGAAAGCAATTTATTGGTATTGCACTACTCATGAAACTGGTATTAAATCTGAAGGAGTGTTACATTTTAATACACTTTTAATGAGACCTTATTTAAGTAAGATGCTTTAATGTAATAAAAATTAACTACAAAAAAATTGCATAGCAATACCCCAAAGCACTCAGGATTTTGGCTTGTATTCAACACTTCAGTGATTCTAGGTTGTAGAAAAGTGAAGTATAAATAATAGGCAACAGCCATATGTTATCAGTAATGATAGATAGCAGAAGAAACTAAGAAAGGAAAAGATCTGAAATTAAATAAGTAACTTCAGTGTTCAAAAGCTGTTTATTCTGAAAGATCTAAAGATACACTAAAATTGCTTACTGCTCGGCAGAACTAATTGTATTTGAAGAGTCTGCCTCTGAAATGGCAATAACAATTTAATTGACATTAAGCATTTGTGGAAATGCATTTTATGGCAAGCCCTATTTTTGACAGAAGATTCCATGCCATATTTGTATTTGCCTGGAATTCTGAGGTTGGGTAACATGTAGTTAATCTGCTAAGGCTGTAAACAAAATGCATTTATGAATTATGAAATTAAAGTTTCAGACTTTGAATTTAGGTGCTGTTTATGAGTTGAAAGCTGATCGTACTGGGATCACAATACAAATGGTGTTACTGTAATGTGCATGCGTCTTGTGAAATACAACTAAGATAAATTCATGTCCAGTCTTGGTTTCATAAATTTATTCCCAGTTCCATTAAAAGATAATTATTACTTTTTGAAATTTGTTCCACATATACTGAGATGTCTCCTCATGGCATGAGAAGTAAAACATATGCTTGAATTTGGTTTACCCTATCACTCTCTCTAAAGATTTACAATACATTGGTTATTACCCATACCATTCTTTGATAATGAGGATTATCTGCAAAACAGTCCCAGTCCCATTTTACTGGAGCATTTGTGCTGAGAAAACTATGAACCTAAAGATTCTTTTTAAAGATTAATTCAAGTGTGCAAGGACCAGGAGGAGAGAAATCTGAATGCAAACCCAGCACAGGTAGGACCTGAGTTGTGGTTTCAAAGAGCCATCAGTCAAGACTCCTTTGGGAAGTATATAATGTGCAGTGAATGAGCATTCACTGTGAAAGAAAGTGAATAGGCACCAAATATTTCTTAAGCAATGAAAATCACCAAGCACCTTAACATGTCACTCAGTGCATGACCAGAAACACCTAAAGCAGGGAAGTGTTTAACAAGTGAGAATAAATTACATCTGCATCAGCAACCAAACCATGCCAGGACCCATGGTCTTTCCCAGGGCTGGGGAGCAGGTGCCATGGCATCATGACCACCCAGTTAAAACCATCCTTCCAGAGCAGGAGAGTTTCATCCATCCTGTCTGCAAGGAACAGCCCCTGTTTGTGGGTGTTAACAGGTAGGTTGCTGTGTGGCACGGGCCAACGTGGGCTACCAGATTAGCAGAACTTGGCAGTCCTTAGGTCTCATCTGCCGTGACTTTCTATAATTTATTGGTATAGATGTATTCATTAGTTTGCTACAGTTTACTGCTCCTCCTAAAGTTTACTGCTCTGTCAGGATGAGCAATTTTCTACAAATCCTGTCCTGCCTCTCATTCCTCATGTATCTACAGAGATTTTTCTTCATTTTCCCCCTATCTCACTACTTTAGAGTAGGACTCCCTCAATTTCTCATTTTAAAGGTGTTATGCCTTCCCTGGAATAATAAGATAGTGAGCGGGAAAAAAGAGGAGAGCCCATAAATGTGCTGACATGGTCTAATGTTAAAACAGTTTGGTGGGAGTGGAAAGGCTGACTCCCAGCCTTGTTCAAGTCACTCTTGAGTGGGATCTGTGCATACGTGGACCAGTTTAAGATGTTGTATGTTGCATCTCCAGTTGTGTCTGTGTGAAGTTCTGTATGGACACCATGACTGGAATTTGCAGATAAAAAAGCCAGTCTACACATCATGTGTTTGTTATCTGTGCCTGTTTGCTTTGATTGGGTGAGAGAAAACAGAATTTGGTCCAAGGTATGTAAATGCTAGTTGGTGAGTATATATTAATCCTAAATTCAGACAGTTAAAGCACCTTCAATGCTGTCTGTTTTCTTCTGTCATGTCACAAGTCTGTAGAATATGCAGATGTACAAATTACATTAGTCAGTTAATGCTGTGTGAGGTAGGTGTTTCCTGTTTTTACTATAAGAAACATGAAAAATCTTTCTTTGACAATGTTACTTGTGAAATATATTCAGCAAATTAGCAAATCAAGAAGATTAATTTACTCCCAGAAGAGATTAAATTAGGCCCAATGCCAGTCATGTTGCATGTCTCCAGTTCTTTCAAACCTTCTTTTTTTTCCTTGATGCTTTATAATCAATAAAGCATCTGTGTCTCCAAAGGTACTGTGAAGGAAAGAGCAGAAGTGTCATTATTCAGGCCCAGTAATATATTTTCAAAGGTGACTGCCTTTATACCAAGGAAATCAGTAGATAGCATTCCCTCTAAACATACAGTTTCTTCATCACATTGAAGTATTTTTCTGTGATGGTGTGTAAATAATTAACAATCATGTCATTTAACAGTATATGTTTCTGAGTCTTCTAGACATATTGCTGCATACTGTTTGCAGCACAACAGTTCAGATACAGTTCAGAGAGACTTAACAGCAGTTCCTAATTAGTATTTGAAAGATTACTCACACTATAAAACCTCACAGCTTGGAACTGGATCTGAAAGGTCTGGGGGCACTTAGTTTACTTTAAAGAACATAGACCTGAAATCTAAGTTTTCAGGATCTTCACTCCGTTATTAGTTCTTTTAATCAGTAAATATTCCATAGATATGTAAGAATATTTGCTTCCAGCATACCAGGCCTACTAAAACGTTGACAGCATTGAAAAGAAAAATACTTACCTCGTCAGAGTCTGCAGAGCAAGCATTCCCATTTCCATCTCATCTGCTGGGTCTAGTCCATCATATATTCTAACTATTCTAACTATTCTAACTATTATTGCTTTTTAGAATGAGATCTGACAATAAGCAGGATCAGGAGAGGAAAAGGTGTTGGTTTTTTCCAGCCTTTCTACAGCCAATGCTTTGACTTTGGAAGTTGGAGACTTTGTTTCCCTTCCTCTGGAAGAAATAAAGGCTCCTCTTCTCTACATCATAAAATACCTTCAGCAAAAGAGATGAAGAATCACTCCTAAATCCTTTCCAGCAAAAATGTGATGTGCCAGAATCACTCAGCCTGTATCGTATCAGGCAGCAGAGGTTTAGACTCGGGCTGAGTGCTGTAGTCATGGTGTTGTTGGATCCTTCCCTTCAATGGGAAGGATGAGGAGACAGCCTCTGCAGCATCAGTAAAAGTGTTCACAGCCAGTTTACTTGGGCCTTTTAACTGTTTGAGTAAACGAGGATCTACTTACACTAGCGGGGCAGTTTCACTGCTGCTGGGCAGAAACAGAAGAGTAAAACACCTTAATCAAGATTTTCTAGGAAAGAGTTAATAGGGATCCATCCTTGCCTCACTTACCCAGAAATACCCCATTGGCTGGATAAGAAAAAAAAAAAGAAAAAAGAAAAGAAGGCAGATTAACATTTTTCATTGAATGAAGATATTTTCTGACCTCACCTTTTTGCAGTGCTCTTCATGGGCTTCAGGGGAGCTTTAGAGAAGAGCCAAATTGTAATAAGTAAAGCTATGGCTGGGTGCACATGTCCAACTATGTATAATGTACTGCAGAGTTCAGCTCTCTATATGGGGCATTTTCAGTATTGGGTATTATTCCATAAAATTACTGCCCTAGTTTAGGACATTATGGTTTTCTATAACCCTTTCTGTGCTTGGTGGGCAATTAAAAGCAAAAAAGATGAGTCAAGCAATAAGCAATTTCTTTAGGAGCTTATGATAACCATCTCAGAATCAAGGACCATGCAGAGTTTAGGAAATACCTGAATTTCTTCCTTAACAGTATTAATCATCTGTTACTTATGGCATTTTAATGTAAGAGCTAACAAAGAAATAAAAATATTTCTTTTGAAAATGGCTGCCTGGCATATATTTAATGTTCATGGGAGCAAGCATGGTAAGACAAGTTCTTTCTGGGAAGAAGGCAGCCAGGGGCCTCTTAGTCCCATGGTTGGTCTGTGAATTATCTTTATTAAAAATTGCTGGAAAAGGGTCTTAACTGCTTTGACCATTTAATTTTAATTCTGAACATAGGTTTAGTTGATGGCTCTATCAAGCCACATTCAAATGTGAGTGATGTGAATTTTTAATTGATCAGGTTGTTAGAAAGGGGAATAATAAGCATTTGGTTTATATCTGCTTACTAAGCCATTACTGTAGAACAGGATGTTTTACTGAATTTAGAAACTGTTAATGTGTAAACACTCCTAGGCACATAAATTATTTTAATTTTTGGAGTACCATATCCAGTTGCAAATGCTCTGAGAGGTTTTTGAAACTCTTGTAAGAATATGGTCAGTAATACTTGTTAGATATGTAGAGTTAAATTGGCATTTTTAATGAAGAGGTCTTGCCCTTACGTGGGATGTTTGTAATTTAAAGCATTTCAGTCTTCCTAATCATAAGGGATGACTTTTCAAAGACTTTGATAATTAGTTTCTATGTTAGGAAAAAAAAAATTAGACACCCTTACTGATGAAAGAATATTATCAGTTTCAGCACTGAGAACATGAGTGTTTAACTTGATCAATTTGTGAGGGATTTCCTAAATTCCCTGGAAACCCAACTTGAAGGCAGGCACAGTTTTGAAAACAAATTAGATCTAGTAAATAGACTTATCTAATTTCACTTCTTACAGGGCCATTATACTTAGAATATCTGGTTGTTTCAGGATCCTTAATGTACTTAAATGAGTCACTAAATTATTGAGAACACAAGTCAAGTTACTAGCAATTTATATAGAAAATGAAAGAAAGCTGATGCAGTTATTCTCTTGTTCTATTTGCAGGTCCTAAAATGGTGGAGTTCCATGGTCAGCAATTCCAGATCAACTCAAAGGATGGCAAACCCCTTTTTACAGTGGATGAAAATGAGGTTGTTATTGGCACAGATAAACTTCGAGTCACAGGTTTGTAAGAGTTTAAGAAATATCCCAATAATAGCCACAAGAAAAGCACAATAAAAATGGCATTTTTATATACATCATTGTGTGTGAACATAAGTTCTGCTTTTACCTCATAGGAAACAGAAATTTGCAGATATTGTGACCCTTTTTCAGTCTATAATGAAGGGAGAATTTTAACAAACAGCAAAATGATGAAATGGATGTAAATATATATATATATATATATATGTATGTGTGTACTTCATTTTAAATCCATTGGTGACTGGAACTGTACTGGTGCATGTTTTTCTGAATTATTTAATGTTTCCAGTGCACACTGTCAACTGAGGCTGAAAAAATTCTAGATATTCCAGTTTGAGTTGTATTGAGTTCTATTGGTTAAAATACTTCAGAGTCCCTCTGATAACTTAAACGGTTTTATTTTTTTAAGTGAAAGGTACTGTATTTCTGCTCTGTGCATAGGACATAGGTCATGGGATGGTATTTGTAGTATATTTAAAATCTCATGTGCTTAAAGGTGATTTTATCTTACACTATTTCTGCAAATCACCAAAGTACTCATTTATGAAGTAAGATGTCAAAGTTATCACATGAAAAGCTATTTCCTTTTGTATGTCCTGATAAAGTCAACCTTCATTTTCCAGGTGTAAGGTTGCATTGAAACAGATAAATAAATCCAGGTGTGATTTTTCTTCAAGCAGATGAGTTCATCAAAACAAATATTGAAACTATCCTGAAACTTGTTTTCAATTACATTTTTAATATTTTTAACCTGATTGCAGCTATCATGTTTAACTTTTGTTAATTACTGGTCCTCTGAAATCTCAATGTGTTAATTTGAATGGATGTAGTCATATTATTTTACTGTGCAAAACTACAAACGTTGTAGTAACTATATAATTAGTGTTTCAAAGCCAAAGTTAAGTTATAATAAATGTGTTAGTATTTGTTTATGCCTGAGGGTCTTATCTTAAGGTTTTTTTACTTTTTAACCTAATTGAAATTACAACTTTGTTTAACCAGGAAACCATATCAAATAATTATTGTTTGCCCAAGGGATGCTAAACTTTAATAGAAAAGCCTGTTTAACAAAGATATGAAAAACTGCATAATTGTTAATTGATTTGGGAAAGCTCTATCTCTGCCTAAAGTAAGTAAAATCATTCCTACGCGAGTTGAAACTGTTATGCTAAAACATGTATTCTGACTTGTCCAACATTAATCTTGACACTGCAAGGATAATTGTTTACTTTAACAGACACTGGAGAAGGACACATTACTTCTTTTTTTTTTTTTTTTAAGAGAGTAGTACAATTCAAAAGCAAATTCATTACAGTCAGTGAGGTTATTTCAGTGTAAAATTAACACAAATGAGAGAAGATCCATGCATACTTTGCTTTGAGTTAATTTATTAAAATTGTGATTTAAATGATACTATTAGCCTGAAGGAAAAATTAGTAATACTTTGCATACTGAGATAATTTTTCTAACATTTTAGATAGAGAACAATATCAACGTGAAACAAATTTTGAAAAATTTGTACCATAAGAAACAGACTGCCTCAGAATTAAAATACATAAAGAACATTTTGCATCTTTTTATGTACAGTCTAATGAACTACTTGGTTTTACTTCTTATTTATGTGAATTATGAAAAGCTCAGTAACGATTTTTAACAAAACCTGACAGTTTTCTCCTAAAATGCAATACAGCAGATAGCAAATGTCTGTGATTTGTGGTATTTCAGGAAAGATGAAAAAAATCTAAGAAAAACTAATCCAACCCAACACCTCAGGAACTGTCATTTTCCAACAATTTTTTATATTTTAACTCATATTATTAGTGAGACATATTAGTGAGCCCAGGTGATACAATAAATTTGTGGCAGACGCTCCATTCTCTTAAGAAAAGCAAGTGCCTGGGGAAAGCCATCATCAGGAAAGTGTCTCAGATTCTCCCCAGGGTCACAGATGGGTCTGGATGCCCACGTTCAGACAAATGAATTGAACCCTCAGTCTGTGCAGCCTCAAGTGTGAATGCGACACCAAGACCTGGCACATGGGGAGCTCCTCTGCAGACCAGATGAAGAGTTCTACTTTATGATGATCTCAGTGGCTCACTCATCTCCCTTAAATATAGTGGCTGAGTTCAGATGTTTAAACGTAAGCACCCAAGCAGTGTTTGAAGCACCATAGGTCTGTGAAACTCCGTATGGTATAACTGTACTTCCTTTGATCTTGGCATCTGGGAGCTAGGAAGGATGTTATAAGGGTATTTTAGATGACAGTAGGTGCATAGGATTAGGCAATTAAATTCTTCCTCTAGCTCATCTGTAACACCTACATCATAGACACTTAAATTTAAGTGTGTGATGCTCAATTTAAACCTGTATGGCAATTAATGCTACCTGAAGGAACATGTACTCCAATTACATCCTCTCTGATACTATTTCAGTAATGATCTGCATATTCTGCAGACATTTATTATGCTGTTATGAAAGTACAGAACGTCAGCATTTTGTTCTGGTAGGGTTTTATACATTCAGTTGGTATTGGTGGCAGTGAAACCTACCTTGTGTATTGGCTGGTAAAGAGGTGATTGCTTTATGACTAACAGTATTGTCATGGCAAAAGGACAGAAGTCACAGGACCGACTGGACACAGTGCTCCTGCACAGATGGCCAGAGACCATGGCAATAGAGGTGCTGGTTTTCACTCACTAGCCTGCTTTGCAGACTTGTCAGCTAGACATCTCAAGTAAATAAAATTATATTCAACAGTAAAATAATTAAAATTCAGCAGATACAAAATAGTCTCAGCCACTGCATTAAAAAAAATCCCTGTTTTAAGAAGTAAAAGTAGTATTTTATATATTGTGACCGTTGTGTCAGGTAATACTTGCATGATGAGTAGACAAGAAATGAATAGAAGGTGGTTGCTTATCCAGCTTTTCTCAAAGAAAATCTGGCAAGGTGAAGGAGATCAGTATCTTTATAGAGAAGCATACTGTATCACCCTTTCCCCAGTTTACTTGTTCTTCTCCTGCTTCTCTTTCATAATCCCTTAGAAGTATTTGCTTAGTGTTGATGATTTTCTGGTGCTTTGTTCTATGGAAAGGTGCTTTGTTCTATTTCAGTTTGAGTAGCTTAATACTGGAGTGCAGTGAGAAGAGGTGTGTTTGATTTAAACACTTCTTCTCAGAAGGTAAGTTAAGGAGACAATTTAGGGGGTTAAATAAACATCCTGTTAAACTTTGAAGAGGCAGATAGTCACAGAATCATAGAATATCTTGAGTTGGAAGGGACCCATAGGGATCATCAAGTCCCACTCCACACTCCTCACCTAAAACTAAACCATATGACTACGAGCATCATCCAGATGCTCCTTGAGCTCTGACAGGCTTGATGCCACGAGTTCCGTGGGGAGCCTATTCCAGTCACTATCATCTCAGTGAAGAACCTTTTCCTAATGTTGAATCTGAACTTCTGATGCAGTTTCATTCCATTTCCTCATTATTTTTTCTTGATAGAGGTTGTGGTGGTGAGGTATAAATGAAACTTACTGGCTTGGATCCTCTCTTTAAGAAAGTTAATATCCTGACCCTGTGTTTTTTAGGACTAAGTTAATTTATATTAAAACAGGAGTAAGTAAAATAGTAAATATAGTCATATTCATATCATAATTAATGTTATTTCTTTACAGTTTAAAAGATCGTGTAGGTAATGCAGACAAGAAATCACTTTAGAACCATTTTCAAAAAAAACATTTAGTGTCATAGTCTTCAAACTTAAATGTTGTTTGATGATGAAGAAATTTTTCTCACAGGAAGGCAAGGTTTTACTATTGCTTATAGTTGCCATTCTAGAATATGTAATTTAGCCATTTCATTCCCTCTTACACCACCACTATCCCCTCAATGCTTGCTTTCTCTCTGGAGCATCAACACAGATATTTCCTCTTGGCTTTCTTCCATTAGCCCCTACTCCTGTGGAAGAGATGCTTAGAGCTTGAATTCCCACCTTGGCCTAGAAGACTTCAGTCCTTCAGTCCCATCTCCCAGGACAGTGCTCTGTAACACTGTACAAAGTGCTAAGTGCCTTGTGTGAGGGGACAGCTGGGACCAGGCACTCTTGATGTCTGTGAGCAAAGTAAAGCTCTGCCCCTGGCTGCCTGCTCTCCCATTTTTTCCTCTGTCATGGTTCACCTTCAAAAAGAGAAGCAGAGGCTGAGATCTCCCCGAATTGTTTGCTGCTAAGCTTGGCCTTCCATCTTCTCCATTGAGGAGGGGATGCTCCCCTGACAATGGTGTTTTATAAAGGCATTTGGGAAGATTATGTTTAATTAAAATGCTGTAATTACTACAGTTTAGTGCTGATTGCAGTGGTCTTGATTTGCACAGGCTGAGAACTACCAATACAACTGAGCTACTCTGGGGAGTTTGTTCTCTCTGGTCTCTGCTCTCTGTCTTGTTACTGAGCCCCAGTGGTGCTTAGACCAAGAGACAGGAGCTGATCCCTAAAACAAGGATTTGCTTTATTTCAAACAAGGCTTGAGTAGCTGTGATTACATTCAAGCCTCAATAATCTCTCTTTGTTTAGATGTTTGCTCCCCTCCCATCAGTTCTGCCAGGTTACTTTTTCTGACCTGTGTCTGTGCAAATCTGATCATCTTTAACTCACAAAGTTTGGCTAGAAGAGACATCTGATTTATCAGCTCACATCCCTTTCACAGAGAGAGAAGTAGGTCATATAATTTCTTTTAGAATCTTAAAAGCTGCATCTCAAATGCTAACACACACTCTTCATTTTTTTTTCTCCAAGTGTGAACTTCTGTCTAAAAGGTGCTGTAGGAGAAATACAGAGCTGTATATAAGCAGGTTCTAGAATGAAATTAGGAAAGCCTGTGAGACAGATGAGTTCCCTTCACTGCCATGATCTTCCTTCCTGCCTTACAGGAAAGGCAGCTCTGCACATCCCATAGCAAGACATCCTGAGGTGGCATCCCACACACACTGCAAGGTGTCCCCAGCAACCAGACAGCCCACTCGTCTACAAATGTAGTTTAGAGGGTGGCTTTAGAAGTGACCTCAAGACACAGTAGAGCATTCTGACTTATAGTTAGACAAGAAAAAGATATCTGAGTAATAAAGTTTAGGAATATTGCCAAAAGAAAGCATTCAGGATCAGCAGTTATTACAAGACAAGTTAGTGTGAGTTTAAATAATTACCAAGGGAGCTCATGCGTAGAGAGGTAAGCCTAAACCTGGGTGACCTGATAGAGGCATATTTGCAAAATAATTGGGATATCCCTTTGTTAATGTTTTGTCCTTCAAATCCTTGCAGTGTCTATGTCAGCTGAAATAATCAGTAATTACTTACTTTCTTACAAGTCCACGATAAAATGTTACATCACTTTTGGCCCCACCAGTAACACATCCCCTCACTCATTCTTTGTCTGTAATTTTAAGAAATATCAATCAACTTGAATCCATATAGTGCATTCGAGGCTGATTTGCATTTCTCTAATCTCTTAATCAAAATGTGGTATGGCATAAAAGTAAATGCCTATGGAAGTTTAATGTTGCTATACTATAACTTTTATCAGCCAAGCTTGTCATCTCATTTACAATTCAAATATAAATGTATTTAATAATGTCATATCCAGTGCTATACTGCATACAAAAAAGATGCAAGAAATACAGAAGATGATGTTAATTAATCTGCTGGAAGATTTTAGTATTTTGTGCTTGCCTTTCATAATCTGGCACCTCAATTTCTTGACTTTCACCTGAGTGTATATGAGAAAGGCTGCCACTGAATTTCTCATGGTTTCCCCTGAGGCCATTGGTACTTGCAACTTTTAATTCCACTTTTAATCAGTTCTGGAAGTACAAATCCATAATGATGAGCTATAGTGATTGTATGGTTTCCTGAAGATGACAGATGAATTACATGAAAATCAGGCAGAGCTCAGAGTAGAGCTTTTGAGGGTTTGCTCATGCTGGTCATACCCAATGTGGAGACAGAACACACCAGTTTATTTTAGAGAGATGTCTTTTCCTTTTTGAAGTGGTTGTTTATTATTTTGTCAATAGTAGCAAGATAATAGACTGTGTTCATGTAGTTTAAACTAGTAGGCTCCACTTACCTCTTACTACTCTTAATAGCTAGATGGAGCATTTCATGGTTCTGTCAATAGCCATTTATGTTAGTTTTGCAAAGTATTAGTGTAGTTATTTCCTTCACTAATCTTTCTAATAATTGAAACTAAATGGTTAATTGCAAGTGGACTAAATGAAAAAACTTTTTGTTTACACAGGGACATAGCCAGAAACTTCACAAATATGCAACAGTAAGATGAGATTTTTAATAGCAGTAAAACTGTCATGCCATTTGGCTCTGTGGAGCTGCTCCAGTGTGCTGTGGCTCTTTCAGTCCTATCAGTGTGAGGACTGTATCTACAGCAATGAGACACCATAAGATGCAGACTGCTAAGGTGCTTTTACAAATGTGCCACTCAAACTACTTCACTGGAACAGAGGCTCTTCAAGAAGGAGAGGCTGGAACGATGAGTTGCCTTTCATGTGCAAGAGCAGTGGGAATGTGTGGGGCAGATGAGGAGACAGCTGAGGGATTGTGGGTCAGGGTTAGAGGGCAAATCAACATGGGCAACACTGTAGTGGGTGTGTACTGCAAATCACCTGCTCAGGAAGAAGCAGATGAGACCTTCAGACAGCTGTAAGAAGTCATGTGATGATGTGTCTTTCTATCCAAAATAGCAATGTTATCAAATACTCAGTTTTTCGGGCAGACCTGAAAATGAGATGCAAATGGATCTCGCATCCAGAAACTGCGCCAAGATCCATACTATGCAACACTGTTATTTAGATAGCAAGAAAACACAAAGTCAAGTTCTACCACCATGGCCACTGTATGTAAGGATATGCAGCAGTGTAGCAAGGCATGATATTTAAAAATATGCTGTTTTATAGAACTGGCATTTATAGAAGGTATGCAGCTTATCTAAGCATGGGAATTCCCTTGTGTCAAATCTTCATTATACCTCATCCTATGACACAGTACAGCTGAAATGATAGTGAAAATTGCTGAAAAAAATCATCTGTCCATCAAAAAAGGAAATGGATTACAAACCATATTCAAGTGAAATATCACACCACAGAATGTATGTTGGTAGATGTGTGCATGAGTAATAAAAGGGGGAAAATGAAGTCTACCAGATGAGACTAGAATAGGTCCAAATTAAAATCCCCTGAATCTGTATGGCATGAGCAACAGATTGTTAGCACCTAAGATGCTCTGGCAGGGGGGGTTGGACTAGATGATCTTTCGAGGTCCCTTCCAACCCCTAGGATTCTGTGATTCTGTGAAGATACCACTCTGTAAGTCCACCTTCCTCAGGTCACTACTTCCTGACACAGACATTCCAAGAACTAAAATTGGAAGACATTAAGATTGGAAGACACTTATCTCCCTTGATAAATCAGGTATTTGGAGATCATTCAAAGCTGTTGACAAGATAAATCTTTTGATAGCACAGGTAGTATTGTGACAGTACATATTTTACTGAAATTGCAACTCATTCACTGTAATCCAAGATGAAAATCTGAGTGAGGAAAACAGTGGCATGTTTATTTTGCTAAGAATTGACAGGTAGGACATAGTGAAATGAAGGAGTTAGAGAGCATGATATATGTGCAAAGGACCACAGTGTCAGAAGAACCATATTTGGGGCAGTCAGTCACTGCTCAAATCAAAAATTGAATTTATTGCCACCCCCAGCTGGCAAATAATCTATGTCAGAAGTTATAACACATCAGCCTATCCCTGTAAAGTGTCTTAGTTGTACCAAAGCAGCATTCTCTGTCAAAATTATTTAATTCCCTTGTAACACCTACCAGCACACATACAAGAACAAGAGAAAAATTAACTATGTATGGCGAGACATTGTTTTGACATAGATTTTATCTTGCTAAGTAATCTTAATTTGAATGAAGAAAGGTTAAGGTCTTGTCTGAATTAATGAATTTTGTTCTTTCCCAGTGCAAGGTTCATGAAAGGTAGGGCATTCCAGAAAAGACTGCTGTTTAAATAAATGATGGGGATACCAACAGCTAAATAAAATTCAAATTCTAATTCAAAGCTTAGAAATCCATAGTGATTCAGCATAATTCTCATATTTTGTGTACTTCCATCCAAACTAAGCAGATTTCTTGGAGCTTGAGTGACTCTGGTCAAGCAGACCTTCATTGTGAGTGGTGCAAAGTTCTCTCACTTTGATAGGCTACAAAAAATCCAGTGTGCAGCATCCATGAAGGGTGGTCACACCTTGGTAGTAGGTAACTTTAGGGATGGAGCTATGGTTTTTTTATTAAAAGCAAAAGCACACTTTAGGAGCAGCATTTGTGAAAGGGTGGTAGGTTGCTGGCCCAGGGTATCAAAGGTGCAATTAGTTGGTATTGTTGCCCCAGAGAGTACCTGCAGAGAGTATCTCCACTCCACCCTCCAAGCAATTTTTTTTTGAGTTGGCACACTGAGTACTCCTGATAGAGCCACATCTATGGTAGTAGCACAGATGCAGTCTGAGCCATTCTTGCAATTCTAGCAATTATTTCACAGTCACTCCAGTGTTCAAAAAGGGTAAGAAGGAAGACTCAGGCAACTACACACCAATCAGCTTCAACTCATGCTGGAGGCCATCTCTTACCACTTAGATGAAAGGTTGTAAGTAGTAGCCAGCATGGGTATATTAAAGGAAAGTCATGCCTAACCAATCTGATAGCCTTTTATGATGGCATAACCAGATGTTAGATGAGGGGAGGGCAGTTGATGTCGTCTACCTTGACCTCAGCAAGGCTTTGGACACTGTCCTTCATAATATTCTCACAAGGAAACTTGAGAAATGTGGATTGGACAGTTGAGTAGTAAGATTCATTAGGAACTGGTTGAAGGACAGAGCTCAGAGAGTCACAGTCAGTGGGGCTGAGTCAGGCTGGAGACCAGTGACCAGTGGTGTCCCTCAGGGGTCAGTTCTGGGTCCAATCTTATTCAATATATTTGTCGGTGGCCTAGACAAGGGGATAGAGTGAATCCTCAGCAAGTTCACTGATGATACCAAACTGGCAGGGGTGGCTGACATGCCAGAGGGCTGTGCTGCTATCCAGTGTGACCTGGACAGGTTGGAAAGCTGGGCAGGGAGAAACCAAATGCATTTCAATAAGAGCAAGTGTAGGGTACTCCATCTGGGGAGGAACAACCCCATAAACCCAGTACAGGTTCCAGCAGGGGTTGACCCTCTGGAAAGCAACTCTGGGGAAAAAGACGTGGGAGTCATGGTCGACAACAATGTTTTTTTACATTTGAATTTTTACAGTACAGTTTGGTTTTGGTTTTGTTTTTCAGGGCCTGAAGGAGCACTTTTTGAACACTCTGTAGAAACACCACTTGTGAAGGCAGAAGCTTTTAAACAGCTTAGGTAAGAATTTATAAATAAAAACATAAATCTATTCAATAAACATTGTTTGCTAAAGATATTCAAAGCTTTCTAACAAGGGATTTTTAATGGCACTTATTAGAGATTCTAGTAACTTTTTTATGTGTTATGTGATAAATTATTGTTTTGAAGGAAAGATACAAATTGATCTGAAATTTTGTAGTATACTACACATGTTTTTTTATTACTGATGGTGACTATCTAAAACCACATAATATACTGTTGAAAATTCTTCTATAAACTAAAGTTTTTCAGTTTTAAAATACTGCAGCATGACTTTTTCTGCTTGTCTGCAGCAGGTCATCAACCTATACATAGTGAAGATTTTTAGAAACTAGTCTCAATCTGAGGAAACAGCCTAATGAAAAATTTGGAACTGTACAAATCTCTGTATGGCTGAAAAGCAGTTTGGGTTGAGAAAATCATTATAAAGTAGCTTATATGTTTCAGAGCTCCTCAATTCTGGAACAGTGATCCCTTGTGCTTTATTCTGTGTACTTTTGAACATCCAAATTAGTCTATAATGTTGGTTATGATGAGATAATCAACTCAATTTACATTCTGTTCATGAACATGTTATGTTTCATTTTATAAGGCAATTCAAAGAAAGATTTGAAATGAAAGAGAATCTCTTGAACAGCTATACTTCTGTGCTTTCATACCTGTCCTTTCATACAGTCTTCTAATTTCTATTCTTGGTGTTTCTTCTCCGAAAGGAGTAACTAACAGGGAGTAGCAAAAGATGATTAAAGCTTTCAGGAACACTGTCTGTATGCCAGTGAGTGAATTCCAAATGGAGAATGGCAAATGAAAGGGAAACTATTAAGATACTTAT
The DNA here is from genome assembly GCF_003957555.1 of Calypte anna. NCBI lineage: Eukaryota > Metazoa > Chordata > Aves > Apodiformes > Trochilidae > Calypte > Calypte anna. Next base: position 179,338,163 of record NC_044244.1, on the reverse strand, counting down.
TTTAATTTTCTTCTAGATATTTAAGGTTTGCTTACAATAAGATACCTTGCACTTGCATTTGAAGACAGAATGAGCTCAAGACATTAGTTTTAATATTCTGATCTCTGCTTTAGAAAATGGGTTTCTTCTGCTCTGGTAGAATTTGGATGTGACAGACTTTGACCAGGTTGTAGGATTCTGCATTATGGTGATGATCATCTGGTTCTGGAGGGAGTGGATTCATTATGTTGTAAATTTGTAATTTCCTGTGATTATCTCAAGTTTGATTAAGTAGGACAACAAATTTTATAATTACAAAGTCAAGAAGCTCTCTTCAAATTTTAATTGGATACATATAAATTATTTTCTTTGGTTGTTACTTCCCTTCAAATGTATCATCAATTAATAATATTTAATATGCTTAAAGTTATTAGTTTTATCCTATAGCCATTATGCTCTGTCACATTTTAAGTTCTGATCCACACGTAATTTAAAAAAAAATACATTGGTTCAAATTATATGCAACTACTGTTGTGTTTCATTTGCTTATGAAATTGGCTATGATTTGAAAAGCATTGAGATTAATTCAGTGTTCATAAAGTTCTCCTGAATGGATGAGTTTACCATGGGTGGTAAACTTGGTAAACATGGGTGGTGGGCTTATCTGTTCAGTGACTTGAACCATGTCAACTATAAGTGCATATTTTGACCTAGAAAGTTACTATGTGTTAGCAGAGCTCAAGTGTAGTAGTTGTAGACATCCCAGTCAGTTTGGTTGTCAATTAGCTTAAAACAGTGGAAAGTACAAGTTCTTCCAGAATTTACAGAAGTTATGCTAGTAATTATTATTATGTCAAGGAAGTACCTACATGCCCTACACTGGCACTGGAGACTGACATTGGCAGTTGACATAAATCCAGCGCTGCACAATACCCACGCTAGAAACCAAGTTAGCTTAAGCCTAAAAAAATGCTGAATATCAGGGCATGAAGCTGTGCAATGTATACAGTACTCACCTGTGTCCTGGCAGGCCCTTCCCAGAGCAGTTCAGAATCCCTGATTCCTTTAATTCTGCTTTGCTGTCTTTACCACCCTCAATCAATGTCAAGCCCTAAAGTAGAGATGGCAGTGATTCCATGGAGGGCTTCTGGGGAGGATCAAGAAGCAAATGTATTTGTCTGCAGTGGAGATGCAAAGTTAAGATGTAGGCAGAGAGAACAATCTACAAAGTTCATGCTGAAAAAAGGTTACTTTCAAGGGTAATCTTAAACCTCAGTGTAAACAAAATTTGTGCATTCCACTGAAGAGGAGCTCAGACAAGCTTACCAGTGAATGGCAATTTCGTAATGCTTTATAGATACCCTGTTTCATTCCACTCTGTTAAATACAGGAATCTGCCTACTTTGATATGAAAATTTAAAATGCAATTTTAAGTATTACTTTTCTATTTTAAATTTTAATAAGCTTCCTTCCAGATTTAGGTAGTGCATAGCAAGTTACAGGTAATATAACCTATTTGCTCACCTCAAGCCTTATTTCCACACTTTCACCATTTATTAATCTGCTATTTTCCTCTGTTTTTCCTTCATTTGGGTGGGCTGTGCCATGTGAATGTGATATGCTGGATGAATGTTATATAAAGTATCACAGTATGCAGCATTATATATAAGTATATATATATAATATATATGTAATATGTAAATATATATATATACCGCAAGAAAATCCATCTTCTTCAAACATAGTGTCATGTTTCAAGAAAGTGCCTGGAAAGCTGTTAATGCTCATAACTTTTCAACTTGTGTCATATGAAGGGGGGCCACATTCATTCTCTGTTATTCAGAGGTAGGACAGGATCACAAACAAAGATGACACAAATGGGCTCCTGAATTACACATTCTGTTGGCTTTCCTGTCCCAATGCCAAATTTCAAGATAGTCCTCTTTTCTGAAAACAAAGAGATAAGTGTGTTAGAACATTCCTTTTATAGCTAAGTAATAGAGACAGAGCAATGCAATTATACTGTGGTCGGTAACTCTCTTTTCATTCTGTAATTCGAGGCAAACATATAGAGTCCTTTTCAGACTAATAGATTGAATTCATGACTTGCCCATAAAGAAAAAAAAAAATGTTCTAGCACTTACTTGCAACTGGTAGGAAGAATTCTATCAACAAAACCTACATTTCAAAACCGAAGCTCTCCTAGGTTTAAAATAACATTACCTGCTTTTTAATTCCTTTCCTGAAGTTCTTACATCTAAGTAAGATACCTAGTTTGCATTTACAAAATTTGTTAAGACTGTAGGAATCAGAGGAGACCTAAAAACAGGGTCCTGTGTGTAGACATCCGACAAACATCTGATTGGTGTGTACACATGTAAGGATATATCAAGGAAATATTCTTCCCAGACAAATATGACTGAGGAGATAACTTTAAAATTGACCAGTAGTAATCAGTGACAACAGAAATATGTCTGAACTCCTTCTCACCACAATTCCCTTGCCTGATACAGTCAAATGCCTACACAGCCTCCAGGTGCAGATGTGCAGCAAATGCCTGTCTGCTGGGTCACATCTTCTTTGGCTGACCTGTTCTGGATGGGCATGGGACACAGGAGAGCAAGGAAGAGGAAGCACAGATTATTCTTGTGTACAGGACATTCAGCCACAAGTCAGGGGAGACCAAGGATTTTCAGTTATGATTTTAAAAGTAACCCTGCAAGAACCAGATGAATGTCCTGACCACTCTGTTATTTCCTCTTTATTTGCTCTGTTTCTTGCCTGATTGCTTGGTTGTACAGAGACTGACTTTCAACAGAGGGATTGCTACAGTCCAGCTCTTTACTCCTGTTTTGTCACTTGGTAAATAGAAGTAGCAGATTCAAGTTTCATTCCCTGCAAGATGAGAAGGGAATTGAACTGATGCTTCATAGTTCCTTGTTGATTAAAAAAATCAATTAGGTTTTCTACTACGTATAATGCTATATTGGATATAATGATATCTATTATAATTTATATTTTATATTATATTTCCAATATTGTAACAGAATGGAAGTTGTTACTTTTTCTGTGTTTCTCCATGAAAGTGGCCACAGCCCTTGTACTATAGGGTTTATTTTGGGTACTGGAAGTAGCCTTTTCTGATACTATGCAGAGTTTCATGCCAGCACACTTACCCTTTTATAAGCCCAATTATCAAATAACAATCTGCATGTAAAAAGTCTCAGTTCAGATATTTTTCCAGTCTGATGTTAACATGTTTTTCTGATCATTAAAGCACTTTAGACTGTTATTTAGCATATTATTCTATTCCTCCTTTATTTTATATCCTTAAATAACACTTAAGTCATGCACAGTTTTGTAATTTTGATACTGTTCACTTCTTTTGATCTACATGGCTTGCAGTTTTCTAAGGGAAAGCAATGGATGAGCAAAATTGTTTAAATCTCAAGAAAAATGTCTCTGAACTGAGCATTTAATTTCACAAACTTCTGGAAATGTGCTCACAAAAATAGTAGCTTTCCCTTTATATGACTGAATACTGTGCATAGTGAATCTAATGCTCATAAATGAGTACAAGCTTTATTCTCTTGTTTACTCTATATGGATTTCTGACAGCCAGCAACTCTGCCTTCTGAGCACAAATCCTGTGGGAAATCATTATAAGTAGAGTCAGTCTGTGGTGTTTTGCCAGTTCTTTAACTGATGTTTTACATCCAAGGTCAAAAATGAACCACATCATTCTACCCTTCTTGGATTTGTAGAGCTTTATAGCAGGAATGATGACACTGTTCCAGAAGTTCAACTTTTGTTAGACTATGATTGTAAATATACATATATATATAATGTGTTATCCAAATATGGGTATATGTAGTGGTTTAAAGGTATATCCTGAGAATATTTCAATATTTCCTAAGGAAACAGATGTATTTTAAGTAAGTTTATAATGTTAGCATTCTATCTAACTTTAATGTATAATTTAAGAAGCATTGTGTCTTTTTATTGAATCCCTATGTTCAGTGCTTGAAAGTGTCAAAATATGTATTTACTAGCTTGTGGCTTATAGGACATTGCTAATTTGAGGGCATAGTTATACGTCTATATCCAGACTATGTCCCCTTTAATAGCGCCCAAATAACAACACTTTTATTATGATGGATTCCCTCAAACTCTTTTTGAAGTCTTAATTTTAAAGTTTCTATTTCCATTGATAATATCATGTCCTTTTGCACTTCAAGTATTAGCAAAGTTTCAGCTGTGTAATAAGACAGTGAGAGAGGCTGGAAACTGATGTTGTGGTGTTTTGTGGCTGTATGAGCAAGAATCATGAAGGAAATATAAAAAGATATATATAGAAGCCAACCAGGGTAAAAAAAAAAATCTGTTAAATCATTGTTTAATCATATGGGTAGCACTAATGCTTACATTCTAATTGCCTAAAAATATCAGCTGACTAATTGGAAGTACAGTGATTTTTTTTTTTTAATTCATTATGCAAATCAAAACCCTAGTCAGTCAGAAGAGAATTAATTACATAACAGAAAAGTAAGCCTAAGGTTATGATTCAGTATTTGTAAAGCATCTCTGCTCCCTGACTAGTAAGCTACTTATACTTGCAATGTAGTTTTTTGAGCCCTGGCATTAATTGGTTAGGTATAAATTTGCATTCCTATACTTCACTGCATTCAGGTTAACTAAGAACACCATCAAATACTTCTTTTGAAAGCTTATAGAATTTCTCTCCATTCATTCTATGAAAAGACATAGTTTAGAAGGATTGTATGATCCAGGACATCATGTAATGCTTTTTAGAAGCATTTCTAACTCAGATATTTAAAAATACCTTATTAGCAAAGGCCTGGGTACTATTTCACATCTAATATTCTTTGAAGGAGTGATTTGCTTGAAAATTTTTCTTAATCCTAAAGTGAAAAGAATTTTCTTTGTAAAATCTGTTGGCTTTCTTAAATTTCTATCTATTTGTGTGCACCCACATTCTTGCAAAATTCTGTTCATCGCAATGTAGTTTAAAAATGCAGGGCAGGTATCTCATTGTGTATCTGGACCATATGACCTTAGGAGACAGATTTAGCTCTGCTTGTGAGATCATTCTGCCTTCTCTAATTCTGAGTCTGAAGAGGGACTCTGCCCTGCTCTCAGCTCTGTTGCTCTTTAGTTGGGAGGGACATTTGTTGAGCAGTGCAAACAGAATCTCCTTGTGAGCCTGTGCTGGCAGTCAGAGATGCTCTCCTGAGCACCTACAAACAATTCCTTGCTTAGAAAGACTGCTGGCTTCTGAAACCAGTGAATTATAGATAGATACCTTAGCAACTGTGGGAGAAGAAACCCATGCAGCGATGTTAGGAGGTTTTTTTCCAGGTAGGATCTCTCTTAGAACACGTCAGGTTTATCTCCACTGTCATAACTGACTCACTTAAGCCATTCAGGTGGCTGCTTTTTTTTCCTAAAGCTTCAGTTTTTCAGAGACGTCAGTTAACCCATTAAAATCAATAGGAGTTGTTTCTGCTACGACAAAGCCATATATGGCTTTACATAGTCAGTAGTGCAAATACCAAAGGTGTAATGATTTAATGATTGCCAGCCATATCCTGGACACCATCAAAAGAAGTGATCAGCAGCTCGAGGGAGGTGATTCTCCCCCTCTGTTCTGCTCTTGTGAAATCCCACCTGAAGTACTGTGTCCAGTTCTGAGGCCCCAAATACAAACAGAACATGAGTGAGTCCTGAGGAGGGCCACAAAAATTATCAGGGGACTGGAGCACCTGCCCTAGAAAGACAGGCTGAGAGTTTGGTTTGTTCAGCCTGAGGAAGAGAAGGCTTCATCTGGGGGGACCAAATAGCAGCCTTCCAGTACCTGAAGGGGGCATACAGAAAAGCTGGGGAGGAACTTCTTACAAAGATCTGTTGTGATATGAAGAGGAAGAACAACTTGAAACTGAAAGAGGGTAGATTTAGATTGGGTATTTAGGAAAAACTCCTTAGTGTGAGAGTGGTGAGACAGCAGAAGAGGTTGCCCAAGGAAGTTGTGGCTGCCCCCTCCTTGGAAGTGTTCAAGGCCAGAATGGATGGGGCTTTGAACAACCTGGTCTAGAGGGAGGTGTCGCTGCCCATGAGGGGCGAGTTGGAATCAGATGATCTCTAAGGTCCCTTCCAACCCAAACCATTCTGATTTCTACACCTACACTGTTGATTTGGGTACCTGACAGTGTCAGGCTGTTTGATGAGGTTGCTAAAGTGAACTTGTCATCAGTGATTAGAGCACACTCCACCAGAGCACAAGCTACTGTGAAAACTTCATTAATGATTGTCACAGCAATAGACACCTTGCAGATGACCACCTAGAGCTCTCTCTGTTAGTCTGTGATTGTGCTGTCACTGGTCTAAGATGTGACATTGAGCTGTGTGGAGGATTCCTTAGATTATTTTTCATTTACATACCAGTCTGCACATATATCAAGGAAGGTGGGTGGGAGCCATGGAACAGGAGTCACTCACCACAAGGACATCTGTGTGGCAAACTCTGCAGGAAGAAAGGAAAGCATTTCCTCATCACAGCAGTTCTTCCAAGAAACATTGTACATGTGCACAGTCACTACTCATGCCCTTTCCCCTCTCCCTCAGCCCGTGTGTGCAGTTGTGATGTTTCGGTTGTGAGGAATCTGAAGAGCGTGTGGCACATTCAGCCACTGTGAATCACAAAAGGGAAGGGTATAACCTGCTTGTCAGCAAAGATATCTTAATTTGAGTTTATTTTCATGCAGAACAAGTGTATTCTATCAACAGCACATACTGAGGAGCTCCAGTTATTTGAAATCTTTTGATGTTTTTCCATACTAAAGAAAATTTTTCTAGATGTATATAAAAGCATGACAAATTTGAGCCCAGAAGATAATTATATGGAAATGAAGATTCATACAGAGAATATTTACCAGATTTTTACAACAGTGATGCAAAAAGGATTATATGATAGTAAAACTTTATAATACAGTAAGTTGTTTCATAATATCATTAAAGTGATGTGAAAAAGATAGCCATGCTGGAAACATCTGTGATACGCCAGAATCAATCACATTCACTGGGGCCTTGGCCATTTTTAATTACTTGGAGAGTCAGCACATCATAAAATTGAGGTCATCACAGAGACTGCTTTTGAATTAACTTTGCTTACCACTCTTGATCACAAGTGTCAGTCTTGAGAAAAGCTTCTATTTTAATCATCTCATTTGTGATCTTCTGTCCTTCTGTCTTCATTCCTTCAACATCTCTGCATTGAGTGATAGAGGACAAGCAGGCAAAACCACTTCAATATTTAGTAAACAAATAATTACACTGTAGGAATCATCTGCTATGATTTCAGTAGGTTATAAATGTTGTTTTAAATTTCTTCTATAGTCTTTTCAAAGTACCATTAAAACTGTGCACTATTTTATTCTCTTCTTAAGAAGCAAATAGTTCTTGTTTTCCTAGAATTTTTAACTGCTTACATAAAATAAGTTCTGTTAACTAAAACCTTGGGAACTGGAAACATCTGTTATCCAAATCTGGCTTTGCAATAGTGCTTGTGCACAGAGATCACCCCTAAGCCATAAGCAGCATTGTTGCCTGCTGTGCATATGCTGAACAATTCCCTTGAATTCAGAATGTCGTAACTGAGCTTTGCTGGAATCATCTCTTGCCACTCATTTCAGATTTACAACATAAATACAGAACAAACTTGGAACACAGGCTATTTCAAGAAATAAAATATGATGACATTTTCTTAAATTTGAATTATAGGAAAGGACAGTATGCTGAAGAACTTAACAGTTAACATCTTCAAGAGCAGCGAATGCTCTCCAACATTTAAGAATGGTACCCAAAAGGATTGGATTGCCGTAGGGATATGCCCTCTATCCTTGATTATTTGATCATTTTTAAAATATGAGGCAAAAAAACAAACCAAACCAACCAAACAAAAAACCCCACTTATTTAAAAATCAACCACACTTCCTATACATATAGAATAGGGATAAAAAACAAAAACCAAACTCATCTAACACTGACTGATGTTAAATGATTGCTTTATTGTTCATGTGTGTGATTCAGATGGTAATTCAGCACCCATTTCTGTTTACCATTCAGCTCTTACATATTCAGGCTGTATTCATACAACAGAGTCCAAACCTAGAGTACCCCTGTGTGCCCAGAGTAATCAGATGCATCTCAGATGCTCATCCAGATTTAGAAATGCCTTCTCCCTGCAAGCAGAAATGAGGGAGCTGGGACTTTATAATTTGAGGAAGAGGAGGTTGAGGGGAGACTTCATCGCTCTCTATAACTACCTGAAAGGATGTTGTAGAGAGGTTGGTGCTGGTCTCTTCTCACAGATAATTTGCAGCAAAACGAGAGGGAATGGATTCAATAGGCAACAGGGTAGGTTTAGACTGGACATTAGGAAAAAAAAAATCATAGAAAGAGTGGTCAGACACTGGAATAAGCTGCCCAGGGAGGTGGTTGAGTCACCATCCCTGGTTGTGTTCAAGGGTCATTTAGATGTGGTGTTTAGGGGAGGACTTTGTAGAGTAGGGATGATGGTTGGACTTGATCCCAAGGCTGTTTTCTAACCTGAAAGATTCTGTAATTCTGTGATTCATTCATTCACTGAAGTGGGAAGGCATTCTCCCACAAACTACCCACAGAGATATGTTATCAGAGAGACTACACACTTGAAGCCTGGCCCCAGGGGTTTACAACTGCTTGGGCAGATACTTCAGGTGAGATTCATTCAACTCATTTAGACATCTAGAGTGTAGCTGTCTACATCAGATCTCATCACTTCTTTGTGCAAGGCAACAGGTACTGTTAGGGAATGTTATTTATCCTAATGGAGACATGTAATATGGATCAGATTAATTATGACCTAGCAGTGCTATTTCTGTATTCGTTTTGGGGGGTGCCCAGGGGACCACCTGTACTCCTTACTATGAGCAACTGTATTTGTTTAGAGAAGCTGTGCAGTTACTGACTATGCCATGCTTGCGTAAGGTCTGAAGAAATGAAAATTCATCATAAGAAACAAGGCCACACACTGTGCTGAGAAATTTTCAAATCCCAAAGTGAAGCTTTTCCACTTGTAACCCTGTGCTGCATAACTTCATCTGAATCATTAATCATAGTTTATATAGCCTTATAACCAGGATTAGCAAATGCTGCCAGTTACTGGGTGTATTCCTACTGTTACTGACCCAACTACTGGGTCTGGTACCGAGCCCTTCCAAAATAATAATTAGATTCAAGGCCCTGGCCACGCTAGAACTACATCTTTTCAGGAAAGTCATAACACCATCATATTTACCTAAAATAAGTGTCTTTTCTTTCTATGTTGGTAAAAATCAATAGCTGTCTTTTACTCACTAAAGACTTCTGAGAATTTCAATGCTTTCATGGCTATCAGTTATCTGAATCTCTTCTTCAAATACTTGTGCATATCTAAATGCATATCTGATGTGTATCTAGGGCTGCAAAAAAAAGTTCTTTTTTAATTTTACATAATTTTTATTTAATTTTTATTAATGAAAATTTTTTTGCATATTTCATTGTAGCTTAAATAATAGACCAACTTGAGATCCAGTGTAAGGGAGCTAAAGATATTGACATTAGTCTTACTGAGACAGAATATGTATCCTACAGGAAAATCCCAGGAGCAAAAACTCTGGGAAAATCACAGAAATATAGAAGCATTAAGGTTGGAAAAGACCTCTAAGGTCATCAAGTCCAACCATCAACCCAACACTACAAGCAAACTAAGCTATGTCTATGGTGCCATGTCCACATGTTTCTTGAACACCTCCAGGGATGATGCTGCTACCACTTTCCTGGGCAGGTTGTTCCAATGCCTAACCACTCTTTCTGTAAATAAATTTTTCCTAATATCCATTCTGAACCTCCCCTTGGCAAAACTTCAGGCCATTTCCTCTCATCCTATCACCAGTTATCTGGGAGAAGAGACCAACACCCATCTCACTACAACCTCCTTTCAGGTAATTGTAGAGAGAGATAAAGAATCTATGATTCTATGATTCTATGATTCTTACCTTTGCAAATAAAAATAAGGCTTCTATGAAAGTCTTCCTCCTCAGTCTCCATTTCTCCAGACTAAACCCCAGTTCCTTCAGACACTTCTCATGAGACTTGTTCTTTAAACCCTTCATCAGCTTCATTGCCCTTCTCTGCACATGCTCCAGCACCTCAATGTCCTTCTTGTAGCGAGGAGCCCAAAACTGAACACAGAATTTGAGGTCTGGCCTCACCAGCACCAAGTGCAGAAGGGACAATCACCTCCGGGGTCCTGGTGGCCACACTATTCCTGATGTAGCCCAGAATGCTGTTTGCCTTCCTGGCCACCTGGGCACACTGCTGGATCATGTTGAGCTGGCTGACAACCAACACCCTCACATCCTTTTCTGCCAGATCCAGCCAATCTTCTCCAATCCTGTAGAAGTGCATGGGGTTGTTGGCACCAAATGGTTTCTTTTCAATTAAGCTACAAGAATTGGGATGATGTTATGTAAATGTTGACCAAGTAATGGACTTGATGGGAAAATGGATGCTGTTTTTCAGTCAATTTTTTTTTCATTTAGCTTAATTCTATGAAGTTCAGACTTAGCATATCAAAGTGAATCAAAGAAATGTGGAAGACAGAATTATCCAGGAAGGAAGCAATTATTCCACCTTTAAATGAACAAATTCAATACGTGTGAAGAAAACCGGGACATTTTAGAAAAAAAAAATCATTCAGCACTTAGTAGAATCACGGTAATTATGTCAAATCCAGTAACTGCTGTTTCCATTACTGTGCAGAACTGATCAGGGAAGATTTAATGAGTCACTAATATTTTGTATTTTTGACATTCAGTAAGAGCTATCAGAAGGCAGAACACCAAGATCCATATCTTTGGGTGATCATATTCTTCCTGCTACAGCCTGATTGCTCTCCCATGTCCCTGCCCTCCAAGCAGAAATCTGCTGGGAAATAGGTGAATATGGGCAGGAACTGACAGCCAACTTAGTACGTACCTGCTGCTCTCTATCTACCTCTACAACTCCTCCTTAGTTTTGCTCAGCTTATATCAACAGGAATCCATTTCAGAAAGAGAGAATATGGCTTGAAAATCCACATATTGGACTATAAATAAATGCTGAAAATGTCTTTTTCCTGTGCAACCAGAGCATACTCTTGGCTATGGTTTACTCTCTTACAATGTCTAGCTGTGTTGCCAGTGAATTAGTCTGCTTTCAGACTAATCAAAAAGCTAATATACTCCTATTGCATTTTAAAGGTTAATGTGCACTCAAAGAGCAGAGCTGAAAGTAGACACCTCCAGAGAACCAAGGCCAATTAAGCACACAGGATCCTTTTGGTTGTGGCTTGTTTTTAGTTTTTGGTTGGGTTTTGGGTTTTGGGGTTTTTTTTGACTTTCAAGACATTAGTTCCTTGACAGGTTAAAGATTCTCCTTTTCCCCTCCTTTTTTTTTTCCTCATGTTTTTATTCCTTCATTTCTTGCCTTGTGTATTCTTTCTTTGTACCATGACCTCCAAAACTGCCTAATTTAATTTCTTTTCCACTTGTACCTTTTTAAACTCAGACTTGAACTCAAGCACATGTGTTCATGGCAAGACTTCTTTCTTCACACCAGAGGCATACGAGGGTTTCTTCCTTACTTAACAATACAAAAAAGCGCATTTGGGTATTTGACAACATCATCTGATGGTCTATGCCCCATTTTTGCAGCTTGTCCCTTGTGTAGCCTCATAGCTTCTGCATCTTTACAGGCTGTAATAAGACCTTTAGCAATTGCAATTCTAACTTTACTTGTTTCTCTCAAGAAAATATAGTAGGAATGAAAAGTTATGTATCTTCATTATCTTAGGAAAAGATGAGCCTGGTCTTGGAAGTAGACATGCAAAGGCAGAGTTGCAGAGTGCTCACTTTCACAGGAGTGCAGGCTTGCAGGATCACAGCGTCAGTGGCATAGCTGACAGCCCCACTGAACTCTTTAGAACGGTTTTGTTTGGCCTTGGAACAGTTTAGTCAAAGCACTTAATTTTTAAATAGTGTTTTCCAACTGTGAAAAGCCATCGAGATTGTTTACTGAGAGGTGGGTCAAACAGCTGTGTACTCAGAAAAGTGGGAGGCAGCCTTATGAGGTCATCAGGTTTAATTTAGCATCTTCATGGAAGTTCAATGGAAAGAAGAACAATATGCAAATACACACCAGTGGACCAAGTACCATTATTCCAGCTTCAGCTCTTCTGAGTTACATTTTCTGTACCTCTTCTTTTTTCTTCAGATTCTTCAATTGTTCCTCTAATACTGTGTTTCCCACACATGCTTCCATATCAGTGCTGAGGATCAAGTGTGAAGCAGCATCTTTCATCCGACAGACCAACTGGCAGAAATAAAGGGCTTTCACTGTCTTCTACCCCCTCATATTACTTTGTTCTTAAACCTTAATAATATATTTATTTGACCTTTTTGCAGGAATCCTTATAATTATGCTAAAGCACTGCGGGAGGAAGATTGAACAATTAGAGAAGTGGAGGGGATGGAATAGTATATTTTATGAACTCCCATAAAAATCAATATCAATTTCAATTCTTAATGAAAAGGGATTATGAACTGGCCAGCACTGAGGTTCTGCCTGAACCCCCCTCATGTTCCTATCAGTGTTTAAAAGGGTCACATCATCCTGAAACAGCCAAATGAGCAATTTCTTCTGATCTGGTATTGCCAGAAGTTAGCGGCATGCTTATAGGGAAAGGTAAAGATCTCTAAGCCTTTAGGGTGTTGGGATCATTTCAGATCCTGAGCCTGAATGCTGTACAGGTTCCATCAAAAGATTTTCATACAGTCATTCATGAATTCTTCCACACATCTCAGTAGCATATTTCCTTGGCAGCCAGCCAAGACAGTTCTGGAACTATCTTACCAAGGAAGAAGGCAGGGACAAAAATATCATATTCCATGTAATTGGTTGTTTTAGTTGCAATGGACTGCTGGAGGACCAATATCCTCCACCTCATAAATATTTATTATATATATATATATATAAAGAAATATTTGAAATACTGTCAGGGACCACTTGCTCCTCCACCCATTACTTCTGATACTGTGCAGTTTCCCTGCACCGTGTGACTGTAGGAATCAGGTAGAAGGAAAGCAAAGCGAAATACCTTTTCTGCAAGGGGGCCTAGATACAGTTTCCATTGCTTCACATTCTGTGGATATGCCTACTCATATCTTTCCAAGACATCCTGAGTTCATAGAAATAGCTCCATCAGTCATCTTTTCTGCTAAGGCAGTTCTGTGATCCCCAGACACTTAAGCATACCAGAGAAGTCCAAACCTGCCCATCAGTGACAAACTGGAGGTTCCTGAGGAAGAAGAACTGAAGAATTTTAGTTGAATTTAAGGTGGTTGTTTAAAGGGCTGAGAGAGTCATATATCTTCAGGACCAAATGGAGTCTAAGAAGAGTCATTCAAAGTCGAGATTCTCAATCATGTTTCACTTAAGTCAGTTGGAAACTCAGTCATGTTTCTACACTAGGTACCTGTTTCTCTTTTAGTACATCTGGATTTGAGGTACTGAACCTTTGAATGCTCTATGAAGAAACACATCATTAGTGTTACTGAACGTTGCCTTTGCTAAAATTTCACACATAATAGTTCCAGAAGGCTTTAAAAATCACTGCTTAAGCTTCAATGCAGTTTCCATTTCCTGGAAGCTCCAATGTTTTACTTAATTAGGTAAATCCACCTGTGGTTAATGTAGAAATGCAACCTGTGTATAAAACCAGCAGAAATGGAGGATTGTGATTAATGTAGCAAATGTAATCCTGCCATGTAATTTAAATTATATGTAAGCCATGCCATAAATCTGTAAATGCTTCCAAAGTCTGTAGGCTTCTTGCCAGAATGAGTTTTGGTAGAAAGTAAGACATTTCTCCAGTGTTTGGTTGCTTTTCAAACTCCTGGTCTGACATGCTCTTCTAAAATCTGTCCCAGTCTGCCTCCTTGTAAGATTCAATACAGCTTCAGAATGAAAAATTACAACTATGTATATTTTACTTACAGAGGTAAAAAGCTTCACAAAAACCCCATAAACCAGGAGCTATTTCACAATGTATTACTTCTTGCTAAATCAAACTATGACAGCAGTTATAATCAACTACATTGACACTGACTTATGAAAGTATAATAAATGGTAAATATTGAAAATATAAACTGATCAGTCTTTCATTGTATAGTGCATACAAACGTGCATCAAAAATATTCCCATGAAACAGACCTTCCACATAGATCAGGATTTCATAGAACTATAAGGATCTAAAGCAAAAAGTCATAGAAAAGTTGCTAAATAACAAACACTACTTGATAAAGATCAGTAATATTATATTGGATGTCTGATACAGAACAGACTCATCCTGTGCCCTTCTACCCAACATATGTGACAGAAGTTTGTGCCATCTCAGAGTCATGGGATAAGGCATCAAATTATTTTAGGCATATGATCCTAATAGGAACTGGGATGCATTTATCCATTGTGAGGAATTTAAATTATCAACCTGCAGGTTAAACTAATTAAAGGTGACTAAGTCGGGAGATGTCAGGGGGAGGCAGATCATAGAAATACAGAGTTGTAGAATGGTTTGGGTTGGAAGGGACTTTTGCAGATCAAAGAAGATAGCATCTTCAGCTACTTCTGGCCAGCAGTGATAAGCCAGTGTTGCCTGAGTCATTTGCAGATCTGGGGATAAAAAAAGAAGTTGCAATGACTGTGCATGACTATGCTCAGATATCATGGGTTTAGGTTTTAAATTATCAGCTGGGTTTAGCTTCTTTAGAACTCTAAGATACAACTTTCTCATAATCACAAACTGACTTCTTTAAAATTCTAGTTTTAATGAAGTAACTGGAAATAAAAGCTGTCTGATCAGACAGCTACATCAGGAGTGTGTGTGAAATTGTTTGATTCTTTTGGCATGTGATTGGCAATCAGCATCTAGACTCACTCTTTGACATACAGCTAGGAAAGGACCTGCTGGGGCACAGTTCCTCCCTTACCCACATCAGCAGCAGCTGAGCAGGCATGAAGCCAGCACAGCATCTGCTGGGAGAGTGTATTGCATAGGTATGGACACACACACAGAGACATAAACACACACACATACAGACATAAACACACACACACACACACAGGGTCAAATGGCTGAGTTCTACATTACGGACAAAGCCCGTATTTTTTTTTATACATGTCCAGGGAACATACAGAATAGAGAAGGTAAACATGGATGTCAAGTGAATTGGGACCACTGCTTGCTTGACTTACTCTAGCTTTAATGTTGACTGATACCAAAAAATTCAGGCTGGTGTCACCAGGAAGGGTAAGCTAGTATTTTAGAACAAAACCATTATGTATCAACTCTGATCCTGCTCTGTTCTCAGTGTCTACAGGTGAAGCAGTTCTAGGTAAGGGTCAAGAGAAGCAATATAAACATTCACTTGTTGCTGAGCAGACTTTTTCTTTCCTTCTCATGATATTTAATTAGTACTTCTGTCCCTGCTGCTTGTCCTGGAAATGTTACAAAAATACTGAAGAAACAAAGCTTTATCTCTTTGAAATATAAAAATCATTAATCCTGCACAGCTGACCCAGCAAAGTGATTATTCAGCTAATGTGGTGCCTTTCTGCCATCTTGTGGCACTGTAAGGTTTGCAACTTTCTGTTAGTACAGTTTTTATTTCAAACGAAGTTGCTGGTTTTCAAGTTTCAGGTGCCATCTAGTTAAATAACACACACACCCCCTGAATGAACTCTTGGTCTGACTGACAGCAGTGTAAAAACTCTTGTAGGTTCAAAAACTACCAGACCGAACTAACTGTAGTAGTTTAAATATCTTATTTTTTCAAAAATGAAAATAAATTCAAACTAAAGAACCTAAAAATAGGTTTTAGTTTTAAAGAATAAATTACCACTTTCCTGAAATAATTTGACATTATCTCTGAAATTATTCCTAGCATTTCTTTTATGAATCCCTCTATAATTTTCTTTTGGGATACTTTGGTGTTTTTAAGTAGCTGCTTATATTTCAAGTCTGCCTGAAGTAAAAAGAAGCTACATCTTTTTTATTACCTTCGGCAAGATCCTTCAAGTTCTTGCTTAAAGTTTACTTACTTTTCAAAAATAAAGGAACATATGAGAATGTGCAACTGTCAGATTTCCTTCTGTTGCTTTCAGGCTGGAATCACCAACTCGATCTTTGAGCATGGATGCACCAAGAGGAATTAATATCAAAGCACAAGCTGGGAATATTGAAGCTCTTTCCCAGATGGATATCAAACTACACAGCAGTGATGGTGTGGTGAGTACACACCCTTCTGTTGCCATAACTATGGATGAAATTGTGATCTCATTATAATTAGTGACTTCCAAATCTTTTTTTCAAGTTTGGTTACTTTAATTCCTCAGATTTTAGAAGACAAGGTATCAATATTAACCATGCCAGTAATAAGACTTTTGTTTATGCATCAGATTACATAACACTACCAGTTGACACAATGTTGTATCAGCTTACAGAAATGCTTTCTAGCAAAACTCTGATAGCGCTCAGCTCCCTGCTAGCACAGTGATCCCCAGGCACCCCAGCAGGGTCCTTGGCCCAGAGGTAGACATAGCCCCAGAGCTGCTAAATTAAGGAGTGGAGATCTGGAGCCATCATTAAGAGTTGCCTGTCAGCAACAGCACATGACATGCAGCAGCCTATTTATCCCCTCTGCCAGGCTGTACAGTGCCAGTTCTTACACAGATGAACTCCAGACTAAGGTCTATGTCCATCCTTAACCTGATGGCACAGCTGGCCCTATTTTCAGCAGGGACACCTTCCACTAGATCAGGTTGCTCAAAGGCCCATCCAGCCTGGCCTTGAACACTTCCAGGGAGGTGGCATTCACAGCCTCCCTGGGCAACCTGTACCAGTGTCTCTTGCCACCCTTACAGGAAAGAATTTCTTCCTAATACCTAATTTGAATCTACCCTCTTTTAGTCTGAAACCATTCTACCCTCTCCCTATCACTACATGCCATTGTAAAATGTCCCTCCCCAGCTTTTCTGTAGCCTCCCTTTAGGCACTGGAAGGCCCCTGTAAGGTCTCCCTGGAGCCTCCTCTTCTCCAGGCTGAATAACCCCAACTCTCTCAGCCTGTCTGCACAGGAGAGGTGCTCCAGCCCTCTGATCATCTTCATGGCCCTCCTCTGGACCCATTCAAGCAGGTCTCTGTGTTTTTTATGCTGGGGATCCCATGGACCACATTACTCCAGGTGAGGTCTCATCAGAATGGAGTAGAGGGAGAGAATCACCTCCCTGGACCTGTTGGTCATGCTTCTTTTGATGCAGCCAAGGATATGTTTGAATTTCTGGGCAGCTAGCACTCATTGCCAGCTCATACTCAATTTTTCATTCTTGAGTGAAAACTGAGTTCCCCCAAGTCCTTCTCCACAGGGCTGCTCTCTGTCCTCTCATCACCCAGCCTGTATCCATGTTTGAGACTTCCCCAAATCATGTGCAGGACCTTGCACTTGGCTGTGTTGCACTTCATGAGGTCTCTGCTAAGGAAGAGGATGGGCACCAGCTTATCCCTGTCCCTTGTTTCAGTGTCTGCCAAGAGCCTGGAACTTAGAGCAGCTCTGTGTGTGACAGGTCTGGGTAGAAGGATATTCTTAAGCCACTGCCTAGACATAGTCAGGTTGCTTTATGGCACACTGTTACCTTATTACCTGTAACCAGCCTCTCTGTCCTGCTTTCTCTCATGCAGCTTTTGCTTGATGCTGAAACTGTACGACTGCCCAAATTGCCTGAGGGTACGAGGGGTGGATCCGGGATTTCTCAGGGGCTTTATGAAATCTGCGTCTGTCCGGATGGAAAGCTCTACTTGTCAGTGGCCGGTGTGGGCTCCACTTGCCAAGAATACAGCCGTGTCTGCCAGTGAGGCACCAGAAAAGGCCACACACCTCCTTGCTAGTCTAGTCTTTATATTATTGCTAAAGGGAAAGCAGAATTTTCAGCATTTTAAAAACAAAGTACTTCATTTTAGGAAGCAAATCTGTATCTACAATTTTGGACTACAGGGTGAAAGGGAAAGAAGAGCACAAGTGACATTTCAACTTCAGAAGAATGACTTGAATCAAATTAAAAGTTCTGTCAGTGACACTTTCAAAACAGCCTTACAGAGAGCATTAAAAAAATGTTAAAAGGAATATGTTCCCTTGCTGAACTACCATTCAGTCAGATGATTATGTCATTGTTCATATTTTTGAACTCCATATTTTTTTTCTCTCACTACACTTGCTTCATTAGTGGGTGAAATTAAATTGAGGGAACTACTTGAACAAGGCAAAGCATTATTTGGGAGATTTAGAAAGTGCCAGAAAATGGTCTATGCAATTTTGTTCTTGCAATAACAGAAGATATGAAAAATGTGATATTTGTACAAGTTCTGTGTAAAAGGCATTAATTTGCTAATAGCATTCTGGTTTAATTTGGCATCATAATATGCTGATTTGCTAATTACTCAGATTAATTTAAAAGTAACTAAGGCAAAAAGCACCAGGAGTCATTTATACCTCCCTGTGACTCAGAACTGTTCACTATACAACAGAGAAATATGTTATATATTTTATAATAGCAATAGTTTGTTGTACTGTCTGTTTCATTGTACTCATTTAACCCCTTTTATATTTTAGGACATGTTAATTCAACAAGCAATTTGCTCTGCCAGCTGGCCTAGTAAAAAAAAAAATAATCCTTTATGTGGCTCCAGATTGTCTGACACAAGGAACTGTTTCAACAGTGGGGAAAAAAATCCTTTTTTGCAGCCCACATGAATCAATTAAAAGGACTGTTTTGTTTCCATCTGCAGCTGTTGACTGGTATTTCTGAACCTGTCAGTGGAACTCCATCACAAAATGAGAAAGTAAAACTACCCATAATTATTTTTTACATTAGAACTTTGGATACAAAGTAAATGCTCACCAGAGTTGACAAACCATTTATTTACCTTGTAGGGAAACACAGTGACAGACTCAGACAGACTCATTCTCCTGTACAGTGTGGCACTGAACACAAATAATAAATAGCACACCTCTGGGTAGCAGAATTTGTATTTACTAGTCTGTTGTTTAAACCTCATGGGTTTGTAACTGCTTTGATGCTGTTTTGTATATACTAGATATTATTACCCCAGTTGGAGAGCTGCTATCACATAGTGCCTTGCTGTCTATTTAGAGAAAGATTCTAACACATGATCATTATTATACCATAGAGTATCCATCCTTCAGAGAAAAGAACCATCAACCATTAATCAGGAGAATAAAAGTAAAAAAAAAAAATAATAATTTTTAAAAAGTAATAGCTAAGACTATGCCATTTTTTAAAACTTGCTTCAGTTCTGGATAAGCAAAGAAACCCCCCACTCAATTATGATCCCAGATACCTACAAAAGGCAGAGTGGAGAAAGAGCCCCCAGTTAAGTGCTGAGACTGTGGTAAAGCCCTGGGTAGTCCCTGCCTCTAGGGCTGCCTTTGTAATTTATCCAAGAGTCTAATGAACAATACTTTAATTGCCCTTCATTAGCAGGGTGGGGCCCTCAGCAATTAATGCAAGCTAGAAGAGCTTCAGCAGGAAAAGTAGGAGAGGTGCTTAAGCTGAGCTTCAGGCAAATCAAGCAAGCAAATCGAGGTCACTCATGTTCTCTGGAGACAGCTATGATTGCAAATGCATTGCCTAAGAGAAGTAGGAAGCCACACAGCTTCTATTTCTGAAATTCCCTTTTCCTGGGCTTAGACATCTACCTACAGCAATGAGTCCAGGGCTCTTGGCCCTAAAAAGAGGAATATAAATCTCTACTCTGCAACTGTATCTCTGAAGTGTCTCTCTCAGCTCTCTCTCTCTACTACAAAGAAGCCTGCAGCTGAGGGCTTTAACAGAAACCTGTCTTCAGCATTCCTTTAAAGTCAGTTTAGATGATTCCAAGGTTTGGAAGCCAGATTGTGAGCAGACTCATCTTATTCACAGGATAGAAAGCATTTGCTTTAAAATAAAGAACAGCAAGTTCCATTTCATGTGTCACACACCTAAAAACTGCTGCTACAAGTGACCTGGAGGGCTGTAATGTCTACGGTCACTTACAGGTGTTGTACAACTGCAAAACTAGGACTTCAAGTCCTTAGAGAATTCAGCAGCTTTCTAATTTAAAAGGCATTTGAGTTTTCATCAGACCTATGTTTCTGACATGAAGGAACATGTGCCCACTTCCCTGCAGTGCCAAAGTATTCGGTCACCTAATCTAATCTCTACAATTATCCAGCTGCTGTAAATAAGCACATTAGTTACAATCTGCCTATTCTGCTGGCAGTGGAAATATGGCATTTTAGCTTGTGCATTTTAAGATGTTGTTTTGGAGACCTGTTTTCCAATGGGATTTACTGGTTCATACAGAGCAAGAGATTGAATCCAGTAGGAGTAACCTACTTGGAAGCCAATTCTGTTGCAGCTTCTTGCATAGAAGTTGCTCCATTTTAGTTAACATTTTTACAACGCTGTGGTATATACAGCTAACAAAATCAGGGTGCAGTTCCCTGGCCAGTAACACTAGGAAGCATTATGGCACCTCAGTTAGACATTGCCATAACTATTGCCTCTCTTGGGGAGATGAACCTTTTGGATTTGCCTCAGTTCACAGGCGGATTTTGAGTAGTAGAGAAAATTAAACAGATCTGGCATATCCCCAGTTCTGCCATCATCCAAATCACTAGGTTGTCCCTCTTCGTGCTTTAAACTTTGTTGTTTTCAGTATGCTGAAATCGACATTGGAAATATAGTTGCATTATAGAAGTTGTACAGGCTTTTTAAAGCATGGATAGTGACTGCTGTCACTGAAGAACATTTTTGGGATTATTTTTTTTTAGCTGAATTTAGTGAAGCAACACATTTTATGCTAAAGTTACCATAGTGTAATCCACTGATGCTACAATCTGAACTGTTGTTAAACTCAGTATAGTTTATACATCACTAAATTCTAATTTCTGATATCTACGTATAAATGTCTTTCCATCTCTCCTCAATACTTCAAAATTATTGTCTCTACTTGAATCAAATTTCAGAAAATAGTTCCAGATTAACAAAAAACTACAGCACGGGAAATGAGAGTACATACTTCAGTTTATTTTCAAAAACGTTATCCCAATGGAGACAAAAAAACCACTACGCAGCATAGTGAACTGTATTGTTTGCATATTTTTTTCCCTCAAAATTAATTATTTATTGCAGTTCCTGTCACTGGTTGGGATTGTTACACAGTGGAAAAGTAAAAATATCAAATGGTAGTAAAACTTTATTGGTGACTGCCCAAACACAACCCTCTTTGTTTCCATTTCATAGTCCTTTAGTACTGGTATTTGTCTCCCTTTCTATAGCTTTATGCAAAAGGAAATTGCAAGAATTTACTGAAAACTGAATTTTGAATAAACTTTATACATTTTTAAAAGTCTGCTTCTCCTTTTGTGTTCAAACGAAACACAGCTTAAATTAATATTTTCATTTTAAAAACAGGATTATTTTCCCAAGACTTGTAAGAATGTGAAATGTACGTTATGTAGAAATACTAACAAAAATCTTTGCCCCAGCCAAAACGTTATTTCCCAGAATTTAAAAAAGGCTTTACAATTACGTTTCCTTGGACATCTAGAATTCCTGTCTTCATCTGTAGTAGATAAAAGTAAGCAAAAATTATGCCAGTACTACTGAAGTAATTATCCAGAAAGGAAACCAAAGACAAACAGTTTTGGTGAAAAACTCATTCACAAACATCTCCAGGTAATGTGTGCCTTCTTCAAACAAAACATAGGCTGTCAAGTTGTTTTTTTTTTTACTACTACTTCTTCTTGTGTTCCACAATACCAATCCAGCCATCTTCAAGGTGTTCAGATCCAGCAAAAGCAAAAGTTGGTACTACAGATTATAGTAGTTGGTAGTACAGTTGGTACTACTCAGAGTTGGTGCTACACTCCTTTGCTTTAATCACAGCAATTATAATAGGTTTTATTAAAGCATTGTATAAAGCTTTAAACTGACTGTCAGGTGAAGGCAATTCTTACTCTGGTATCTCTTAAGTCCTCCTTTTAAAATCACCACAGTAACTTTAAGATCATTTGATTACATATATTGCTAAGCAGCACTTCTTTATACAACAAAACATTTATTTTTCTTTTGGTAGTTGGGTAAATCTGCTTCTTGTCACTAATTGCTGAGCAAGCAATCGGGACTTCTTAGAATAGGTCCTAAAGCCCAGAGGAGGTTTTGAAGCTTCTCAAGAAGATAAATAGTAACAAAACTGCCAAGGCTTGCTACAACCACAGTTCCTTAGACTTAGGCTTGTAATATACAGTTAAATCAGTTTCCTGTACCACTGATCTTTGCCAGAGCTCATAACTATAATCCTAGGAAACAAGACTACTGATGCTGCTTTTCCTAGACATGTTGCCGGTACCTGTAGAAGATAACCAGGAGATATCTGTCTGAAAAGACATTTTCTCTCACGTGAACTTGTGCAATGTGCAAAATTACTTCAAAAATGTATTTTTGTGGAAACTACATACTCATATTTACGTCTGCTGACTCTTGATAAGGAATCGTGACATACTGACTCTTCTAAGATTCCCTCTCCAAGGGGAACAAATACATTATTCCTCATTTCCCAAGGCTCCTAGCTAAGCCAAAGGAAGCATGAATTAAACGTTTCTGTGTTTATTTATTTCAAAGCAAGGATTAAGTTAGAATTATGAAATCAGTTTCAATAACAATATCATTTCCTAGTCTCATAAACCTCTTTATTTAGGCCAGCTGTTATGGTGAGTTAAACAAATGAAAAAAAAAGAAAGTATGAGGCTTCCAATTGAGACACCATTCTTTCCTGTCTCTCTGTGGCCATATGCAATTTTACTGCAACTGATTGATGGATCAACCTAGAATAACAGAATAAATTCACTTTTCTATATGATTCAGGTTTTCTTGCTCACCTTGACTGAATATTTAAAGTTAATTCAGACCATTAGCTTGCCAAAATGTTAGACCATTTTCTTCCTCACAGTGTCAGCACTCAACAATATATATACAAAAGAGACAAAATAAAACATAACAAAATAGTTCAATTCTGCAATGTCATTTTAATGGTTCATAATACTGGGAAGGCAACATAAGTTGCTTACAAAATACAGTTATGCACTTAAAAAAAAACATTTCCTTCTAAAAATGGGAAAGTAATCATGTTGCTCTTCTGTTCCTTGTTTCCATGTTACGTTATGTTTTAGCTCCATTTAAACAGAAAAACAATGAGAACTGTTTCCTTTTGTTAGTATTTTGCTTACCCTGAACACTATTCATACACTTAATACACAAAGTAAGCAAGAGCCACAAAGGAATCTGTTTTAAAAACATAGAGAATTAACAGAACTGATTTACTTCATGGCACACCAGGATTTGTGTTTTGCTCACACGCTATTTATTGGAAAAAACAAAATCAGCAAAATGAACGTTTTTTTGAGAAAACTGCAAACATTTGTCATTACAAGAAAATGTTTTTCAATATTTGTACACTTATTTAGAATGAATTTAAAAGATAGTGTGTATTTACCTATATACAAGAAAGCTTGAAATAAGATTTAGACTGCTTTACAAAACCAAAACACATTAGACTGAAATTTATGTTTGCATTTTTCTTTATTAAAATTATGGCACTTAATATTTTATTAGCAGAAATAATAATAGGGCTTCACAATCAGAGGACCTATGACTTCCCAAACATCTAATTTCTTCCCACTCCCATTTACATGTTTTTTTCAAAAGAGAACAAGCATTTGGTAATTTGGACAAACCAAACAAGCTTTCAACATGACTTTATTTTTGGATGACAACACTATAACAGCTGTATCAGCCCTGCAAGCTCATTGCTGGGGTTTTTTTTTGTTTGTTTTTCTGTATTCTTCAAGTTCATTTACAGTTTCACTGTGCTGTCAATTAAACAACTGTAATAGCATGTCACTGGAAAAATACTTGGCATTTACGTTACACGTGGCTGATCCAGCAAAGAAAAATGAAAAATCCTTCCATTTAACATTATACTTCTATATAATTTTTATTATTTTTTAGGTTTTGTTTGTTTTTTTTTACAAATACTTTATGTTGGACATATTGCATGACATTACCAGAAGTATTACAAACCAGAAAAGAAAGTGTGAACTAAAAATCAGACTTGTCTGGGGCCGTAGTGAACACCAAATAATAAGAGCCTTACATTGCAGCACCTTTAAACATGTAACAAAAACCAGTGCTCAGTGTACACCAAAAATGGCTTACTGAATTTTACTATTATGGGTGTTTACTTGTGGAAGTATATACAGGTATGTCCAAACATGAAGACACACACTCAGGAAAAAAAAAGAAGAAAAAGAAACTCAACAATTAGACATCTGAGAACTGAGTTTTGGTGTTCAAAAAAAGCATAAAACATACAACAACGTTCAACAATTTTGTATCACCAACATGCATTTTTCTTTAAACAAAAGTGGACAGGCTCTAGAAAAAAAAAAGTAAATTAAATAATTATTTCATAATAATGTAAATGCAATCAATGCATGACGTGAAGTTGCGTGTTAAATCAAGTATCATTTTTCAGCATTAAAATAACTGTACCAGTTCCCAGGTACTAAACTGTCCTTCAAAGGTTCACAATGTGATGTGGCAGCAGATTTATAATCAGATCCAGCTGATAAGAATAATACTATGAGTGACACAAATGTCCACAGAACACAAAAGAAAACAGAAATGCTTTGGAGCAACACCTCCAAAATTATTTTAATTTCCATCCCACCTCCCATTTCTTATTATGTGTCCAGTCTTTTGTACATTGAAAACTGACATTACTGTTTTGAAATGTTACATTAAATGAAAGAAAATCTAACAAGGAGTTATAATTACAGGCTTCATCTAACAGAAAACTAAGCTTTGGTTATATAAAGTGCAGTTCAATAATATGCCAATTAATCACAATATTGTACATACAGTTAATTTTTGCAGCTCAGTTTCCCTGCAAATTTTAAAAAATATTCATGGTTTGCAGTTTGCTTATACAGCAGGCTCAGTTTTAAAAAAATCCCATTTAAATAAACCTTAATTCTAAGTATTTCAGTACCATCCACCTTTGTGCACTACATTTCTGAACTGCTTGGCAACGTGTAACCTCTTGGATGTTCAGTAATCTGCACAACCCCATTTGCATTGCATCACATGAAATACCTAAGCTCTTGCCACAAGAGTTCCTTGCCCTGTTCAAATCTCTTAGACTTTTTGTTGTATAAAGTTTTCAAGTTTTATTATGATACAAGCAGTACATTCCATCACTCTCATGGCAACTTCTGAAGTAAACCTATCATTGGGAATCTGTGGAAAAGGAAGTAAGTCGGGATACCTAGTTTTTAAGCTATCTACTCCATAAGCTTCCAATGTCTGAACATCATTTGAAAGGCCTTCAAGCTGCTGACTGTATTCCTCTATCTTTTGTGCAAGGGCTGCTGGTTTTACATCTTTGTCAGATTTGCCCTTCACAGCATAGTCAGCTGCAATCAAGGCTAGTTTAGTAGAAAGGTAGCACTTAAAGCATACCCATTCATTAGCATTTTTATGGAGGTCATTTCTTGCAGCTGAGAAGTTAGCTCGGGCCTGCCTAAGCCACCGACGTGCCTCCACAGGGTTCCCAACAGACCGGAAAGTAGGTGGGACGAAAAAGCGTTGGGAATAAGATGTCCCTGTGGAAGATGGACCCTTTTCTTTATACTGTTGCCTTTCAGATTTGTGGCTTGTTGCTTCTTGATTCCATGAAGTATAAAATCTCTGAAATGAAAATTTATCGGACTGAAATCGAGAAGCAGATGAAAATGGTCTTCTTGTGGCTCTGTCCATATTTTGATCCATAAAGGCTTGTTTTTCTAGCCTGTTAATCTCATTTTGTAAATGTTTGAAAACTTCATTGGCTATATCAAGATTTTCTGCATTTTTATCAGGATGCCATTTAAGATACAACCTCCTAATGATCTTTTTTCTTTCAGACTCTGGAAGCTTCCAAGCCTGTTCAATCACAGATGTCACTTCTCGTAATATTTCTGGCAACGAGTTTGACTTCAACTTTTTTGGAGAGTGATGTTTTGAGGAGACTGTTTTGTGGCTCTCTCTACCAGGGAAGAGAGGTGGAATCATCTTCGGTCCATGTGCTGGAAATTCCGTAGGACTTGTTGGGGTGGTAGGTGTGCTATCCCTGCTTTGAGAACTTTCCTCTGGTCTTGAAAATTTGTATAAATCAAGAGAGCTCACTATTTTGTATTCACTATATCCAATATCAATCTGGTAAATCTTCCCCAGAAAACTGGGATTTTCATCATCTTCTCTTTCTACTTCTTGTACAATGATTGCATAGGTGTAAGTTGGTTGATATGATCCATATATATCACCACCTTCAGCATCAACAAGGTAACCAACATATTCACCAGGATAAAATACATTCATTGGATCCATGAGAAGTGTATAGTGAATTTCAGCTGGTATAGGAGTGCCAGGAGTTGGTAGTTCAAGTTTTGATGGCTCAGAAGAGTCATACTTCACTCCCAAGCTGTCGAGCTTCTCACTGATCCGGTAGATATCATTACATCCGAGCATGGCAATTAAATATGAGGTATCAGAAATCAGGTTGTCAGTTGCAGATTTTAAAGTCATTGCTAATGCTAACAGGAAATTTATGTCTTTGCTGTCAGAATGCTGTATATAAAGCAATATTACTGCATTTCCATATCTCTTCAGGAAAGCAAATGTTTCACTTTTGCTGTGGGGAATGGGAGCGAAACCTTTAACTCTTAATGTTGTTTGCAACTTCTCAAAACAGGAAACTTTCAAACCTTCTCTCAAAGCTTTGCAAAGTCTTATTGCTTTTTCTTCATTAGCTAAAAATGCATTGTCATTTTCATGCTTCATAATCCTAATGAGTCCTGTGATGAATTGTTCTGAAGACAACAGCAACTGTAACCTTCCTTGCAGAGAACATAATGCTCCAAACTGACAAATTTTGGGAGACTCTTCATCCAACTGTTCTTCAAGAATACTGCTAAGTAAGCGAGGCCTCAGTTTCTGAGGGAATAACATTATCAGTTTAGTATGAAATCCATGGTCTTTGCCTAAGTAACACTGGCTAAGATCAACAAGCATTTGCACACCAATGTTGCCTTGGATTCTGCTTTTGTAGTGGGGTGCATCATCAAAAACCAAGATACTAGACTTTACCAACCTACCACCTTGACTGGGAAGGTAGAGGGCAAAATCCCTCATGTTCTCAAGGTCATTCCTAACCTTGACAGAATCATTCTGAAGACTTTTGAACAGGCCAGAAACTACTCTTTTAACTGTGCGCATTTCATTAGGATCCAATTGCTTTCCTTCTGAGTTCTTGAATATGCGACCTAGAACTTCAACATACTGCTTTGTTGAAATGATATCTTCAGTACCCAAATGCTTAAATAGCTGATGGAAAGTACCAAGTTCTAAAGGAAGTTTGTAAAGATAAGGCTTAAAATCAGATTCATACTCAAGGTTTATTACCACCTCTTCAGGCTTAAGGAGCTTCCAACCTTCTTCTACCATTACAAAAGGAACTCCTCGAAGCTGAAAGCGGAATTCCCTTTTCTCTGTACTAAGAAATTCATAAATGCTTCTTAGGACCTTGGCCCTAGTTTTCACCATGTCCTCATCCAAAGTTGTTATATTGCATATGTTCCTGCAGTTATTGATAACCTTGTCAAGGGGTGGGTCCAGATTAACATTAAGCATAGTTAAAACTTGCTCAAGTTGTTCTTGTGCACCAAGACTACTTCCCTCTTGCTCTTTGATGCTTAAAGGTGTTGCTTTCTCTGGAAGAATGGGACATGAAGTCCACAGTAACTGCAACACATCAGTCTGTTTGAATTTAGGATTCACCTGTGCCCCGTTGAATCGTATAAGAGGAAGTGTCCCATTAACTTCTTGATATTGAGGGTGAAATCTAACAAATTCTGCTGGAGCTCGTTCAGGGCAGAGAAAAGGAATTAATGACAATTCTTTCAGAAAATTCCCTGACAAAAGGTCAGTTCTTTCTTGAAATATGTGATGAAGAAGGACATCGACAGTATTCTGTAGTGTTTCTTTAGACCAGTTTTCTGTATTTGCTCGCATGCTGATCTCCTTCGAAAACTGTAGTAACTGTTGCTGGGAAATGATGAATTTCAATCCAATACATCGTAGAAAAGTCACCCATGATGGAAGGAATGCAGCTTGATTTTTTGGTTTTGTAAGTTGCTCTAGTTTCTTAAAGAAGTCTTGAGGTATAAAGAATTTTTCAGGAAGCATAACTTCAAAGACTTTAACAGTCCTGTCATAAAAGTATTTTGCCGGTTTTAATCTATTGCTTGCATCATGAATGATCAAAATGCTTTCAAGCTTTTCAAACAGCTGTTCTTTCATTTCTGAACTTTCTTCAATGCTAGTTAGCCTATTCTTTAAGTAGATCAAGTGTTCTAATTTTGCATCGTAAGACAGATTTTCAATTTTTGGCAAAAGATGTTTCAAGTACACTTCAAGATCATCCACGGAGATGCAGCCAAGCAAGGTATACAAATCTTTCAAATGAACCTTCTCTTCAAGAAAACCTGATGAGGTCGACTGTGTCCATCTGTCTACTTCTACTGATGGGATGCTTTTTGTGAGAACATAACATGTCCCGTATTTTGAAATGCTGATGTAGCGGCCACTGATCGATTTATAGCAAGGAAGAGACTTTAAAATTTTGATGTCCTCCTGAGATGTCAAATGACATAAATTGCAATTGAAGTACATTAAGAGAGCCTCAAAGTCACTTTCTGCTAACTTTTCCGTCCTAAAAGTTGATGTCTGTACCATATATTGTATGGCTTTCAGAATGCTTGAAGGACTATCTATATTGGCTGTACGTCCTGACAACAAAGGCACTAAAGCGCTGTCTTTAGAGCAAATTTTGGTCAATGCCAGCTGAATACAGCCTGTTTTCATCAAAGCATGGAAGACTTTATCACTCTGGGCATTTGGAAAAACAGCTATATGCATAATGCTGAGGGGCAGCAGAACATCACACTCTGGCACAACAAGATGATTAGCTGAGACAGTGAATTTCACACCTGGCAGCAAAGTCCAGTCCTTCAAAGTGTCAACAACATCATCAAATTTTGCTTCTGTATCTTCTTGCTCTTCCTTAATGTTTATAGACTCACAAATAAAATGCCAGGCACTTTTAAGCCAAGATTCACTTGCAAAGTTTTCCTTCCATTTCATACAGTTTCTAGTTTTATATTCTCTCGGCAACACAGATGATAGCAATTCAGCGAAACTTGTGATATCAAAGACTTTTGCTACTTCACTGTTAAGAAGAATATTGTTGTATCTCAAATACAATGTGTTCATAAAGAGATCCTTGCGAGATGGAATTAGCTCATGGTATGTCGTTAAGAACTTTGGTCGCTTTGAATCAAAAATTTGCAAAACATTGTCAAGAGTGAGAAGGAGTGGCAAGCCCTCAATTTGGATTTCATTTTCTTCTGCATCTTTAAAACAGTAGTCAACAAGAAGTTTGAGACTATGAAATAGTTTCAAATTTGTCTGCTGAAGACGACAGGGTAATTTTCCAATGTGGCAATTAGAGTCTGGAGAGGAAAATGTCATCAAAAATAACCGGACATCAGCAGGTGTCACGTAGGTGACAGGAATATCTGCATCTACCAAACAGTGGTAAAGATTTGCAGTTTCATCACAGTTATATACCAAATTAAATCCAATTTCTAAGAGTAAATGCTTGAGCCTGTAAACATTCTCAGCCACCGTCTTCCGCGTTGTGATATTGTATTCTGTATTTTTTAGATTCTGCAATTCATCTTGTAGTAAATTGTCAAAGAATGGCCTACCTTTGTTCACAGTAGACATGTTAACCCATGTGATGATAACAGCAGAATGCAAATCAGAACCATCAATATTTGGAGCTCGCATAACAGGTAGAAGACGCTTCAAATCTTCATGAATGCAACTGTAAACTGCTTTCACTAAGCAATACCAATCTGGCTGAATATCAAGTCTATTAACTGGAAAAAAGGACAGAAATTTTTTCAAAGTGTCTTTCACAACATGAATAGGTGTGTTCTGCAGCACTGATACGGTAGGATCGGTGCCTGGAAAATATCGTTTCTTCAGCTGAATCAGCAGTTCAACGTAGGCTGGTGCTATCAGAGCTGTCATTAGGCTACTATTCCAGTCACTTCTTACTCCAACACCATTATCATCACGCCACAGATTCCTTCTTGCAGAATCCAGAGCGAAGTGTCCATTCACATGAAAAGGTAACCCAGTTTCTAAGGACAATGGTAAGAAACAGAACGCTCTGTGGGGTTTTTTGTAATTATGAGTGATACAAGCTGCTACCCCACCACGTGGAAAAAGAGTAATGTCCTCATTCTTGTGGGCTGAAACCACACTTTTGGATACCTTTTCCATGGCAGAAAAGCCTGACCTGTTACAAATTAACCAAGTTGTAAGATTTCCTTCTGAGTCTTCGGTATCCATTGTGTAAGTAATCTGTTGCACAGGTATTTCACTTAGCTGCTTTTTCTTAGTTACACTGTCAATTACAGATGCATGGAATTGCTTTCGCTTCAGTCTGTCTCCATCAGTGATTTTGCCTTGCACAGAATACAGCACATTCAGTGCTCCTGTTGATTTTTCTATCTCACAAATAGAAATCTTTTCCATATGGTTCAAAAACATTAGGAGTTCTGCTCCATCTGTACGCAGCTTATCCAAAAGATTTTGGACCATTCTATCCGAGCACGGAACTGAGGAAATTTCTGATACTTTTGCCATTTCTCCATTTCGAAGGGGAAACCTAAACATGGTGCAATTATCCAATTTAAAGTGGTTTCCTAAATAGAGGTCAAGTACATCCGAGAACTGTGTTCTGAAATCTGCATCTAAATCTCTAAACATGCGGCCAGGACTTGTTGATGTTGAACCTGGTGCGTACCGAGCATGAGGATCAAAAATGCAAAGTATGTCATTGCCAGATATGAAAGAAGGACAATCAGTAATGTGATAAACTGAATTGAAGCCTATACCATATTGCCCAGTTTTACAGGGATTTCCTACTTTTGTACCTTTTCCAAGATTCTGAATTCCTCGAATATCATCTTCTGTGAAAGGCTGATTGTTGTAAACGCACAGTGCTGGTCCTTGAAGTGGTGCCCATTTCTCATCAAATATTCTATCAGCTGGATGCTGTCTGGGATCAAACACAAAACAGATCTCTGTAGCTTTTGCATCATCTGCATTCTGGAGGAGCTCCTTCAGCATTTCTTTTTCTGAAGGGTAAGCATTAAGAATGCTTTTAATTCTACTGGTCAATTTTTCTTTCTGGCCAAATTCTGTTCCAAGGGGAGTAAAACAGATATTGGATGCATATCTTTCTAAAGCTTTATGGCGTTTTGGTATCGCTCCAAGCTTTACTGCAACTTCTCTTGGAATATCACCATGACAGTATTTAACAGTTGTGTCTTTAACTTTAATCCACGGACAGTCATTGTAACATAAAGATTTTGCAGGCAGAAGTGCAAGATGAGTATCGGGTAGCAAGATATCACCATACTTTTTCTCACAAAATTCCTGCTTCTTCTCTCTAATGAGTCCCCATATTCCTTCACTAACTATTCTCCTGCAAAGCTGGAAGTTGTCTTCTGTTAGTTGTTTGTTCCCTCTTTCCTGATTTATTAATTCTAGAACTACAGCAAAATCTTCAACTGTAAAAGCTTGTCTTACACCTACACTTTCAAACAGCTCACGGAAACTATTTTTGTACTTATTGGGCAACTGATAAAGATAGGGTGCTGCTTCAAAATTCAAATGAAAAGACACTTTTGTTGGATCTACATACACATTCTCAACCAGAATAAAACTACAGCTTGTCAGTTGCTCGGTTATCATGGCTTTTGTTGATTCATTCTGTAACATCGCTTCATGGAGATATTTGTAACAAGCATTAGTGATATTTTCTTGATATAACGTGATTCCATCAAATGATTTTGCAACTTGTTCTAACTGATTCATGACCATATTAACATCTGGTTTCTTCAGTAAACCCAAAAATTCTTTGACAGCTAATGACAAGGCACCACAACCTTTAAAGGAGTGGGAATTTTCATTGAGAATTGGTTGCATTAGGCAAACTATATCTTGATAATCAGCAGTAAAAAGATCAATTGCTGAAAACATTTCTTCAGGCTGAAAATCACTGCCTTTCCAGTGCAGTGAGAAGCCAGCTGGTTTGCTAAGGAAAGGAAGAAAAGGGATAGTCTGACATTTTGCAGCAAATTCTTTTGCTCTAGGATCCCTAGATTTTAGTTTTTCATCAATAAGACTCAATATAATACTGCTTCTGAGACAAGCTGCAGCATGATCAATCTTGTTAACTTCAGCTACTGACTCTGCACGTTCAATCAGATCTTCCCATAAAATATCATCTTTAGCCATCCCCAACTGAACAAGTTTAACCAAAATAACTGGGTTAAGATAATCCTGAGTGGTGCCATAAGGAAATCTTCCATCTTCGGCATCATATAACTTTGCAACTCTTCCTTCAGGATGGATCAGTCTTGATGGTGTGACTAATGGATGTCCACCCAATGAACAGGGAATACATGGAGTAACACGAAGAATTCCCAAGAACTCCTCAACTTTTTCATTGAGAACATAACGCATCAAAGGATCACGCAGCTCGGCATCAATCTCCTGAATATTGGGGAAAAAAACCTCAGAAAAGAACTGTTTCTCAGAGAAAGTGTTCTCCAATAAGATGCCTTTGCATCCTGCTTCTTCAAATCCTGTCTTTACCCAAGATGGGAGATCTACAGCACACAGATTTTTTGAACCTGTTTTCTTGAGGTACTTCAGAAAGATCTTGAAGGCTGATGGTCCAACATCTGGTCGTTTCAGTATAGAGTCATCTAAAAACCTTACATTCTTCATGGAAACCCAAGAGAAACCATCAGAAAACACTTTGATCCCTTCTTTGCTTTTCATATGAGCTATGTCTTCATAAAAACCTTGACAAATAACAGAAAAATCATCATGAACTGCATCAGGATCTGGCCACACTGCACAGTAACTGTAGTCAACTAGCTCGCCATTGATTGCCATGTCACGTAGAACACAAAGTGCTTCTATGTAGGCTTTTACAATAACATTCCTCATGAATACTGTGTTCCATCTTCCTTTTGTGTCTGTTTTCCAGATTTCTTTCCGATTTGAAGTAACTGCAAAGCAGCCATTTATATGAAGAGGTAAGCCTGTTTTTATTCGCAGAGGTAAATAGCAGTATACTTCACCTATGTTGTTGCAATTAGGTTTCACAATCCACTTTTGATCCTGAGTTTCAGACAGCAACACTCCTACTCCACCACAGGGAACAAGACCTAATCTTCGACCACTTTCATGTAATGAAAATTTTAAAGCATCTCCAGTGTCCATGCAAGAACATATGAGCCATGTTGTTGAATCTACAGTTTTCTGTGGCAATTCATCAGCTGATCTTTTTACCTGTCCTGATTTAGCCATTTCAAAGAAAGAAGCTGGATCATCTTCTGTGCCTCTGAAAAGTGGAGACTGTAAATCAGCAATCCGCCTGAATACATGGTGGAATTCTTCTACTACTATCTGTAAGATACATGAGGACTTTGGGGTTTCAGTTGGAAGCTTTTTATTACTGCTGCTGCAAATCTTCATGAGTTTGGCAGCTTCCTTCAAAACACTTACATTTGGTGCAGTCAAGGCTTTGGAAGAACACAGATTTTTTTTTATAGTGACAACATCTTGTGCCACCCCAGGATCTTCTGCCTCAATTTTCAAGTATTTCAAAACCATGGAATTCACACTCTGAGCAAATATTATCAGTCTATGACCACAAATGCTAAATTCATCCACAAGAGAGTAAATGTCTGCTGTGTTGTAACATGCACTGCTGACTTCACTCACTTTAGCTTCCTGCTGAGTTCTAAAGGACAGCCTGAACAGCGTTCCTTTGTAGCTGTATGGAGATTCTACAGTCAGTGGCAGCTGGCAACCAAAAACTCCTATAAATGGCTTAAACTGATTGGGAAATTTTCGCAGTCTCTTCTGTTGTTTACTCCAGTTGATTTTGATCCCAGGGTTCGATTTATCTCTAATATGCTTACTGATATGGTTAACATTTGGATCAAACATAATCATGAACTCCCGGCTCAAAATAATAGGAACATCAGTGATATGATACACAGAGTTAAATCCCAGCCCAAATTTTCCTACTTTGTCAACTTCACTCCTTTTCAAAGACTCTCCTAATCGGGTTATATTTAGGAAATCAGAGTCAGAAAATTCAGAATTATTGAATGACCACAAAGCTGGACCATGACATGCTGCCATTCCTGGATCCAAAAGATTCTCTCTTATATCCATGTTTCTTCTCATGTCAATCAGGAAATTGCATTCTGTTGCATTAGCATCATCAGCATTTTGAAGAAGCTCTTTAAAGATATCTGAAATGGAAGGGTATTCTTCCAAAATGTTTTTAATTCTTACAGTCAGAGGTTCTCTTTGCCCAGATTGCTCAAACCCCATATTTTCTGGATTAATCAATCTTGTGCTAAGGCATGGGACATTTAACCACTCAGCTGTTTTCATAGGTATGTCTTCATGCACCAAAATTATTGGTTCAACAGAGTCTTCAAGCAAATCATTTAAGTCATCAACTTTGATATCACAGTAACAGCACTCATGAATTGGCTTCATTGCTAGTTTATATGGAAGTTTACCACTGTATAGTGGCATGGGTGTATGCAGGCTTGCAGGAATCTGATTGCTGTACAGCCATCTTATGATGTTCAGCATTATGTGCAGATTTTGCTTACTCTCTTGTTCCGAGAGAGACTGCTCACTTTTTAGATATATTTTCTGAATGACCATAGAAACATGGTCTGGTGTTAACTCCTCAATTGAACCACAAGATTTAAACAACTGGTGGAACTTCGCCATAGTTTTTGGCACATAATGTAGATAAGGCTGGAGATCAAGATCAGGTATTGACTTTATTACTGCTTGTGTGAGGGAACAAAATGTTTTGCCTGTCCAGACCCAAGGAAATTTCAGTGCTTTAAAAGCTTCTTTGCCTTCGTCTAGATGATCATGCATAAATCCATAGATCTCAAGCAAGATATGCTGAAATTGGTAATAGTCCTCATCACTGAAGGTTTTAGAACTGTGCCAATCAACCACCACCTTGAAATGTTTTAAGACTGCTTTTATGCTGGGCTTGGTGGGGATGCCAAGTGCTTTTTGTGTATCCAGCAGTGCATTTTCAATAAGAGGAACTGAGGAACCAACTAAAATGGCATGAGATACATCACACATTTCTGGTGGCAAACACAGATTACACTGATCTCCTTTCCAAACTAAGGAACCTGGGTAATTTGGAGGTCTTTCCTTACATACAGGAATCCATTTTATTTTTTTCAGCACAGCTTTTGTTTCAGGTGAGTTAAGCAGTGTGTGGTTTTTATTCAAAATCATCAAAAGAGTTCTAGCTTTTCTTAAGAGTAAATCATGATTGGTGTCAGAGTTAGCATGCAAACTTTCAATTTGATTTGCCACTCTCATAATATCACTTTCCTCAAGATCAGCCTCATTTTTTAAGCCTATTTGTCTCAGAGAATGAAGAATATCTGATGATGTAAAAATAACTGGTGGGAAGCAAATTTCCTCCTCAGTATAAAACAAATTTTGCAGAACTTCCACCTCAGGATCAAAGAGTTCATTTGCTGACATTATCATTTCCTGCGAAGTCTTAATAAACTTCAACGATGTCAGCCAATCTATCACATCTGTATTCTCATTTTTCAGAAAAGTCAGATTTTCAAGAACCCATTGCATTATCTGCGTTGTTTCATCGTATGAATAAAAATCACTTCTAATATCTTCTATAATGAACTTCAAGCAATCTGTGCTCTTTAATTGTTCTATTTTTAGCAAGTTAGCTAAGCGAATTGTAGCTTCATCACTGCCATCAATTATTGGAACAGAAAATCTTAGAACAGGAGGAATTTTGGCAGTGTGGTGTAATACCTTACTACCTTTTAGCCCACTAAAAACAGTGACATTTTCAGATGAGTTTTCAATTTTTTTAAATATTAGCAATTCCTGAATAATTCTTTTCTCTTTTTCACTTGCATCAGTTAAACTAGCTAAGAATGCCCTAAGAGCATCTTTATGTGTTGATGGAAGGGATGCAACCTGACTGCATAGTTTCTGTAAGGACATTTTTTCCATTATTTGTAAAACAGCACTTGGTAGTGGTGGATGCACGTATTTCTTTATAAGTGGATGTTGGATAGAAATATCCAGCTTCTTAAGTACAACTCCTCCAACTTGATGAACAATATCAGCTAAGTACTCTGGGAGCTGAGTCTCAGATTCATCTTCTAGAATGATGGGTGATGGATTCCTAAATCTCACCAGTTCCACTGATGTTTGGTTTTCCTCCAGCAGTGTCTTGGGGATAAGTGGCATGTCATCAAACACACTCAGGTCATCAGAAAAATGTATATATAGGTTCTTCCAGACCATCTTAAGCCAGGAAACTGATGGGTGATTTTTGTCTTCCAAACCTGGATACCACTGTACCACCATGTCTCTGCCAGGCCACACGTTATTCATAACTTCTTTAATGAGCCGAGCAAATCTTTCTGGGTTCAGAAGCTGCAACTGAGTGCATGGCCTTCCTGAAATTACAGAAAAAGAGCAAAGCCATGAACATCAAAACAAAGAGTTATGTAAGAAAATACTTCAGTGTTGCACTGGGGGTTTTTTGAGGGGGGGAGAGAAAAAAAAATTAAAATATAACTTGTGCCCTGCCTTTATATTTTCTGGAGGGGAGAAAAATGTTTGTTAAAAGAACTGGGGATACCAGCTCCCACTGCTTTTAGGAGTTAATTAAAAGTGAATACATTCATATTAGTATAAAAATACAAAACAAACTGAAACTGATAATTATGTTATCACATTTGTTAGTTTGACACAAGAATTCTCAGGCATACACAGCAACTATGGATTTACAAAGTGGAAGTTTCAAACGTATTGGTTTAGTTTATTTGTTTAATAAGCTAAATTTGTTTAGTTAATTCTTTACTACTTTGGCTAGCGGTAAATAAGAATCTAACCCACTGTTTGTTTGTCTATAACTGCAGATTCAAATAGATTTGAAAGACTATATACTAGATATAGGAAAGAGAAGCTCAGGTGCAGATGTTCTTACACTAAAACTGACAAGCAACAAAACTTGGTTGTGCCAGAAGTGCTGAAACTCAATTTAGATATGTATGGTTTTATTTTTATGGAGAAAGCGCTCATCTTAATTATCATCAAGACAGCTTATACTTAAAACTTATGGAACCTCTGAGGGTAAAAAACCAGCACAGAATATAAAAATAACACTACTTCCCAATGACATCAACACCAATGACAGAAGTGGAAGAAAGATATCTATTTACATTTCAGGTATTTCTTCCATCAAGATAGCACTGCTATTTCTTTGTAAGCAGCAGCCCAATTAAAGATATTATCTACTCTCCCTGCCCTGCTGGAAATCAGGAGTGCAATAACCTTCAGCATGTTTTCCTTTCACTTCATGCCTAGAGAGCTCTGGATTCTCTTAATTCTGTTGAACAGAAAACACATGTAAACACGTAGCTTTATGAGAGTGGAAAACACTTGGGCCAAAAAGACAAGAATTTACTTAAAACCTAAGCTCCAATACATTATTTGAGCACAGATCTTTAGAAATACTCTTTTCAAAATTACATATATAATTTTAAAATACTGGAAATCTCCCTGAATGGGATTTTATTAGAAAATATGTAAACACGCCAATGAAAAAATAGTTTCTGTATAACCTAACTGAAAGGTTTTCTTCATCAATACGCATTTCCCTCAGCTGTATTTAAACTAAGTTCATAATTACCCTTAGTAGCTATCTTTTGGCAGCTCTATTTGGAGACGCTGGTTTACGAGAAAGCTGAGGTAATGAGAATAGGTAATGACCAAACTCACACAAATATCAAGCTTCAATCCAAACCAGTACATCTTTGGTTAATAATCATACCTGAAAATCCCCAGAGAAGCTGTTGGGCTAGAATACAATCAAATTCATTTTTAGAAAACAGCTTGCAAGTTACAAATTATGACACTAAATATAGAAACAGTTTTTAATAAGAAAAATACAGTACACATTTGAGGAGAGGAAAAATAAGATCTACTTGTCTTTGTAGAACACAATAAAGAATGGCACCTCATTTTCTCAAAGAAATAATACAAGAAATTTTCTATTTCTGCAACTGTTTGGGGAATCTCTCCAATATAATTTCTACAGTTACACGAGTAAAATTGTTGTCAGGTAAGATTTCAAAACCCCCTCTCATAAGTATGATTTATATAACGTGAAACTTTTACGTTATTGCAGCTGCACTTTACAATTATGCAAAATTTTTGAATGAAGAGTAACTTTAAGAGGAGATAGAAATAGAATCAGGCAAAATCATGCAAAGGATTATCTAAAAGCCCTTAGGCATTTCTAGAAGATGTAGAATTCTAATTGTAATATTAATTTGCAAAAAAATGTTCTTTTAATCAATGAGAGTCATATTACCAACCAAGAGCAAGTCCCTAGAAAAGTGTCATTCAAAGAAACTGCTAGAAGAAGGAGACAGAAGCAAGACCTTAAATGTGAGCAAAAATCTTCCCAGGAACTAAAAAGACAGGACAGACTTTGTTGCAACTCAGGCATCAGCCTGGAAGGGAAGAAATGTCCTAGAACTCAGCAGGGGGATTGCTTTATGAATATAGAGCAATCTCGATAGAGCAATTCACTTCAGTCACCTCTGCTTTTTCTGATTAAGATGTATTCAAGCACATAGTCTGTCAAGCCTGTATTTAGCTTTGGTTGGTTTGCTCCGGTTTTTAATTTAAGTATAGTTTTGGACTGATTTGGGACATACACTTGGAAGAAATTGTCTAGGACACTACATCTCAAAAGTCAATTGAAGGCATCATCACAAGGAAGGGGCATTCCTGTCTTCCATACCATATTTCATCTATCTAATCTCACTGTGGCTTTCTTGATCTCTTATATATTTTGGTTGGTTTTTTTTTTTAAAGTCTCAGCAGTTCCTAATAGGGTAAACAGTAGTTCCTTATGTCTCTATTCTAGATTAAGAATAATCACCATTGCACCAGTTGTGCATTGGGATGCACAATTTAAAGTATCCACTATTTTCAAAAGCTTATATTCTATATGAAAACAAAATAAATTAACAGCGATAAGAAATCAATAATAAAAACTTTAAAGCAAGCATATTCTACTGCAACATCAGACACAACACCCATCATATAATACATCCATAAGGCTTTTACAATTTTTGTTTTTAGAACAGTTTTGCTTTATGGCAGATTCAGACTTGCTGATGGTCATATTCAATAAAGCCCCAGCACTGATTAACTGCCTCCTGTACAACTGATATTACTTTAAATATTTATGCTGTTTACTCTATGCATTAAGTCACTCCTAATTCTTTCAATCTTTTTTATAGATGCTTTGCCATACATTAAAAATATTCTTAGCCTCAAAATTACCTTGTTTTTCTGTTTTTTACAATGAAGCAGTGACCAAATCATGGAGAAAGTAGTAGGTTTCCAACTGAACAAGAAGAATAATAAACAGAGCACGTATAAAGGATTGAAGGGGAATAAAAGTTAGAAGTCGGACTGAAGAAATAGAGACTGCAACTGAATGACTGCAGACTATGACAAAAGGCATCAAAAGAAGCAAATTAAGACAGCTGCTTATTATATGTCATGTCTGGTTCTAGTATCTTCAGTCTAAAAAAACTATTTAAGGATCAGTTTCTTAGAAGAGACAAGGATCCTTTTCTGAAAAGAACACTTTCTTGACATGGAAGAAGTAAAATGTCTCACCATATACTCACACTACTTAACAATAATCTGAAGAGTGATTTGTTTGCAAATTGTGTTTCCAGGAGATGACTTCTGAGACTCAGACTTCAAATTTACCAATCATTTGCATACACAGATTTGGAAAGATAAAGACAAAGATATAGATTTGGAAAGATATAGACAAACTCTGAGTAGAAAAGAAGTAAAAAAAATGTGAATGCAGTAAAAGATAGAACCACCTCATCTATAGATGAAGCAAACTTCTTCAACAGGTCTGCTGATCAAAACTGGAATATATCACTAGGTCCACACTGACAGTCATTAACTTTGGATTAAAAGCTCAGGGAATAGAGCATGCTTGAGGCTAGATGCTTAAGCTAGTTTCATCTGATTTTTAAAAAATGGACTGATGTAATCACTTGTGATTGTGAGATAAGTGATGCTACACAATACCAAAACCATTCTGAATATGCAGGTACTACAAATGCAAAAGAGAATTCAGCCTATCTTAAGTAGAGGAATAGAATTTGCACAAAATTATTGAACACTGAATAACCTTTCATTATAATTTTTCATCCTTTTTCCCTTCACTTTTGTTTTTTTGTTAATTTATAATCTCCATTTGTGTAATTTCAAATTCAAACAACATAATTTATCTTAAATATTTTTAGATTACCAACTTACTTATGTGAACTCCATTTCAAAACATATATTGTTTTAAACTTGGGTTTAGAACTAGTCTGTTCAACCAGTATCAATCTCTTTCACTATATGAAAATTCAGAAGATGTAAATTACCTCGGCTTCTGGCAGCTTCTTTCAAAGCAGCTAGAATCTCAGGCTTCAAGTCATCAGAAAGTAACCTTCCTTCTAGGCCAGGAAAGAGGGACCTAAGCACAGCATAAAACAAACAAAAAAAACCCAAAATACACTTTAGGAAAGCATGTGATTTATTTATGTTGCTGCACATAAACTACCAACATGGCAACTGAGTCACATGGAAAGTAATTGCTTACATATGCAGAATTGGGCTTTCAGTGGACATTTTCTTAGAAATGTAAAGATGACATATTTAGAAGCATCAAGTTCTAAGAAACCAATTCTTTCAAATACTATTCCTTTGCAAAGTCAGTCTAAGCAAGTTTGCTCTTGATAGAAAAACTCAGATTAGAAAATTCTCATCTGTTTGCATTCTAACAAAACAAAAAAAAAGGTAAAATAGAACCTACTATCCTATGTCTCTTAAAGATTCTACTTGAAAGCATATAAAAAATAGAACATGCAACTCAAGGATTTCACACGGATCTGTGGATTACAAAAGATCTGCAGACAGAGGTTAAGATTATTGTAGCCAAGCATCTCATACTGCCTTTCCCTGCTCTTCCTTTATGATAGCACTTCAAATT
Organism: Calypte anna; assembly: GCF_003957555.1. Classification (NCBI taxonomy): domain Eukaryota; kingdom Metazoa; phylum Chordata; class Aves; order Apodiformes; family Trochilidae; genus Calypte; species Calypte anna. The sequence goes on along the minus strand of NC_044244.1, from coordinate 179,296,549 downwards.
CAGGAGTATTTTAGGTCCTTGGTCTTCCTGAAAAAAATAACTCTTCAGTTTAAATCTGACATCATAAACATAGAACAGCATCTTTCTTGTTCTTCCACAATCTTCCACAGCTTTTTAAGCAAATTTGAATAAGTAAAGAGCCAAAGTTAGTGTTCTGAAACTTAAGGCATTAGTCATTTAACATATGTATAACATCAGAATTAAAAATAATTACTGTAGGCAAGAGTAGAGGCAAATAGAGCATTACTATTTCAAATTTCTGTATTATCATGGCTAGGAGGTAGATTTATCCCTAGTATAAAATGCTTTCATATCAGCTTTACAAGACTAACCAAATTAAGTCCATTAACAACAGAACACAAACTGAGTAAGGTATAGTGGTATCATTAAGTTCCAAAAAAAGTATCTTATGACTAGTCTAAAGCAGGGCTGTAAGAAAAATTTGTTAGTCTCATTATGGGAATGTTTTCTGTATTAGTATACTGGCTTAACTACTGGAAGAAGAAACAAAGTGAAAGAAAAGCAAAAGAGAAATCATCTCACCACTGATGCTAAAGAAATTTTTTACTTATGTTTTAAAAAACACTAGAATCAAAGGCTCTGAGTAGTGTTAATCTAATAAATAACGTTTAGAAGAAAGATCATGGGTTTAGAATATAATAAAACAGCAACAGATTTGAAAAAAGCAAACTTCCCTCAAGCAGCATGGATGACCAATTGCTTGTATCCAACTGCTTCACATGAAGATGTGTTGTTTACATATATATATTTAAATCACAATTTACATAAGGACCTTGCTTGGAGCACTTTTACCTTAGTAATATCTATATTGGCACACTCCAACCAACCCATCCCTACTTCCCTTAGAAACAGTCCATAGGGCAGCAAAAGCAGCAAAGTACACACCAGATGTCATATTCTCTCAAGCAGAGAATCTGTAAATTAGCGGAACTCTGAGGATAAGGAGAAGGAGAGGGGGTTGTGAACATATGTATGGGTAACACTTCATCGGAAGGAACAGCTCCAGGTATGCAGCTTGTGTGTCTGAGTGACTTCAAGAGGTGCCTCTTAAGAGATTATTTGGAGAAGGATTCAGATTTAACAAACTTTCATAGATGCATAATCCTGTACAGACATAAAAAGTGGTACTCATACTTTCCCCCAGTGACCCCAAGGGCAATTAATTCCAGCTGGCCTGTTCTTTCCAATCCCCTCCCCAGTGCAAGCATTTTTGGCAGATGAAATGGGAACCAAATTGGAACATTGACGGAAATGAGAAATAAGCAAGTTAAAAAAATTAATTGGAGAGAGAGTGGAAAGAACAAAGGGAGAGCAGACATAGAAGACAAGCCCATTTCTTTCCACAGTACTATCTGCTTATTTCCTGAAACCAGTAAGTGTTTGGTACTAAAATATTCATTAAAAGTAAGAGTGCTGTGTCAAAGGAAAAAAAAATGGCACCTGAAGTAATCTCAAGCTTTAAGTTTAATAAAACCTTTTATCATTACCTAATTTAATGTACTTTCTAGTATGCATGTTTCTAACCTCCTCCGATTTATAATTCCCAGAAAAAAAGCTAATTTGAAATATACCTGGAGGTATTCCCCTGAGGCCTAGGTCATATGATTCTAGAAAAGTTATAATGGCAAGTAGACATCAAACTTTTCAAATGAGACATATGGGCACAAATATGTACATGCAAGAAACCAAGTTCTATCTATACATCATTTCATTTCAGGCTGCTGCATATCATCTTGTTTGCTGATAAGTGAAAGCTCTGTTTTGACATGCAAACTAAAAAAAAAAAAAAAAAAAATATTTTAATGTTAAGTATACCTGGGATATTCTTCTGAGGTTATGTAAACTACATCCTGTTCTGACACAGATGAGGAAAAAGGAATAAAATTTCCATTCTGTAACGGTAAAAGCTCCAATCCAATCAGTTCACTGTAGACTCCATCAGAAAGGACAAATTCTAAAAGACGAAGCTTTTCTTCAGCAGGTCCACTGTGGCCAGATTTCCTCAGTACTTGCCGTACTACAGCAGGAGTCACTTTTTTCACAGCTTTAGAAGTAGAAATTGTAAGGTGCACTGCACTAGCAATATTTGCTGGTACCTTGGCAATCTGCTTCCCTGAATTCTGGAGGTAGTTGAGAACAGACTGTGTATACTCCAAACTCTCATCCATTTCAGAAAAATGCACCTGTTCCACCTTTATCCACTGATTACTCACTGAGTAAATAACTGCATGCTGGAACAGCTCCTTAAAGAGAGGTACTATGATTGGTTTCCAGGGTACCCTGATTTTGTTCTCATCAGGCCATAACCTATATATTCTTTCAGCTGACAACGGAAAATCTGAATTCTTCTCCGTCTCCATTCGTTTGATTGCCTCCAAAATAAGGGTGGTATATGCCTTTGGCACTACATTCACTACAAGAAGATCATTCCACAAAGCTGCTGGATCTCTCCATTGATCCAGCTCTCGCCACTTGATACTCCTCCTATTGTCTGTGAGACCAAAGAAGCCACTAACATGAACTGGTAGTCCAGTTTTGCTTTCTTCACCTGGAGGCAAAGGCAGAAAACAAAATGCTCTTCCCGAAAAATCCGCTTCAGCTCCTTTTTCCTCCCCATTAGTTGATAAAGACATGGCTATTCCAATAGTAGGAACAAATTTCAAGTCATCAGCTAAACCATCCAGTTCAGTACACATTCCTCGACCACCTACACAATTACATACTAACCAAGATGTCTTCTGTGCATCCTTAACATTCTCATCTTCTACAACTATATTTACATGGTATGTCACACATGTTACGCTATTGCTGGGAACACCCTTACAATACTGATTTATTGCAGTACCTAAAATTTTTATAGAGTTGGGTCTTTCATGTTTCAAGGCTTTGTTCTCACTAGCAGTTACTCTAAAAATCAGCCTCTCAGTTCCATCAGCCTCCCTGACATGCAATGAAACATCCTGAACACTCTTCAAGAAGAGCAGCACCGTATCCGCATCTGCTCGGAAGGATTCGAAGAGCTCCAAAACTTTCTGCTTGTCATAAACATTGCTGCTCAGCTGGGAAGGCTGCAGACGAAGTGGGAAACGAAAAAAGGTACCAGGAAAGTTCCCATTCTTAAAGGTTTCCTTTGTGCTACCAAATACGCCAATGAAGGGTGCAAACTGGTCTGTCAGTTCATTGATTTCCTTGCTATCTTCTTTTAGATTCCAGCACTGGCCTGATTCATGTGGTCCAAAAAGTGTTTGATGGGGATCAAGCATTCCAATCTGGTCACCACTGAAAATACTAGGGACATCTGTATACATAAAGAACAGCTATTAATAATCCTAAACCAACATATATTTCAAAGACAATTAAAAGTAACTAAGTTCAAAAGGGCAAGAAAAACAAATGTCATAAAACTGAGATGATGCCAGTATAATGTCCAGGCAAGTGGCTGAGTCACTATCCCTAGAGGTAATTAAAAAATGTGTAGATGTAGCACTTGGGGAGACAGTTTGTGGTGATCTTGGCACTGTTCACTTTATGGTTGGTTTCAATGTTCTTAATGGTCTTTTCCAAATCTAGATAACTCTGTAATTCTGCTAAAATATAATTCAGTGCTTACTTACAAGAAGAAACAAGCATACACTTATTTTGCAATTAAATATATAAAATTAATTCAACTATTTGAATTTCAGCAAATACTGAGCAACAAAAAGCACATTTTTTTTTCAATATCTTTCCAATACATTGGAGAAAAACAATAATTTATTAAAGATGTTGTCTAATATGTTTATACTTTGCAGGTGCTGAAGGCTTGCAATCAGTAAATCTTATACATTTAAAAGCAGAAATTCCCACAATTAACAGACCACTGAGCAAATCTATTAACCAGGCTTTTAATCATCCTCTACTACGTAAAATACTGTGAAAAAGCATGGTGTGTCTTACAAACTCACTTGACAATTTAAAAATGTTATTTCATCAACTATTTGCTTCTTATATTCTATTATTATAATTACTATGTAGACCGTAAGCACTATTTATACTATATGCTTCTTCTGTACAGCAGTAAAACATTTTTCCAGAATAATGTTTTGAGACTGAATATTGCCAGCTTGTGAAACAGTATGTACTTTCAAGTATAAATGTGCACATATCTCTATTGTGAAATATCCTTTCTAGTATGAAATAAAATCACTACTTATTGTACAAAGAACCTGCATAAATGTTTTGGTCTGGTCTAAAATTCCACACTTCTACTTGAATTTCTACCCTATATTATGGTCCTCTGTAATATAAACAGCAGTGCATAACTGAAATAACAGTATATTGTAATGTTATTTCAGTATAAGTGACTACATACATAATGACGTTCATAGAAGAATCAAGTCTCCTCCAAAACTTCCAGAATCCAAAGAATACCTTATAGAGTTCTAAGAAAACACGCATGATTCTTAAGGAAACTTACCCAGGGATCTAATTGTAAAAATGCAGTCACTACAGAGAAAATATTAACTATTTGATTAGTATCTAACATAATTAAGCATTTTTAAACTTCTGCATTTTAATTTTAAAATATCTAAGTGTACCTGTTATATGATAAACTGAATTAAAGCCAATTCCAAATCTTCCAACTTTCAGAGGATCATCTTTTTTCCTGCTTCTTGCTATTTCCTGTATACCATGCCAGTCCTCGGGGGTGAAAACTGCATCATTGTATGCATAAAATGCTGGCCCTATAATAAATAGGCAAGTGTTAAACAGATGACAAAAGTATTTACTGTTAAAAATTTCTAGAAAATGAACTTACAGAACTGAGAAAACTAATTCTCTAAAGTATGCATGCACAAATTTAATGGGGAAGCTATGACTCAAGCTGGCATCAACTTATGTTTGGTGATGAAAGGGAGGCATGGAGAAGCAGCAAAACCACAAGCAAGAACATGGATTCATCTCTGTATATGATACTTAAAGAGATTTAAATTCTGATCTAGTTCTAGTGTCCACATATTATAAGAATGATTTTGAAAAATTGAATGAGAAGCAGAAAACAACAGAAGTTATGAAAGAAGCAGCGTCTTGTGGTGCAAGGCTTAAATTAAATCTGTTCAGTCTATCAAAAAGACCATTGAAAGATGTATTAATCACAGTCTGTTAATACCTCCACTGGAAGGGAATACATGGCAAGATGTAACAATAACTGTGTCTAGAAATACAGACAAATTGAAGCCAGAAGACATGAGGCTGATTAACAATGGAGAAAAGCTAGAAAAAAGAAGTAGTGGACCATTCATCACTGAAATCCCCCTCTGGGATGATTATGCAAACTAATACATAACTGACCTCTATCACAAAAAAAGATACTACATCATGTAAAAACCTTAAAGTTACAAGAAACTACATTTGCACTAAATATGCAACACAGAGTAAAGTATGGTAGAAGGGTGAAAGAATAAAAGACTTGGGAAAAAAACTGAACTGCCTGGAGAATACTAACATGTCAGGGGCTAGGGTCATCAGGGTCATCATTACATTAAGAACCAGAGATAGCTACCAAAAAGTAAAGTTTAATCTGTAAAAAATATGAAATTATTGTCTAGTACCCTGAACATTCTTTTATCTTAGGTCTTACTTATTCAATATTGTTTACCAGCTCTTCTAAAAATCGTTTCTTATATCCTGTGATACCGAGAGAACTCTGGGAAATAAACCACAGGATACAGAGTCACCCTGGGAGAAGTGACTTAGCTTTCATGTTCTGCTTTGTTCTTTCTCAAACAACATTAACTGGAAGCAGCTGAAAAACTGATACTGACAACCTGAAAGAAGTCAGTGTCAGGCCTTCAATACTGAACTCTAGCTTTGGAAAAGAATTACTATTAGAACATAGACAGTTTGCACCTAGTAAAGTGGGAATAGCAATCCCTAAATGGTCATCTCCAAACACATAACCACACACATACTGAAGAACAACGGTCAAAATGAATAAAAATCATTATATTTACCCTGATACTGTGCCATGTCCTTTGACCATAAAGTTTCTGTTCCATACTGAGTTTCATCATACAAAAACTTAACTTCTGTGGCACCAGCATCTTCTGCATTTTGTATCAGTTCCTGAGACAGCAAAAAAACCAAACAAAACCAATGTATAATACAATAATGTTGTACATATTCTGACATCAGCTTTTCAACATAAACTGTAGCAAATAATAAAAAATTGTCTCAATTAAAATTTTTTTTTCATACTTTTCAACCAAAATAATTTGATCCAGTTTACCTGAATGAAAATAGACATCATTATAAAAGAAATATTGAGACAAGTGCTGTGATCTGAATTTTGAGGTCAAAAACCACACACAAGCAGTATTTACAGAGTTTATAAAATAAGCTACTAAATTACTATATTACTCTAAATCGGAGCTTTACATGTGTCAAAACAATCCAAGATGGCAAAGGAAAAAAAAAATTAAAAAAATAAAATTAAAGTTTACTGTTAAGCTCATGCAACAGCTCTAAGACAACAGTGAGGCAAAAAAGTAATAAAGAGGTAACACTCAGTTCTCTTCCTTTCATCACTTGAATTCAGTTTAAGGTAACATTTCATAGCATGAACCAATCATTAGGTTCATGGAGAGCAACAGTGTTTGCTTCTAATACCCCTTCAGCAAAGGGCTGCAAAACAGTAACTGCAAATGATGAACCGACAGAGCTTACCTGTTGAATGAAGCCCATAGACCAGAGAGAGGATTATGTTCACTTTTGTTATTTGTTAAATAGTATTAGTACTGGTGAGAGCTATGGAAAACTCTAGCAATTAAAATGTGTATAAACAAGTTCTGTAAGCTCTACCATTACTAAATATGCCTATCCAGTCTTGTTTACATCAATAGTTTTATATGCTGCAGCCACATAAGCATGATTATAAATAACTGCAGGATCAGAGCTTCACACAATGCTCTATTTACAATGTATCACCAAATGTATAAAGGCTTCAAAGATGCACATCCATACATCCATACACACACACACATAAGTATGTAATCTGGCATAAGGAAGTACCTCAGCTGAACTGAGAAGCTAAGTAGGTACACAGCATTGCACCCAATGTATTTATCAATCACAGCATCATAGAATTGGCTGGGTTGGAAGGGTCCTCTGAGATCATCGAGTCCAACTCTTGAACCACCATTGCGGTTGCTAGACCATGGCACTGAGTGCCACATCCAGTCTCTTTTTAAATACCTCCAGGGACGGAGAATCCACTACTTCCCGGGGCAGCCCATTCCAATGTCTGATCACCCTCTCAGTAAAGAAATTCTTTCTAATATCTAACCTAAACTTCCCCTGGCACAACTTAAGACCATGCCCTCTTGTCTTGTTGAAAGTCGTCTGGGAAGAGACCAACCCCCACCTGGCTACAACCTCCTTTCAGGTAGTTGTAGAGAGCGATGAGGTCTCCCCTGAGCCACCTCTCCTCCAGGCTGAACAGCCCCAGCTCCCTCAGCCTCCCCTCATAGGGTCTGTGCTCGAGTCCCTTCACCAGCCTGGTTGCCCTCCTTTGGACCTCCTCCAGGACCTCAATCTCCTTCCTGAACTGAGGGGCCCAGAACTGGACAGAGTACTCGAGGTGTGGCCTCACTAGAGCTGAGTACAGGGGCAGAATCACTTCCTTGGACCTGCTGGCCACGCTGTTCCTGATATAGGCCAGGATGCCATTGGCCTTCTTGGCCACCTGGGCACATTGCTGGCTCATGTTCAGCTGTCATTCAACTAGCCATAAAAAATAAGACTTGCTAGGAAGATCAATTTTTACTTACAAAAATACAACAATTAGCATGAGATACCTCAGATTAGGTTGTATTCTGATGTACTGTTGACAGTAAAATAAATTCATTGTTATCTACTACCTAGGTTTCAAAACTGTAACCACTTGATTTGTCACTTTGTGACAATATATTCAGTCTTTAAGTCATAGATAGCACACAAGAACCAAAATATATTATTTATGTTGTCCCTTCTACATAATTTTGAAGCAAGATAAGATAGCAAGAAATATACCCACAGATCAGCATAAATACTATTATTTTTTTTTTAAACCTCCACAAGGTATTTAATTATAAAGCCATGCCATTCTTCTAAAATAAATATTACAGCAATCATTCAAGCAGATACAGAAAGACAGCCAAAGCTTCTAGAGATATCAAATAATAAGTACAAAAACCACCATGTAGTCAGAAACTTGAAGTCATGCTGTGGCACATAGAGCTTCTGCTCCATTCAGCTGTAGCATTGTATTTGAAGAATGCAAACAGTGAAATAAATTTTAACAGATCAGCAAAATTCCTGGTAGTAATCCCTCCCCTCAGTCTGTAAAGTCAAAATATTAAACCATGGAATAAGAACATATCCATTGTTACATTTACTTGTCTTATTTCTAAGGACATTATCTTACTTTGTCATGTGGGGATGCGAAATTTGGTTTAAATTTTTAAGGAGATCTGAGCCCTTCATGATCCAAATGAATCATACAGACTAAACTAATATTGTGAAACACTAAAAATGTTAGCACCCATCCTGAAAACAGACACAGCTCAGAACACAGCCAGGATGCAGTTTGCCAAAACAACTGAAGATACACTTATCTTAAGTATTCACACTAAATTTAATCAAGTTCTCTTTCCACAGTTGTAAAGAAAACCTTCCAAGATACAGCAGTAACTGTTATCACCTATCACCATTTGTATTTGTTTCATATAAACAGGTACCTGTACCAAATCCCATTAGTTAGAAACCAGTACTCACATATACCAAGGAAATTACTCTCCTAACATTCAAGTGATGAAGCATTCTGGATGAAAATTTTAATACTCGAGTATGAACTAATCACCCCAAATGCTCTTAAAAAAACAAAACAAAAACAAAACAAAAAAAAACCCCAGTCAGTTCCAGACACTAGCATAGAAGCTACAGAAAATCAAACAAACCTACAAGTATCTGTCTTCACCCTTGTGGGACTTGACAAATTTAGAATGACCTGTATTTTTTTTAGCCATAGAAAGGTTTTGGCTTGGAAGAGATTTAAGTATAACTTAGTCAAACCCCCCTGCCATGGGCAGGGACAACTTTCACTAGAGCACTTGCAATGATGGGGCATCCACAACTTCTCTGGGCAACCTGTGCCAGTGTCTCACCACCTTCATCCTAAAACATTGCTTCCTTACATCAAATCTAAACCTACTTACTTTCAATTAAAAAATGTTCCCCCTTGTTCTGCCCTACAGACCTTCGTATGAAGTCTCTCTCTCTCTCTTATAAGCCCACTCTGTATGTTGAAAGGCTACAATAAGGTCTCACTGAAGCCTTCTTTTCTCTAGCCTGAACAACCCCAACTCACTCAGCTCTTCCTCATAGAAGAGATGCTTCAGCCATGTCTAAAGTAAGGTATTGTTAATTGTACCAGTTCACCATCCTATTTACTGAAAAATTGTTTAGTGCTTATATCAGTGTTGCCATTTCACTTGTTAGGCATTTACATGTAACATTCAGATACAGAGCACCACAGGATAACGTGTCCTACTGTTGCACACTTTAAAGTCTCATGGACTGATGGTAAAACACCATAAAGAACACTGACCTCAATTTAGAAAATCCTGTGAATTTCTAGACTAAAAATGCTTTTCAGCCTATACAAGACTGATGGATTCATTAACCTTATCACTCTAGTACAAGTCTCCCAAAAGCCACTCAAAAATTCCCATCTTAAAAGTCTTTGTAACCTAATGATTAAACTTTGTGACATTGTCATAGGTCACTAGGGAAAATATATTTAGTTACCAAGAAATTCCACCACAAAATCTTGTATTAAAGTCTCCAGGTTATCGCTATTTTACACTAAGATAATCCCTTTATGTGCTATTATGTATTTCTACCACAGTTTATAGCAGAGATGAACAACTAAATATAAGAAAAATAAGTATTTTAGACATCTCACTGATATAAAGAACATCATGACATCTCTGCTTAATTATAACATCTGCATTTGATTTCTATTTTTTTATAAATTACAATGGCACCTGTGACAAGCAAACTCAGAGGTGTCAAATACAAAAAGAAAAGCCAACAACAAACACACAAATGACTTTGCCTTGTCCATGGAAATGGAAACATCTACCTCCTGTACTAGAACAAATATTTAAAGAACAACAACTGCAATTTTTCCTGGAAAGTGTTAAACTAATGGTATTATGTCATGCATATTAAATAACTGCTAAAAATGTTATTTGTTGTGTACCTTAAGAATCTGTCCTCCTTCTGGGTACCTTCTTAAAATATCCTTAAGGAAATCAACAAGTGGTGGAGTTGTTTGTCCAAAACGACCTAAAAGCAAACAAATAAACAAACAAATGTTGTGTGCTGTGCTATTCTACCATGCACTTATTTCAGACCAAAAAAACCACTCACTAAACAATTACTGGGAATTAACTCAAGGCCTGACACCATAAAATCTTGTATTTCCAAAATCAACTGTAAAAATACCACTTTACATACATTTTCATTTAAAAAATTAAAATAGCAGTCTTGATGATAATGTCAACATGCTGTCGACATATCATGATAAAATAAATTTGGGGGACTGTTTAAACTCCAACTACTGGATTTTCAAATGTAGCAACTTTTAAGTTGCTTAAGTAGCAAGACAGTATTTTAGGGCAGCAGTGTCTGTAACATTTTTATACCCCTCCTGACAGCTGTACACAGTCATGGTATACTTTGGTGTACACTTCCTCTCCTGGCACAGCATGGTGCTGGGCCTGGTCCTGCCTTTCCCTTAGCACAGGAGGGAAAAATGTCTCAGGAAGTACTACGAAGTGTTATGAAGTCCTGATCTAAGAGAGAGTCCACTGCAGGATTAAGAGGTCCATGTGCTTCAATGCAAACTCCAGTTTGCAGCTCTCCAAATCCAAACCTCTGAAACATGTGCTTCAAACAAACATTAATGATGCAATCCCCACAAGGAGAACAGACTCTACTGATGCCCCATGCATCCCTTTAGAATTATTAATAACTATTCTCTCTCTCCCTCCCTTTCTCTAGAGATGTGTTTATTAAGTACACAGATTCAAACTCTTATGTGTTTTTTTATGTCCAAAAACATATTTTGGAATAAAATGCTAGACAAAAAAACAAACCCATGGGATCTTCAGGAAAGTGGACAGGTAAAAGATATATTTGCCTGAGGAAATATCATGTGAAAGGATCAAACATCATCTTGGCTTTACAAAGCTTTTTTATCCTTATTTAATGTAAATTAATAGTATCAATGAAAAAAAAACAACTCAAGAAATTGCAATTTGCAGCTTAAAATGTACAAAGTATATTATAACTTTTGTTTTTACTTTTACAGTATATGAAATATATGGAGGTCAAGATGCAATATTCAAACTTCCATAGCAGGGTAAACTGATCAAAAGCATGAAAGTCTGGGCATTTCTTAGGAGAAATTCTCTAAAATCAAGAAACCAGTCTTGTCTAAGTCTAACTTAGGCAAGCAAGCAGAAGTTTTTAAACAAAACAGTTTACAATCAAACCAGCTGTACTCTATGTCACAAAAATTACCTAGGGATCATGACTGACTGCATGCTATCAAAGGCTGAATTGATTTTTCTTTAGTATGTTGTTAAAAGAATGCTAATGCTAGCAAATAATAACATAAACATTATAGATTTTAGTTGCTGATTAATTTCTGAAGATATTCAGGTATCAAGATAACATATACTTGTATATGCCTACAATTTTTATTATAAAAAATGTAACTAAACATACTGAGCCCAAAGAAAAGCAAACAAAAAATCATAACAAATCACAAGCTTTTTACCAATGCCATATTTTTCCAAACAGTGGTTACTGAAAAGATACCCTTTTAGTATCTGAATTGCTTAGAAGTATCCACCTTATGAGACAAGGCAGCTAATAATGCTGCTGCAAGGCAAGATTTATTGAATCCAAATCATTAAAATGTTTACTGATATTCTAATTTTTACATATGAAATTACAAATAAAAATTTGACACCAAGACACCTAAAGATCGATTTAATTTTCCTGGACCAGAATCAAAAGAAAAAGAGAAGAGATTTTTCATACCTCCTCCTTTCAACCCTTTTGACTGAAGTTCGAGAAAAACTTGATTTTGAAACTTCTGAAGATCTGCAATCTTGGTATCATCAGATAACTGAAAGAAAAAATAAGACAGATCTTCATCAGAACATTCTGTGGCATCAGTAGTTTCCTGTAGTTTCATTTCCTGCTTACTTATTCTATGAAGACTGGTTTTATCTAAATGCATACAAATACTCTCAAATATTCAGTATTCAGTTTGAGCAGCACTTTCAAACCCTGAGGACCAGGATCCCCTCCTTTGCCTAATGATACTATGCAGATGAAGTACCAGTTTGTCAGTAAGAAGACAAAAAAACCCCAAAACCAACAAAAAAAACCACAAAAAACCCAAAAACAGTCACAAACAAATCAAGTGGGAAAAATGCCTAGGACTGCCCATGAAGAGCAATCCATGGCCTCCCATTTTCACAACTCAAAATTTCTATGTTCTGGGAACTTACAGAAGTACACAACTGAAGCAGTTTTTGTTGTAGGTTGCATGCCCATAAAGAAAATAAACATAGAAGGAAGTTGTATGGTCTTTGTGCTCCAAATACTACAAATGCATATGCAGTTTCATAGGAGTTTTAAACTAAGCAGAATCATCTCAAAGCGGCTAGAAATATACAATGCAGAGACCATAGTATACCACAGAAACACCCCTGAAAAATCAGGTGGCAAAAAATGGGGCAAACTAAGCAACAAAATTCCTCAGCAGCCATTGGATAAACTATTCAGTAATCTTAGCAAATTATAGTTTTTACAATTCTAGCTTTATATTATATATCCAGTCATATAGGATATAATGTTAAAATAGTTTTATATGACATTATCCTAACATTGTAGGTATCCTAGCATGTATACTACCATTACAAATGTAGAATTAGAAGTTGTGCTGTGCTAATTAGAAATTGAGGCAAATCAAATTAATTTCCATATTGAAATAATTTTAGGACATTAGTTTCAGTTTATAGCAAAGTTCAAGACGATTACTTCAATTCAATGGGTAAAAGCAAATCACTAGAATGAAGGTAGTGGTTACACAGCCATAGATGCTTAAAATCTAATTACATTTAATAAGCAAAGGACCTAGTTTGCTGTATGTATACAATTACTAACCATTAAAAATAAAAAGCTGTATTAACATTGTGTTTATTGTAAGTTCCAACAGAAATGTTATATTTGAAACGACCTTGTTTCAAAATGTAAAGTAGCTTAAACTGGGTATATGACCTGCTCAGGACTCACTAAATAAAAAGAAGACACAGAATGATGTAACCCATCATCCATGTTTTTAGGATGAAGGTGGTGAGACACTGGCACAGGCTGCCCAGGGAAGTTGTGGATTCCCCATCATTGAAAGCATTCAGTGCCAGGTGGAAAAACATTTGAACATCCTGCTCTAGTGAAAGATGTCCCTGCCCATGCTGGGGGGCTGCTAGGTGATTTTTACATGTCCTTTCCAAGTTTATGATGCCAGGAAAGAACTAGATGTTAATAGCTGTATTGCTTCAGAAGCTGTGTCAAGAACCTACATGGGAAACACAAGTAATCTTTCAGTACTCAGATTCGAAACAAAGTGCCCTTGCAGTTTATCTTTTATTTTCTTGTTTGATTTTGTGTGTCCTTGATTTTGTTCTCTCCAGGCCTTTCTGTTCTGGGAGGAAGGAGCTCTGCATCTCATTTTCTAAAACAAAGCAAAGATCTGAGCAGCACCCTGTCTGGCACAGAAAACTATTTTTTGGTAGGGAACATTCAGTAAGCAGATTGTAATAGATATTTAGTCATTGTTTTTTAATAGTAAACTAAAATACATATACAATTATTTGTACTGTAGGCACTTTCAAAATCGTTTATAAACTTTTGAAGTCCTTTTTACTGTGATCAAATTATTTCTTATAATACTGATGTAGCAGAATATTGGTTTGTAAATTTTTTTTCCCATTAATTCTGATATGTCAAACTTACAGATGTTAAGTAAAATCAAGTATATCTGTCTCTAATAGTTCCTTACAGTGTTAAGCTATTACTTAAACCTCCTAGTTTCTGTTCATCTTTTGGTACAAAAATTCTACATGAGAAAATTTGGTTATTCTGTCACTACAGGCCTTGATATAAAGTCTCTCTCCATCTTTCTTATAAGCCCCCTTTTTATGTTGAATGGCTGCAGTAAGGTCTCCCTGAAACCATCCCTTCTTCTTTATGCATATCCATGTCTCCTGGATATATTTAATGGTAATTTCCAATCTCCTCCCTCTCTCCTTGTCTCTACTCATACCAAACAGTAAATTTCTCCTATTTGCCACTGCCCAAAAGTGTGACCAAACATTACTGAAACAGTGACTCTAGGCTGATGCCTTCAGCTGAACAAGGTCATACATTCATCGACTCTCTCCAGAGCCCAGACCTCAATTTTTAACTTGTGTTTCCTGTCACGCTAATGTCAACTCTCCCGCTAAAGCTGGCGAGTAGATAGGAAATGAATTAAAAATAGAAAGGAAGCCAGAACACGCCCACCAGTACTCTCAGGTGAATCTTCTGCTCCCCCTGCCTGGTCCCCTTGCCCCCTGCCCCTCTCCACCCCCACTCCCACTCCCCCCAAAAACAAACAAACAAAAAAGGATAAAAAAACGGATAAAGCATATGGGTCATGTCGGAAAAAAACACACCAAAAACTCCAGTGATGAAGGCGGCCACCACCAAGAGCAGCGCCGGGGGTAGCTGTTTGTCTAAACGACCTCTTTGTGTATGGGACCTAAGGCCACGCACACCCTGCGCTGCCCACGCACCAGAGGACCTGGCACGATGCGAAGGGCAGCCAGATGCAGACTGCCAGCACGGCGCTGTGCCAGCCCACCCGAGAAGCGGAGGTGCCCACGCCGCCCCACGCCGCGCCCGCTCACCTCTCTCCCGCGGTGCCAGAGCCGCTGCTGGGATGGGGGGAAGGCGGCTTCCGCGTCAACCCGCGCCTTCACCTCCCCCACGGCCGCGGAAGGCGGCAGCTCGAAGGTTCTGCAGCCCAGGCAGTCATGGAGGACAGTCACCCGGGCCAGCCTGCGACAACACGACAGACATCAGCTGAGGAGAGACACGCAAACACCTGCCCTGGTGCCCACACCACCTCCCCCTCGGGCATCCCGGAGGCCCGAGACGGGCGCCGGAACTGGCGCGGGTACAGGGATAGACGGGCGGGCGCTTGCTACCCTCTCCAGGGGGTAAGGAACCACCGGGCCTGCGAGCGGAGCCGCTCCCGCAGTGCCAGACGCCCGCGGCCTCCCCTCCCCTCCCGTCCCGTCCCCTCCCGGTGCCACTCACATGCCGGCCGCGGCACACAAAGCACCGTTAGCTCCGGCCGCCGCCGCTCCCCTCACGGGGAAGGGGTGGGGCTGCGCACGGCGGCGGGCGAAAGGGCTGCGCCGCAGAGGAAGAGGAAGGAGGGGAGGGGAAGGGAGAGGTGGGAGCGGCAGACAGAGACTCCGTAAAAGCAGCGGCAGCCGTAGGGAGCGGCCCTCCCAGCCCGGCCCCTCAGCGGGTCCCCCGCCGTGGGTGGCGGCCCGGCCGCTCTCGCCTCTGCCTCCGCGCAGGGAGGCTCCGCGGACGGGATGTCCCCGCTCCGCCAAGCTTAGGGGGTTTCCCGCGGCCCTGTGCCCGGGTGCTCCCTCTGCCTTTCAGGGCCGGTGGGTGAGCGAGCCCGGGCGCCATGGGCAGGGGGAGGGACGTGGTCTCGCTGAGGCAGCGGCACATGTATGGTATGAGGATGCTGGAGCTGTGGCTGAGGCAGACATCCACAGACTTTACGGCATGAAGAGTTCCTCCCTCGGCAGGGAAGCACGCTGGCACTCTCTTAATTCCCAGCATTCAGGTACCACCATATGGTACAAAGGAACTCATAACCCTCATGCTTCTCAAGGATTCAGAACACAAACTCATTTTTCTGCTACTTGTCAGTCAAGTGATTGATCATGAATGTTTATGAGTGTTGATCTTCTACTTTATCTCACAGCATACATGATAAATCCTCATGCCATTAAAGACTTCTGGAAAGCACTCTTTCTCCTGAAAATAGGAAAAACTTGTTTCCATCTCCCAAGATTTCACGGGTAAGGATATGGTGGTTGTGATTTTGTCAACTCAGTCTCTACAAAACCTTACTGATTTCTGGTAGGCCAGCTGCAAAAGGGAGCTCTCTAAAATTGTGCAATGGGTGGAAGAAACAACCTAATGCCCATCAATGCAGAAAATATGGAAGTACTTAATGGATTACTTAATATATAATGGCCTTCAAAGGTAAAGCCTGCTCCCACTCCTTGATAAATTCTGAAAAGCAGAGGAGCAGCCAAAGATGAGAACTGAGCAACAATTAGAGGCTACATAGATAAGTTGTGTGTATTGAGGTCTGGATGAACGTAGGGGGTTCCCTTGAAGGTGTTCAAAATGCAAGCCAAAAAGGCCATATAGGAAATCTGCAATCAAGCACAATGATCAACAGAGGCTCATGGCTAGAGAAAAAAGGGCCTATAATCATGAACGGCTAAATAGAGTCTGAAAGGAATTAAAGGTCAGTAAATCTTGGTGAGATACGTAGATCACCAGGAGATATGGGGAACATCCATGTGGAAATATTTGAGGAACAAAAAGATAATCAGAAAAACTGAACTTGAATTCACAAGGGTTAAGACAGCATAATTGCCATCTATAGTGATATGATTAAAGTGTGTAGATAAATGAACAGTACTGGTTTAAATACACTTTCACTCTGAAATGGCTCTTCATGCTTTTTCCTACAGCATTACACCCAGAAGGTGAGGAAGCATGGGCTTAGGTGGATGAAAAGTTTATGAAATCAAGAAGTTTCATTAAGTTGTTGAACCCTGAGCTGGCAAAAGTACATGTGTTGGATAAGCCTAATACTGTTCAAAATCTTCACCAGTGACCTAGATGATGACAAAGAACTCAAAGCAAGTTTGCAAAGGCCTTTGTATCCAAGTGGTAATAGCTTTCTTTTGATCCCTGAAGTCTATCAGACTGGCTTTAAGATGATTAGTACAGAAATTAAGTAACTGTTGTGCTGCAAGTTGGCTGGTAAAATAAAAAAGTAAATAAATTGTCCTTGAAGGTGATTTGTCAAAACTAACTGTAGAAAGGTATGGTCTGCTAAAGATTTATGATTATTGTATAATGTAATGGCAAGATGAATCGGGAAATATCTGATTGGGTGACTTATGCAATGTCTTTCTGAGAGTCACCAGTTTTAGCAAAATCTGTGAGAAATCAGGCTTGGTAAAGGTGTTCAGAATAGATCCCATTTGGAGATTTAGCTACTGAAAGGAGGACCCTGGCTTTGCTGCATGCCTCATATGTGAATGCTGGTTCAGGCTGGTGGTAGCACCCATAGATCAGTGGCAGCTGCCCCTTGTCATCAGCATGGGTACTCCCTCTCAATCACCAGCTCAATTGCACATGGGACCATAGGTTCTCCGGTAGCCATTTTCAGCTGCTGGTGGCCAGTAAGGTGGCAGTACTGCAGCAGGGACTTAATTAGCATATGAGCAATTATAACTTCTGTGTGTTCATATTAATGTGGATATTGTCGGCATTACTAGGTTAAATATAGGTATCATAAAACCATAGCATTTGGAATAAGGCCAATAATTAGTTGAAATTCGTTTTTTATTTGATAAAGAATAGTGCATTTCAATGATCCTTGTGATTCTTATCAGGCAACTAAACTAGCAGGCTTTCTGGGCACATCAGTCTTCAAGCTCCAGCCTTTTAGCTTACCTGCAGTCCCCATGAGCTAAGGAGACCATGAGAAACTTGTGGAAGGGGTCAACAGATTCCCCCCCAAAGTTCATAGTGTTTTAATTTCTGCACCTGGGCCCAAGGGCTGTGCCTCAGCTTAGGCTGGAAAGTGACAGGCTAAATAACAACCCTACTCAAAGGTGTTGGGGGATTTCAGGATGAATAGCAGACGCTCTCTAGAGATGCTCTCTCTAGAAGGATGACCCACAGATCAGGGGAAGTGAGTGTATGCTGGGTGCTGACTGGGTTAGATTTTGTACATTGTATCCAGAATGTGATGCTTTGGGTTTCATCATTTCCACATCCCAGCAGAGGACCACTAACAACATCAGGGCCCCTGAGCAGGTGACCTGCAAGGAGAAGATGGAGGAGCCGGGCTTGTTTCGTCTGATGAAGAGGAAGCTAAGGTGCAATATAGTAACATCCTGCAACTGCCTGACCAGTAGTTACAAAGGTTATGGAACTGAACTCTTTTTGGTATACAAAACTGTAACAAGGGGCAGTGGCAACAATCTGCCTCTTGGGAGGTTTCACACTGGACAAGGTAAAGCTGTCATTTAGGAGAGTAGTCCGCTTCTGTCAAGGGTTGTCTTCATATTGGGGTGTTTTCAAGATTTATCCAGACTGATCTGACCAAGGCTTAGTGGTGGTTGACCTGATCCAGTATTGGTGATGCTCCTCCTGTGAGCAGGAAGATGGATTAAGGACCTCAAGCCAACAACTCCATTTCATTCCAGCAAGTCCTCAGTTCCATTTCTGAACTATAAACTAAAACATTGATGGCTTTACTCAGTAACAGGGAATTAAAATTGCTACTTGGTAGCAACAGAGAGTAGAGTTCTGTGAAAGGTGAAAAAGGCAAAATGATCCTGTTAGCAGAAAATGTATCAAGCTAAACTAAGCCAAATAAAACAGAAGGAAGCTCAACATATATTTAAATCCAAAATTGTTATGACTGATTTGAGATTTTTTTTTTTTAATACTACACATAGGTATTCCTATAATAACATTTTAATAACCACTTTTCTAAGTAGAACAGCATTTAAATTTAATATATGTATGGAAGATTCTCCTGTGGCTATAAACAAGGGTTCTGTTTGATTCAGAATCTCATATAACCCCTGCAAGAAAGGACATGCAATAAAAAACTGTGTAAAGAGTCTCTGCAATATTAAAGTATTTTTAAACAATGAAATGAAAGCCCTTTTCATAGTGGCATTTCCATGAAAACAGAAAATTCTGTGCTGCAGAATGACCTCATATTTCCAGTAATTTAAAATAAGTGTAGTAGTAGAAAGGCCACTTCCTTCCTTATCACCACACTTAGAAAGATGTAATGGAAACTGAAAAAATTAGCGTGTGGCATGGTAAGAAACAAACATTATTAGGTCACTAATGCACAAGGAAAGTCACTGCAGAACACTACAGTTCCAGTGCAGCAAATAACATTCTGCAGTGCTGGCAGGCAAGGAGCTGTGACTCAACAACCACGTCTACATCAAGACAGTGCACACCAAGCATGAAATAAAAACTTTCTGTGACACAGTAGGTACTTCCCTTCAATCTTAAATCAACTCCTGATGTGTTTCTAACAGATGCCTTAAACATTACACTATATATATTCGACATTAGCCAGATACTACAGATTGCATTGGTCTGGAGTCATTGCCTGTTTACTAATCTTAATCATTGCTTACTAATGCCTTTTCAAGAAGTTTGAGAATAAGCCTACCATTTGCTGATGACACGTGTGCTACTCACTGGAATGCCACCCAATATTGGGAAGTTTCTATTTTATTTCAATAGCTCCATTGAGAGAAATCAAGCAAACTAATTTTTTTAAAGAAATCACTGGAGTAGCTATAGTACTTTGTAGTTCAAATGACCAGAAAAAGAATTATCTGGCCTGTGAAGGAGTTTATTCAAACAAAATACCCAGTCTTGCCCTAAAATCTGTTACACAATTTAAATAATGTGCTGAAGCTATTTTATTATAGATTGATGCAATGGGTTTAAATCAAATTCTTCTGCTCTGCACTCCTCATGTGAAACCATAAGTGGCTTCGAGGCAAAATATCTGAATGACTGTGGCATAGAACTGGAGGAAAGTATTATCTTATTCCTTTTGCAATGATGTGTTTCTAAATGTCAAACATATATATAAAAACAAAACAAAACCAGGATACTTTTGAAAGAGAAGAAAAAATTAAGAGTAGAGAGACCAGGAATAGCCATTTATTTCTATCTGATGATTTTGATCCCTCAGTTATTTGGCTTTAACATGGAAGCAGCTCTTTGGTGGCACTAAGTAGATGCTAGTGGGAAGTATTTAAAAGACCTATAAAACTTTTTTCAGCTTATTGTTTGCAAATAAAAAGCGGAACAAGAAGGCACAAATAAATGATAAAATTTCAAAATCTTCTCAAATGCTGAAATAAAATTTCCTTCTTGATCTACCTCTTGGAAGAGACTACTTGAATTCCTTGAAGAGACAACCTAAACTTATTCTGAACTGTAAGAGAGTAACCATCATTCCACAAACTTGAACTGCTAAGAATCATGGCATTTTCTATTCCTGATGGTACAAGTAACAAAATATCGGTATAAAATGCTTGGCATTTCAAATTATTCAAAAGATTAAGCCAAAATAGTGATAAAACTTTTATTAATTTAAGTCTTTATTAATTAAGTCTTTTTAATGATCTGGATGAGGGATTGAGTGCACCCTCAGTAAATCTGCAGATAACACCAAGCTAGGTGTCTATGTCAATCTGCTAGAGGGTAGGGAAGCCTTACAGCAGGATCTAGATGGGTTGGATCAGTGGGACAAGGTTAATTGTATGAGGTTCAATAAGGCCAAATGCCAGGTCTTGCACTGGATCATAACAACCCCATGGTAAGTTACAGACCTGGGGATGTGTGGTTAGAAAGCTGCAAGCTGGAGAGGGAGCTGAGGGTATTGGTTGATTGTTGACTTCATATGGGTCAGCAGTGTGCACAGGTGGCCATGAGGGCCAGTGGCATCCTGGCTTGTATGAGAAACACTGCTGCCAGCAGGAATAGGGAGGTGATCACCCCTCTGTACTCAGCTCTGGTGAGGCCACACTTTGAATATTGTGTTCAGTTCTGGAAACCTCACTGTAAGAAGGACATAGAAGTGCTGGAGCATGTCCAGGAAAGGGCAATGAGGATCATGAAGGGCCTGGAGCACAAGTCCATAGGAGCAGCTGAGGGAGCTGGGGTTGTTTAGGCTTTAGAAGAGGAGAGGAAACCTCATCACTCTCTTCAGCCACCTCATGGAGGTTGGAGTGAGGAGGGAGAGAGCCTCTTCCCCTTGATGATGTGTGACAGGACCAGAGGAAATGGATGCAAGCTACACCAGGGGAGGTTTAGGCTGGATATTAGGAAACTTCTTTTCACTCTAAGGGTGGTCAAACATTGGAATAGTCTGCCCAGTGCAGTGGTGGAGTCACCATCCCTGGAGGTATTTAAATTATGTGAACCTGGTCTTTATGTATATAGTTTAGTGGTCAGCTTACAGTGTTGGTCAAAGCTTGGACTGGATGATCTTGAAGGTCTCTTCCAACCAAAAATATTCTGTGGTTCTGTGAAATATAAAATCCTCAATTCTCTTTAGAGAATTGCATTAGGAGGGACTACAATGTTGCAAGAACTGCTGTTGGCATACGTTGTTTAATAAGCAATACTTTAAAATTACTGGTGAGGTTTTCTTAAAGCCTTTGGTGCCAGATTTAGAACGCTCACTTTAACCTTGAAACATTAGAAAAGCAGAGGCTAAATCTGCAAACTTATTTAGTCCCTAATGTAGGTTTCTAAGTACCATAATGAATCCAGGCCTTAGTTTTCTGCCTCTGTTCAGGACACACAGTAATCAGCTTATCAAAATTATTTTTTTCCATAGTATATTAAGACATTTTTTTCTGTCTTCATTCTTCCTACTTAATGAAGCTATTATCTTTCTATATAAGTGATGAAAATCCATTCAATAACTAAAATAAGATCAGCAGTCCCAGATTACACATACATTAAACATCTTAAGAAGTATTGCTCTATCTCTATTGCTTATGAATACTGTTTCTACTATTGCTTCTAAATCATACTCTAATGTGTCATAATATTTGTAAGCATCAGTGAATGGAGCCTTATGTATTTGGAGAAAATTAGAATATCAAACAGAAAGAAGTACAACTTAAGAAAATTGCAAATCTTATGAAAATCCACAACTTCAAGCACCTCTACAAGTTGCATTTCACTAGCTCTCAGTCAGTTCTCCTTCCTTCATAACAGAGTTTCATACAGAAATACAAGCAACAATTTATCCTTCAGGCAACAGAAGGATCAGTGGCACAGATGACAAAACCTGAGCCATATAAAAAACCCAGTGAGAAGGGAGGAAAAGAAGAAGAAAGGACAGGACATCCTCTTCTGGGAAAACACAGAGAAGAAGTGAAAGGGATTCCTGGGTTACATGACAAGTCCAGTCACACAACTGCAACAGCAGCAATTAGACACCACTCCAAACACTACCTCATACACAAGAGCTGCAGAATCATTCCTGGGGAATCAGAGGCTGTATGTGCATGTCCTTTCCTACATAAAGCAGCTACCAAGTACTTCCAGCCACCTTACATACCCCCATTGCATTTCACTCTTATTTCCAGTCTACTGGTGGAACTTCTTACATAATTGCCCCTTTCCCTGGTTCAGATGGTATTACCAGATAAAAAAATTACTGCTGTTTGATTGTTTGAGCTAATTTCCTGGAGCTGAGACAAAAAGCACAAGTCATCTGCAGCATGGAGGGTGTGTTAACCAGTTGCTTCAGCAAAGTTAAGACATAAAGACATCTTACCTGCTTCTAGTGGATCTTAGAACTTCCACTAGTTGGGATAAGGGTGCTTTTGAAAATGTCATCGATGTTGTTTACATCTTTGTCAGTGTGCTAGGACAGATATGGGATGCCCCTTGTGTACCTTTGTATACTTGGACGCGAGAGAAGAAAAATCTAGAAGTCAAGGGAGTTTTCTACAAAACTTAAGGAAAATAAAATGGGGAACATAAAACCTATAGAGGTTACAGAGCAGATTTTTAAATGTACAGGAGACTGCATGCTTATTTATTATGCATATGCATTCATATTTACCCATACACACCCATGGAAAGAGTTAAGTACACAGTGTCTAATTATAATATATGTACAATCTCTATTGAAATAAGGGTATGACAAGTGCAAAGTTAACTAAGCCTGTGTTAACTTCTCTTCAGTCAGCCTACTTGTGCCTGTCTCGAATTGAAGCAACCAAGCTGGAAAAAAAAAATTTTAAAAATTGCAGCAATAAAGGATTTCACAGTCAGTGAAGACTGGAGTTGCAGCTGATGGCTTGAGGCAACTAAAACTGTACTGTGACTGTACCCACTCTCTCCTATCATGGACCACTTTAAAGCACTTCAGTACCCTGAGATTTTTATAGATGCATAGTAACCAGATGAACTGCAGCATGTGCTTAACACAAACTAACATTGCAGCAAAATCTATCTTATCTAGAATGCAATCAATCAAGACTTTATGGAGAGGTTTATGTTACTTAGCAAAAAAAAGTGCTTTTTAGTATTTGTGTTGCATATGCATGCTGGTAGGATGAGAAATGAGTATGGGAAATTAAGGAAATTGCACCCCTAATACCATTAATTAACTGATTTGTACTAAATATAATGAAGAGAAGAGTTTTAAAGCTTCAAAAACTGGAAAGAAACTTGATACTTTAGCTACTGGTTTTTTATATATTGCATAAACTCCACAAAGGTCCAACTGGGAGCACAGTCTTGTTATTATAGACACTGTACAAACAAAATTAAAAGCATAAACTTGGCCCTGCCCCCTAAAACATCTGTTTGCAGTGGACTAAGGATATGCTGGAGAAAGGGCATACATCAAAATCTGAGAATCAAACTAACTTTGTGCAACATGACAAGGGCACAAGAGACTTCTAAAACTGTGATATTTTCTTTGAGTTAGGTATCTAAAGCCCTAATTTTGCACACAGATTTGATACTTGACTACCATTAAAGGTAGGTAGATGTATCAATATTAAAGCTGAAGCTCAGGTAAAAATACTTTGAGATCTATATTTTTGTTATACCTGATTGATACTGGAATAAAAAAAAATCCACTGGGGATTCTGAAATACCACTACATAGACTAATGAAAACTCTGTTTAACTGAGACTTACATAAAAAACCTATGCAATTGCATGGAACCAAATGAGTAGAAATCCCTATATAGCTGACATGACAGGATATTTGATATTTATGATCTTGGTGGAACAAAACCCCTAATTTAATAGTATCCAAAAATGTCAGTATTGAAATATAGAATTGTAGTTGGCAGCATGAATAATGCTCTCTGCAAGACATCTGCTTTTAGCAGAGCAGATTGAGCAATTCAGATGTGAAAGTCAAGTATGTGTCAAGTCTGTTTGCCTTTCCCCACTCTGAAGCCTGATGTATTCAGTCCCACCTTTGCCCAGTGTTCAGTCTCCAGCTTGAACACTGTCCCTACAGCTCAATCTAGGACAATCCATACTTTCCAGCTCTTGACCCTGACACTTCTGCAGTTTCCTGTCTGCTCCAGTTTCAGTCCTTGATGCCAACAAAGCTGGCCATCAGACTGAAGACTAGGTCTTTACAGGAGATTTTCATGTTTTACTGGATTATAGAAGAGCTTGCTGCAGGGCTTACGTGTGCAATGCTAGACCATAGAGATTTCCATGTGTAATGTCCTTGTTAACTGATCTAGAAGAAAAAAAGAAAGATCCAAATCCCCAAACTTTCTATCCTACAGTTACCCTGCAATAGAAATACATACATTTCATGAATTTTTACAAAATTACCCAGACAGCCAGTGGAACAAACACTGAAACAAAGTCAGCTGTTGCTAATAATGACTTTCTAACACAACACAAATTCAGCTGCCTTCATTCATAGGAAAAAGCAGAGGCTGTACCTTAGAGTTGCTCAGCAGTGGGGATTCTGCAGATTGCAGGGCTGAGGGTAAGGGCAGTTTGCTGTCTTCATGTAAGTCCATTGACAGCAAATAATAACACTTCTAATTATAACACTTCTATTATGAGCATTTATCTCACGAGATTTGTTTAGACACTGTTCACACAAGGAACTTGCTTTGATTTTTTAGCTGTTAGCTAGATTTTGTATTCTTCCCAGTAAATCTATGTCTTGACTTCAAAGTTAGGCAAGTGCAGGGAACCTTCCACTTTCTTTTCAAAAAAATGCCACGGTAAATATAGATTGTACATGTAAATCAAAAGTTAGACTACTCATGGGAGTGATTAATTTTTTCCATTAATCCCACCGAGAAAATTCATAAGTAAATGCAGCAAAATCTGACAGCTGTGTATTATTTTGTAACATAGATTAATTTTACCTCTGAAAGCAGCAATTTTCTACAAACAGTAGGCAAGCTTCAGACTCAGTCTTTAACTTACCAACCATTCAGGTTTGAGCAAGAACATATCAATCTAACAGAAAATTCTTTCAGGAGTTAATTTTTTTTGTTTACCTGTTCTTGTCCTCAATCTTCATTGTCTTGTTTTCTTTGATATCTTTGGGACAGGAGCATGGAGCCGATATTGCATTTATTATTTTTCAATCTTCTTTGATCTGTGGCTCAACATCTCTTCAATGAACACTAGAAAGCCCAAGCACATGAAACAATTCAGCGTTCACTCCATCCCTGAAATCCCAAAGGGTGCCTCACCATATGCTACTTTTCAAGTTTTCTTTTAAAGTCACTTGCTTAATTGTTCACAGAAGTCCATTCTCTTATAATCAGGAATTAATAGGATACGTCTCAGAAAGCAAGGAAGTCTTGTGTAGTTTCTTGAACTAAGTTCAGGGTATGTTCTTGTGCACTTGATTTAAATTTGTCATCTAGAGGAGAAGTGGAATTCTGGGAGCTGCTGTTTCTTCCTTTTATTCCTGGAAGCAGGCACAGTTGGAGGAGTATTTTAAGGGCCAAAGTCTGACTTTTTTCCCTCACTCCTGCTAGAAGACACTTCTTAACATCAGCTCAGGAGTTCTGTAAGAGACATGAGAAAAGAGGTGGACTGTTAATACAAAACAGAATAAACTGGAGGGTATGCAAAAATCATGTCCTCTGAGGGAACAATTGCAGTACTAGTATTATAGTATAATTATGATACTAATTATAAACTGCCTGGTTCATTACAGTACTTTTAAGCACACTGAGAACTGAAAAAGAGCAGTGAGGTTTCCTACTTCTCCCCCAGTACAATATGGTATGATCAGTACAATAACAAACACATGTAGCTGTAAGTATGCTAAATAAATAAGCAAGTTTTCAGTTCGTTCTTTGCAGCAGTACCTGCTTAAGAGCAAAAAAATCAGCTCTAGGATATATATTAAAGCCTTGACATAATACTGTGCCATCAAGTAAAATAACAGGATGGGCAGAACATTTATGGAGAAGGAGTTTGGCCTTTTATTCAAATGGTTTGCAGTGGAGAAGAGATTAATTAGCTCACAATGACTTTCCATAGGGAAGTTTCAAAGTCTTCCCAGACATTCCCCACTCCCAGCTATATACATCCAGATTTATTCTGTGCTGCACATACATTCCAGAACTATTTCCTTCAAGCTGACACACAGGATTTTTGTGGCACCAGAATAGTGTATAAGTGAGGCAAGGCATGTGCCATGAAGCAGAAGGAAGTGTTTAATTCCATCTACATATTAAGTTACTCCCTAAGGAAGATATGTTTGGGAGAGCTGGGAGGGTGACTGTGAGGTTCTGTAATTGTTCTGCCTCTGTGCAAATAAATGTAAATTCTTCTCTGAGCCTCTGATGGTGTTAGCAAGTCTTTTGATAATTTCTAGTTACATATGTTCCTCTTCAAACAACAGTGGAGACACATTCTTTCCTGACCCAGAAAGGGAAACAACTGTAGTTATATTGCAAAATGTATGTATGTATATATGTATGACACTGAAATACAAATGATATGAAACAAAGAAGGGTAGAATTTGTGGCTTAAGTTTATTTATTTATTAATACTTAGGGATTTAGCTACTCCATTTTTAAAGGATATATCAAACTATGTAGTCTGAAGATGAATTCTGAAGGCTTGTTTACCGTGAAAAGCATCACAGAGAATATAACTTAGCATAATGTGCTACTAAATGGCTTCAATATTTATTTGGCTTTCTACAGATGCTAAAATGTGTATCTACCATGGAATCCAAAGAAAAGTTCCACACTTAAGTCATACTTAAATACTACAGACTTCAGCAAACAGCCATGCGAATCCATCCTCATTTACCCAGCTATGAATGATTCCATAGAGAGTAAAACCTTCTCAGCCCTGCTGCCCTGTGGAATGCAGCTGGGAGTGGAGCACCAAGGAAAAACATTTTGGCTCCTTGCACTTCTTGGTGCAGCCATAGTTGGAAGTCATTGCAAGTTTCTGCTGTTTCCCCTAAAACACCATTAGTAAAGTCACATGTCAAAAATGTTTTAAGTTATTTGAGCAGCTTCAATTGTCTTGGGGAAGTAAAAAGACAAAATAGTTTTATAATAGAAATCTAATTATTAGTTTAGGAGAGAATGTCTCTAATTAGTGAGTGACACACTTTCTCAAACTGCATTCTATTTCTAGGCTTGGCCTTTCAAAGATTGTCCTTTATTATGTTGCTGTGGGGAAGCTTTTTAACTCACTGCAATTTTGTGCATGATTTCACACATAGGATTGTACATGACTTGCATGCTGACAACTGGTCAGGGTGATACAGGTATTGATATATAGATTTTATTTATTTTACTGGGGGGAAATGTTGATGGTTAGGCATGGTGATCTTAGAGGTCTTTTCCAACTGTGACAATGTTGTGATTCTGTGCCAAGACTCTAGTTATATCCATTATTTTAGTAAGTCAGTAATTGATGTATTTGTCCCAGGAGACTGAAAAGCCCCTTGTTTCCAAAGAATTGATATATTACTTGCTCTTGACACACAGTAGGAAAATAAATATATCTTCTAGGAATTTTGACAATGACACCTTGTCCAGAGAGTGGGTAGGTCTTAACTACTTGAAAGCAGCCTAATTATTAATTCAATGCTTAGCAGAAGAGCAAGGTACATCACAGCATGAAATGACATCTCTACACTGGCAAATTATTCTGGTAGTCCTCAAAGGAACTTGGTCTTGCCAGTATGGGCATGACCCAAGGGTGTTTTCTGTCTGCTAGCAGATCACATTACAATCATAAAAGGGTTCTGACAGAGTCATCTCTATGTTGTCTCCCATGGTAAGAAAGAGAGCCAACCCGTGTGCCATCTCCCAGATTCAGACAGACCCTAGCACACAAACTTTCTGACTTTAAGCTTCCTCAGTGCTGAAACTTATAACTGGAGAACATTCCATCATTTAATTCAGTAGTACAGATAGAATCATAAATCTTCTGGTGAAAAGTTACAGCCATTGCCTTCACCAATTTTCTACTGTGGAATTTACTAATTTTTAAAGGGAGGCACCTTTTGCTGGGGCAGTTTATGTCTATCTTTGACTGAATTTTGGTGGAGCAGGTTTAATAGTCAACATATGAAAATAATCTTCCGTTTTGTGGATGCCTGTGATTAGCTGCAGGGATGAAGCGACAGGCATGGGTCCTAGTGCATAGCTATGCAAATACTTAATTTTGCTTGCAAGTCAGGCACAAAACCATTGATCACAAAGCCATTATGTCTTATGCTGACTTCTGTTGGAATAAACAAGAGCAGAGCAACAGGAGGTGTGCATCCTCAAGCAGCAGATCTGTAGTACAGCACAGCACCAGATCAAGCAGAGCTGACAAGAGGTGTAGCACGCCTGGGTCACCAGTGGGATGTGCACAGCAAAGGTACCCTGTCCATATGCTGCAGTCACAAATCACTGTGGTTATACCAAGCATTTCTCTTCATGGTCTAAGGATACACCATGGCTCAATTGCTTCACACTCATCATTGCTCTTTGCTGTGCCACAGAAACAGTCTGTGTGTAAAGGGGCTGAGGGAAAACTTTTTTGTCATAGAACATTTCACTCTTCCCCCAGATGCTTCCTTAGTGAACTGTAAATTGAATCAAAGAATACAACTCATATCTCATGGCTATGACATCAGTTTGGTTTTACCAACAAAATGTTGGTATTTGCTTTACCAGCAAATAGAGGGAGATGTACCTTGTGACACATACTAAACACTTGCATTCCTCTATACTAAACCTGTGAGCATGAGAAAAACATCTCCACTGTTTCACTAAAATCTGCCTTGTACTGAATTTATGAGGCAGAAGCATATGACAGGTTTAATTCTCACAATGAAAAGCCCACTCCATGAAATGGCAGCAATAAGTCTGAAGGAGCCTGGAGCACACTCACCATGGCTGTAACCAGACCTGCTGCACAAAATGGACTGGCCAGTGCTTTGAGCTGCTACACAGTCAACTTTAACACTATATCTTCATATGGACTCTAGCACTCACACTATTGCACATTAGGAATATAATACTCTATGTATATGCAGAATGAGATACAGAATCTTGTACAGAAATACTGCTTTTTCGGGACCAAGTCTTGTTTGTGCCTGCCCCTTCCAAGGACACACCAGCAATAGACAGAAAAGCAATTATCCGTCTTAGACCCATAACACCATAGATTCCTAGAACAACAGAAAGTTGGATAAACAAAAAAATTCCCAGCTAAACTTGAGCTGATGAATACGTGCCACATGGGGAGTGGGGGGAGCTAAAACCACAGAAGACTGTCAAGCTAATGACAATCAGGAAATGTATTTAACCTTCACCGCATGAACCAGGTACCCAAACA
This sequence comes from Calypte anna, assembly GCF_003957555.1. Classification (NCBI taxonomy): domain Eukaryota; kingdom Metazoa; phylum Chordata; class Aves; order Apodiformes; family Trochilidae; genus Calypte; species Calypte anna. Next base: position 179,266,664 of record NC_044244.1, on the reverse strand, counting down.
GATATTTGATAGACAGTAATGACATCCAATGTACCACTGTCCTAATTTTCCAGCCCATCTGTAATGATGAAGGGAAGGGTAAATTCTTCCTGATCCCTTCAGGGACCAATGGGCATCCAGAAGTATGGATCATGGTTCCATCTGAGTGATCCAACCTCCTCCAGAACTGACCTGTCAGATACCAAATATATGCCTGTATATACTTATACTAATCACTGTCTTTGAATGTTTTCTTTTGGACTTGGGGAGATTCCATTTGAACTTTTCCCTATGAGGACAATCAGACATTGGAATGGTCTCCCAGGGGAAGTGGTGAATTCAACAACAATATTAGAAGGGTTTGACCAGATGATCCTTGGGGTCCCTTCACACCTGACATTCTATGATTTATGATATGATACTGTGTTCAGTTCTGGGCCCCTCAGTTCAAGAAGGATATTGAGGTCCTCGAACAGGTCCAAAGGAGGGCAACCAAGCTGGTGAAGGGACTCGAACACAGATCCTATGAGGAGAGGCTGAGGGAGCTGGGGCTGTTCAGCCTGAAGAAGAGGAGGCTCAGGGGAGACCTCATTGCTCTCTACAACTACCTGAAAGGAGGGTGTAGCCAGGCAGGGGTTGGTCTCTTTTCCCAGGCAACTCTCAGTAAGACAAGAGGGCATGGTCTTAAATTGTGCCAGGGGAAGTTCAGATTGGATATTAGAAAGAATTTTTTCACGGAAAGGGTGATCAGACATTGGAACGGGCTGCCTGGGGAGGTGGTGGACTTTTCATCCCTGGAGACATTTAAAAAGCGACTCGATATGGCACTCAGTGCCATGGTCTAGTGACTGTGGCAGTAGTTGATCAAGGGTTGGACTCGATGATCTCTGAGGTCCCTTCCAACCCAGCCTATTCTATGATTCTATGATTCTATGATTCTGTGATTCTGTGACTTCTCTACCTGCTCAAAGGCTCAAAGGCAAAATCCTGAAGCAGGATGATTTGTCTCAGAGACACAATAGTCTGTTTGGGGTTTTTTTGCCAAAAAACAAATAAATAAATAAAAATGCAATACATATTTTCAAGGATAAAGACAAGATAACTGCAATAAAAAATAGGTCCTGTGCCAACTTCATCCATTTCTTTCTCAAAAGGAACAAAGGAAACACAATTCTCACCAAGCAAAGGTGTAACACATTATTTGTAATACTTCAGTTACAGAAAAGGTGACTCAAAAACTATATAACAATATGAAAGCTCCAAATTTATTTGTAATAATATGACTAACAGATTGACTCTGTGGTATTCAAATTATCCTACAGTAATCGTCTGGGACTGCATGGTTGAATTATGTAGAAAGAATCCTTTCATGAAATTCTGATGAAACTTAAATACCAGATAAAAATATCTCAAAGTGGTTTCTCAACAATACATAGCAGCTGCATAAAAAGGCTTTAAAAACCCAAAACTGAGGGAAAGAGCCATGTGGTTAAAACCTCACTGCTGTTCTGCAGAAACTTGGAGATTTTAAGACCTCTCCTCTGAGAAAGAAAGCAGTGGATGACCCACAAAAGACCCAGCAGAAAGAGAATCATTTGTGTGTAGTTAGTTCTGACCATTCAATAGTTTTCCAATGAAATGGGAAACTGAGGCTGTCCATAATACAGAAACCAGAATGGAGAAACCTAAAGAGGTCTGCAGTCACAAACATATGAACAATGGGACTATTAAGCAGAGAAAAAATAGCAGGAATATGGGTTATGACTTGACTGCACACTATGATGCCAGCTTAACTGAAAGAGAATTCTTAATTGTACAGAGTACATCAAGACTGACCTGAACACTGGGCAAAATGCAGCTACACAAGATCTAATATCTGAGCTAATCTGGACCATCCACTGTAGCAATACAACTGTTCTGTGCAGATTTGCCAATATGAGAATTTCTAAATTATCTAAGAGTGGGATGTCAGTCCCATGAGTCCCTGATGAGAAACCAGGTGAAGGGCAGGATAGGAATTGAGCCCTTGTATATAAAACACTAACATTTCAGAATAATTATGCCAGCAGCCATTTCTCTTAAAGTCAGTCCTTGTAACTGATACCGGGATGGAAGTTGATTGGCCAAATATTCTGAAAATGCAGTTCCCCAGGGAGGAGGGAGTACTTTTAGAATTTCCTTCTCTTTTTATTTCTTTTAATTGGATTTTGTTTGGATTTCTAAAGTGATATTTTTTAGCTACAAAGATATGTCCCCCCAGCAATTTTCTTCCAAGAGTAACCTGGAAAACTCACAACTTGTATTGTTACTGATGACTGAAAACCAAGGAAAACTAAATATCCTTCATGGTTACAACAAGGCACTATGCAGTTTTGTCCACAGGAGACCATTAGCACAGGCACATGAAATGCCTGAAACAATAAATTAACGAATGATGAAACAATAAATTAACTTATTTTAAAGATGAACCTGGGAAGAATATTTATTTAGCAGAAAGTCAGTTATGCCCTAGATTCTGAATACCTAATCTTGGTATCTCAATCTCAAATCATCTGTTTTCTCACCTACCTTGTAAACTACTTTCAGGCACTTCAGGCTTAAGTACACTGAAACAGAATAAAACTTGTGTTGTTATTTGTTTTAGATAAGCACAAATAATTCAATCTTTGTCTATATTCAGATGTCTAAAGCATAAAAAATATACTTAGGAAAATTTCTTACTTATTAAGTAAATCAAATTCAGAATAACTATTATAAGTGATACATACATATGGAACATTATCCTTCCACACAGTGTTTTAAAAATAATATCTAATTTTCCTTCCTTTGAATATAGGTTTACCTGTATTCAAATTTTCCTACTGATCTTACTTCAGCATTTATATTGAGAGCAGATGGGTTCAGATCTTTAGACAAAAATGTCTTTGATCAGTAAAATGAATTGATATTTGGTTTAGGCATCACTGCTCCCTGAACTCAGTGTAACTGATAGCTGTACTTGCTGCCTTTTCTAACCCAGCATCTTTCTCTTTGACCACTTTTCAGCACAGATGGCTGGGAAGGAAGGATGTTAGCCTGCTGGTAGAAGCAGCTGTGTTTAGTTGCACTTTCTGTCTTTTAAGGACAACTCAGGGTCTTTTTCATTATGATTCCTAAGATTGCAGGGAAGGTTGGAAAACATTTCTTATCTCTGTTATTTTCAGTTGCTAAGAATCCAAGCTGTTTCAAATACTGATTTTTTTTTCTTTCATCAAATCAGTATTTGTTATTAGGTAGAGGTTCCTTCTTTTGTTAACAGATATTTGAAATCAGGCAAGATTGATACTCACAAAACACTACCCTGTATCAGATATACCTAAACACAGTTTATTTGTTGTGTGAATGTATTTTGCAGTACTTTAAGGTTTGAGGTAGTCTGAAATTCTAAGATGTACAACTCAAAAATATGCATTTGAGTGATAAAAACATGACAAGGAAATTTCAAGTGTACAGTAAGAGAGTATTGCCAGTTCTTCCATGGAGGAGAACATAAGCAGCTTTCCAAGGAGCATTCAGGAAGCCAAGCCCCCTTCTAATGCGTATCCTTTCCTCAATTTCTATTGCAAAGCACCTTTTCTCATGTTGTATTACTAAAAAGCTTGCTATGAGATAATCTTGATAACATCATGAATCTTTCAAGTCATTCTCTCCTTCAGGAGGCATGAGATAACCAGACAATCCTGGTTTGAGGGATCTCCAGGTGAGACAACTGTGTATTCCTGACATAACTGCATCTGAAGAAACAGAGCTCTGTTTCTTCATGTTAGGGATCACAGAAGTTTTGGGACTGCAGATTGTGTGCATTGCACCACTTCACTGAATGAGGCCTCTCCTACACTGCAACAGCTTCCCAAGGATTTCTGGGCACAGTTTAAGATAAGATGTTTTTTACTCAGAAGCCTCACGCACACCCTATCCCAGAGGAAATGCAATAGAGGCAAGTAGCATTCCCTTTGATTTTTAATATTCAATACAGGGACCAATATTACATGAATAGTAGAGAAAAAAACCCCAAAAAACGAACATGCAGAAACTGAAATTCTGAAATTCATGCAGAAACTGAGGTAAAGTTAACTCATTTTAGTTGGAAGAAACTAGATAATCTCAGTCCAAGAATTCTAGAACACAAAATTGCAGTGTTAGTAGGAACTAGGTTTAATAAAAGAGTTGAGTATATGAGTGGAAAAAATGGTCTGGGCAACTACAGATCCTTTGTGCAACATCAATAGTGTGCAAGGCTTTAGAAAGGAAAGATGAATTAAAGACATGACAGCAAATGCAAAATCAGTTAAAATATAACAAACAATGCAAAATCAACCTAATATATTTCATCTAAAAAATATTTTCCAGAGAAAGAATGGCATAAATCTCATCTTGTGAAGTTTAGAAACACTGACCACACTGAAAACTATCAGTTAAGCAATAGATGGAAATTATTACAATAATGATAGATACAGAACCAGCTCTGTAACAGATGATTATAAGAAGCTACTTTGAGTTCTCCAGAGACATGACTTGAAACCACACGGACAGCCAAAGGAATCAACAGCCTTCTCTTAGCAGGAACTAAGAGAAACTGATCTTTTTAGCCAAAGGAGAACGGAAGAAAAGATTGCAAAGAAAAAGTGAGATTATACTTTGTAAATCTATTAGGCTACTGAGCAAAGGAAAAAAAGTAGTTCTGTTTAACCTATTAGATCCTGTGAGCACAAACATTTACAGGTTTAAATTATCCCAGAAGAAAACTGAGCCTAGAGAGGGAAAAATTAATCATAAAAGCAATGAGATCCTCAGGCAGCCCTTCAAAAGGAGATACAAGCAGAGAAATGTGTCAGTTTTGGAGACTGATCAGCTTTCTTCCAAAAATAGGCTCTCAGAGCCTATTACGTCAGGGCACCGTTCTCTTCCAGGAGATTCCTTTGCAACCCCACAGAGCTCCTCTGTGCACAGCCTGTTAGCAGGCCATGGAGTTGCCATAGCACTGAAATAGCTGAAAGAAAGTCCATTTTCAATACTTCAATACTTTCAATACTTCATTTCCCAGCTAGAGTTCTCTAAGATATTTTTATAAGAGGACAGTCATGAGGAAAGGCAGGGAAGAGATAAAGGCAACTACAATTTCCTTCCTTCCTGTTCATGCAAGCTGTTAGGGATATACAACCACATTATGTGATGTGGTTTCAGACATCATCCTCATCATCCTCACTTGATTCAGATCAGCATGTAGTAACCTCTGAACTAATGTGGTGGAGAAGAGAGATTCAATTGAAAAAAACCAACAAGGAAACATGAGAGATTGTCATTATTAGCCAACCAAAAAGGAACATCATATTCATGGTACTAGAGAAGAGCATGCATGAGGATGGCAAAGACTTTGAAAGTAAGGACAGGCAGCTCATGCTTGATTCTTTGGAAAAGAGAGGAATCAATAAAGGCATAGAGCAAGACAGCCTTACTCTAGTGGCTAGTCAGGAAAATAATTTGCTCAATAGTCAAGTCAGTATCAGCAGTGTAAGACTGTAACTGCAAAAGCAAAGGATGCTGTGATACTAAAGAATTAGGACAGACAGAAAATTCACTTTATGCAACACAATGAAGTCAGAAAGCAGAAGGGTTAAGAAGAGGTCTCATACTGCACATAAAAGACCATTTACATTTACAGAAATTTATATTAGCCTTAAGACCATGTGGAGAGTGTCTCTCTTTCCATCTTGGAAACATACATGGTCCTTAGGTGGTGTCTATGCTGCTCCAGCCCTCTGCCCCAAAAGTAGGACTCGTCCCCCGTCAGAGTGCTGCATACTGACTCACATGTGCCCAAGCCAGAACTAGGCTAGATTTGGGCCATGCACCCAGTGCATACCCTTGCTCCTGGGTGTCTGTGCCCCTGTGACATTCCTGTGGCCTTGCCAGACTTGTGGGAGTTTTGAGGGAATGGTAAGGTTCTTCTTAGGTCAAAAGGCCTGAAATACTGATGGTTAGGTTGTGTAAAAATGGTACTTTTGTAGCATAAAGTCACTACGACAGACTTAATGCTGTATGCCTCCATAATTCATGTCATGGAGAGGGGCAGGCCCATAAACAAAACATGGGGAATATCTCACAGGCTGCCTTCTTTCTCCAGGACACTTCCACCTGGGAGCCAGAAAAATCTTCTTGCAAAGTACAGGGAGCTGTTTCAGAAACAGAATAAAAAGTGAGACAAGCTCAGATGAGTGCTGTTCATCTACCTGGCAATGGGTGTTATTCAGACCAACAGATAAACACTTCTGCAGTGTTTGTTGCAAGGCCAAATTTTATTTTCAGTTACTAATTTCAATAAAAAATAAATACATTATCTTTCTTCTCCTCTGTTCCTCCAAGCCTACTGCTTTTATAGAAGCAGCAGGAAGATGCTCTTAAGATCACTACTTACTTATATGAGTATGGATAGAGTTTGACAGACATGACCAGAAGTGTTTTCATCTCTATGCCATTTGTCAGCTAAAATATATGACAAATGGTGTGGCATTTTCTGTCTATGACTAGTATGCTTTTAAGCAGGGAATTAATCTATATGAATTTCTTCATAAGTAGGGGGGGGTTGTCTCTAAACCAGGACACACTATGCTGAAAATTTTCACCTAGGAAAGCCAAGTATTGCAGAAGCAAGGAGATTAACACAGAGATTTGGTTTGACAGGGCTCAGTATTTTAAAAGTTGAGACTAATTTACTCCTTTGCTAATGCTGCAAAGCAGTGTGAAAGCTCTGAAATGCAGCCTGTTTGTTTAGCAGGTCTAATTGACAACAGCAACTGTTGTTGAAAGAGATTGTTAGAGGAACTCTGACAAGATTTAGTGTGCCTCTGATTTGACTTCTCTTCCTTTACAACCACCTATATTAAGCAGTAGGGGTAACCATAAAGCTGCATTCCTGAGCGTCTGCAAAGTGTTTTGAACTACTTGATTAGACAGCACCTCATTAGTCAAAATTATGATTAATGAGAAGCTTATAACAACAACCTCTCTCTGCGAGCACTGCAACAGAAAGGAGAAGCACATTTAAGGTTGGAGTTGCTAAATTAATAACTAATAAATGAAGCTCCACTGAAAGGGTACTTGTAAGACTTTAATATTGTGCATTTTAGGTTAACCAAATGTTTTTTGTTCTGTTATTTCTGTCTTAGTTTTGTGTTGGTTTTTTTTTTTTTTTTTGCTTTATTTTGCTTTGTTTTAATAAAACTTGAAGAGATTATTGCTATTCTTCTTAAACAAAGTAGTGGTTTGCATCATGATAGGATACAAGAGATCAGGGCGAAGGGCAAGCAGGAGCCCCTGGGATCAGTAGAAACAACTGAGAGTCATTTGGCTACTCCATTATGTTCCATAAAGCAAGCTGGTGCCTTTTCCATCCAGCTATAACACTGATCCATTAGAGAAAGAGGAGAAATGGTCTTTTTCCTTTATTATTTATAAGACAGGGAAGGCACAACTTTTGTGACATCATCCTTGCCACAGCTCATAAGAAAGTGAAATAAATCAGTCTTGCGGTCTCTCAAAAGAGACTGAAAAGCTCTTCCAGACCTCATGATCCATTTTTATGCAGTAGGAGAATGCTCTCTAACATATGCAACCAAATAATTTATTGTATGTAATTGTGTATGTTTCAAAGTGATGAGTTTCCACACCAGTGTTGGCATCTGGAGAAAGTCCCCATGTACACGTACATACATTGTGCAAACCTCAACCAACCAATATGATTTGAAGCCTGAAAGTGCTTTAGGTTCTTAACTCTTAAATCTAATTTGCTGTGGTGGATCAACACTGTTAGGTTGGGATACTGCATGGCACAGGGTTGGGCAGGGTAGCACAAGCCTATGCCCAGAGCCAAGTGTTTGCAATGCCAGTCCAAAATGAACATGAAGATCATGAGGTGAAAATTACTTTTTAGCACCTGGTAAGAGACTCCACGTTGCTCCACAGTGCAAAAAACAAAAAAAAACCCTCCAGTGCAGAGCCTGCTCCACAGCCTGTGCACTGCTGTATCCAGAGAGCCTTGCTCAGAACATGTTTGGTGTGGTCCCATGTAGGCAAGAGCTTGCTGCACCTCTAAGCACAAAGGAGCACAGATTATTTAGCAACACAGATTTGGAGCCAGGGCCTCCAAATTTATCCTTGGGGAGTAGGAGAAATGCAAGATGCTGCTGGAAGATTAGGGCAGAGCAGAGACACTGCTGTTACAAAAAACCTCATGAGAGCTGATCAGAAGTGGTAATTCCCATAGGAATTGGCCTGGGAAGGACAAAAAGAACAATATGGAGGGAGATATTTGAGGAGGAAGGAGAGAGAGGTTTCCAGGGGAACATTTATGGGGAAAGCACAGGTAGCATAAGCAAGGCCAGAGAGCTGAGTACTGCAATTCCCTTTCTCTCCCAACGGGTTTCCAGACATCTCCTGACATTTAAAATTTCTTTCATAGTGAGAATTATTTTATGGAACAGGACTCAGCAACAGCTGGTGCCTTCTTGTAAAGCACATCAGACCACTCCGAAGCTACTATCATGTTCTCCAGGATCTCAGCTTACATTAGTTAAAATCTAATGGTAGTTTTGCTGCTATGCTGCAAAGCTCCACCACATACCACATATAACTAACAAAGATACAGCAAGGTGAATTATCCTGTCCTAAAACAAGGTGCAGGCATCTTCTTTTGCTTCACTGAAGCATTAACTAAAACTGGTAATTTAAATACATCATTATTTCCTTCTTCAGGAGGCCAGAGCCTTAAAGCTTTGACCTTTACTGTTTTCCACCAGCTGTCTTATCTCATATAGGTGGTGACTGGTATAAGCAACCAGCTGCATCACTCTCCTGTAGGAAAAGAGGCCAAATCTTACCACCTAGAGGAGTCTGGGGCACATTTATACCCTCCTGAGAGGTCACCAGAGAACCTCAAAAGGCCTGTGCCTTCGTGTCCTGAGTACAATCATCACCTATCAGAAATGCTGACTTATTTTTGGTTTTTCCTGGGTGGAGATAGTTTCTACAGGTAAGTTTAGGGAAGACAGGTAAGCCTCATGTATTTCTAGTCTGACCTTCATGGCCACACATTTTTTTTTGTGCATAGACACATAGGCCTTCATAGACAGTGTGAAAACTTCCTTCCTCACACTCTGTGTATCTCCATCACTACCAAAAACAATGACCCTCCTCTACTGAGCTGGTAAAAAAGAGGATGAAAAATGCAACTATACTAGACCAGCCCATTTAAAGATTTATTTCAAGACTGCTAGAATGCAAATATATCCATTAAAGACAAAGGTGACAAATGACAAAGGTGACAAATCTGAATATGATATACAGAAAAAATCAGCTACACCAAATGGGCACCTTGTAATATTTCCTAGCTAAGGCAGAAATAATAACTGTGTGTAAAATAAAAATATTGCTGAACAAATTAATGCATGTTTTAAAAAACATTAAATTTTCAAAAATGTCAAATACCTCAAAATCTGACATGCAGTTTTTCAATTCTTTGTTTTTCCAAGGGTTCATAAAACTAGGCAGCTAGACACTCTTTAAACTCTTCAAGAAAATGTAGTTTCATATATTTTAACAACAAATACTCATCCAGTAATTTCAAAACTGCTTTTGAGAGTAGGGTCCAAGCAGCCCCAAACATTGTGAATAATAATGACCACTGCCTGATCTGGGGAATGTGGTATATCTGTGTTCCTGCAAGTACCCATCTATTTCCACTGACTTTACAAGGAGCCTCAGTTGAGCATGATCCTAACTTGGGAATTTTAGATCCCCCATATTATTTCTTTATGAATCTAAGCCTTTTGCCATAGAGGCCATAAAAATCATGTCTGAGAACAGGAAAATAATTAAGAAGAGAGGGAGAAAGAAAAGGTTTTTGAATTGGCCTTGAAAATGCCAAATTCACCCCAGTATAATTCTGCTGGAAACAATAGAAGTACACAGGAGCTGAGCTTTTCCCACTGTCTTCACACAACAGTAAGCAGCCTATAAAACAATTGTATGTAATTAAATTATGTCATGGTCCTGCACATTTTCAGTATGGGGACAGAAATTCTCTATGTGGGACTGAGATTTTGTATTCTGTTTGTATTCTTATAAGGCTCTCATGACAATGCAAATAATTATTTTATCAGTCTTTGGAAATCATGTTTCAAACCAGAGATGCTGCTTGGTGTTGGAAGGGTGACAGTCCTGACAGAGGAGAGGAAGGGACAAAAGCAAGCACTGACAATACAACATCCTCAGCATTCACATTCACTGCTGGAGCACTCCCTAGGTAACAGTAATTTGTGCTAAGCTCATTAAGAGCTAAACTGTGTCTCCTGTAATTCAATTTCTGGTAGCAGGCAATAAGTTGTGCAAATAAACAGCTGACAGAGCTGTAATATCACTGTGAATATGAGGTGAAGACAACTCCAAAAGCAATATTGGGAAAATTTCCCTGTGGGTTTCTCAGTGTAAGGGGGGCTCTGCCTTATGTCCCCAGTGAGGTCATCAGCATGACAGGGGCAGAAGTGTTCAGCTACTTGCAGACAGTAGCATCAGGAGCTGCAGTACTGCCAGGTCCCAAAAGAGATGCACAAAAGAAGACTCCTCCTTGCATCATCTACTCATCCTCCTCAACACATCTGTTGTGCAGGCTGCTTGTCACAACTGCTCCACTGTTACTTCTCTGCTACAGGGGTGAAATCTCCCAGTGGTTCTGCAGCAGCTGGGTAAGTACCCAGTAACACCCGCAGAGCCCATCAATAGATGACATTCTTTGTTTTAGAGCAAATCACCATGGTCTTAAGCAGTATTTAGACAGATGAAAACTAATTTAATATTCTCATAAAATAACAAGGAAAATACTCATTACTTAGTTTTTTTGTCTGCTGGCATGCATAGTTTTAGCTACAATATAAAAAAATTGCCTGATTATGAAAAAAAAAAACTGCTGAGAAATACAGTGCAGTAAACTTAGCCTAGCTCTGCTTTTTTGCTTGGTTTTAAAGCTGTACTAGATCATTAGGACATATGCAGAATAAAAAGCATTGAATTGTTTGCCATATAATGAGGCATTGGATTCCATAAGAACAAATGTTTACATTTAAAAATGTACTGCTAGAAACAGACCAAAGAAAGGAAAATGTGCATTCCTTTGAGTAATAAATCATACTTGGCACTCTCTTTGGGAGAGCTATGTTAAGAACCAGTCTCCAAATAGTAACACACAAAGCTATTGGAATTTCATAAGCTTTCTAAAACTGCATGCATAAGAAAAAATTAAGAAGGGAAGATTTGGCATGAAGTAAGCTTGTGTAACAAATAATTCTAGTATTTTTTTAAAGTAAATCAGCCACAGCAGCGTGAAAAAATGTATTGTGTATCCCAGTGCTTCAAGGCAGTGCTGAAATTCAGAAAGAGGCCCTTGTACAGGGAGGGCGGTACTGCAGCAATCTGGTAGCACATCTATAAAGCAGAGCCCAGACAAGCCGTCAGGGAAGAAGAACAAGCTCATGTGAAAAGTCCTATGCTTCACCCACCCTGCCAAGCACACTGCAGCTCATCAGTCACCCAAAACAGACAGAGACACAGACAGTACAGTTATTTGCCTAAATACACTATTAAACTTGTCACACTCAATGCTTTCTCCACCTGTGAGTGCTAAAAGCATCGGAATATCCATAAAACATCTCCCATGAACAACTGCAGTGCCCACAGGATCTGCTATTGACCTCATACTTACAGCATCTGCTGGGACAAAGCTCACTATTTAACTATTTCTTCATAAACTGCTTCCACATGCTTGTCTGCTCGTTGTTCCATTTATTCCATTGGTTCCTTGTGTTTGCCAGCATCTGGACCACCAAATTATCTTTTTGCCCCTCTTTTGCAAAATCAGCAGGCTGCGGAGGGCTCCGTGACCGCTGCTGCAACCCGGAGAATTCAACCAGCCCAATGCAGCACAGGCTTTAGCTCCCCCTTCCCAGCCTGGGGTTTTCATTCTTTGTCTGTGGTGGTTTTTTTTTTTTTAAAGAGATATGGTCCTGACTAATCTCAGGCTACAAATCTATTAAGTACAGGCACAGGGTAGCTGTTAAACAGAGAAGAATACTGAGACAGAAAGCCAAAATGACACTTTCTGAAGAATTGCTATTCCAGACATAACTTATATTTGAAGTAAATATATCATTTAACAGATCCAATTTTGGTGTTTGTTCTGTTTCATTCAAACTTACTTCCCAAAGTTTTGCTGCATTGTTTATTCACTTTTTGCATTTCTTTCAGCTTATACAATAGAAAAAACTGATTTTGCTATTTATTTGATTTCTGAACTATTCTGCTGTGTCAAAGAATCCTTACATTTTAAAATATTCATAATTTAAAGCACTCCCCTCTGATAACCTGCGTGTGTATAGCAGCTTTAGGAAATTCTTCTACTCTTCTCCTCCTGCCTCTCTCATTTACCACCAGTGTTGTATGCTCATGCTTATTAGGACTGTCTTAAGTTAATTTCTCAGAAGCTGGTTACATCAGGACTACAAAGTCCACGTGCTACCAGTAGCATCCTGAGTTTGGTTTCTCTTTTCCAGGTTGGCACAGGTACCTGTTAGCACTTACTAATTTTAAAACTTAGCTCCTTATGTGCTTCACATTCATGTGAACACCTGTGTGTAAAGCAGACCTCAGAAGAATTTTCATTCTCTCACCTTACTTGCCCATGTTAACCTCTGATGTTGGTCTTCAAGGAAAACTTAGAAGCCTTTCATTTGAGAGCTCTTCTAATCTTGGCAATCCTTCTGCTTTGTACTCCATGTGTCAGTGAGGAGTGCTGTTCATCCCCCCTGTCCAGCAACCCACTGCCACAAACACCTCCTTCCCACCCTTGTCAGTATTCATTTGAAGTGCTATCCCAATATAGCACTTCACAAGAGCTTCAGAACTGCCCAAAAGCATGAGATTAGGGACTTACAGGAATGTGAAACTCTATTTTCCCCCTGCAGTCCTTGGCTGCACAGAAGATGCATTAGAATTAGCTTGTCTACAGGGTAACACCTGCAGAGGCACAGAAAAGAAATTATGACAGAAAGAAAAAACAGTGCTATTGCAGCTTGGTTCAGACAAAGGACTCCTCCTTGGAGAACTCCTGGACTTCACTATGACTCTGCTGCTTTTGGTTGAAAAAAACTGTTTTCCTGCCAATGAACTGAGGCTGACTCCTCTCATCTTGAAGGTTAAAGTAACATTGCAAATACTAAGAGCCATTTGCACCATAATATTAAAGGATACATTAATCTTCCAAGGAAAGTAAGTCTGTTCCTTAATGCTTCATATTCAAAGCATGTCCAATAGCAAGTTATTTGTGTTATCATAAGGCTTAGAGTTTACTTACAAACAACTGACTGGAGGAGGCCAGAATCCTCATATTTAGTGTCCTGATCATGAAAAGTCAGGAGGCACTGAATGCAACTAACCAACGATTCTGGCCCTTCTCTATTGCTTTTTGTAGGGCAGAAATAAAAGTAAACACATTTTTTCTGGAGATCACATCTAAGCTTTTCTGAAATTCACCATGGTCACAGTAAGAAATCCTCTCTTGAGTTCAAGTAAACACAAGGTTATTGTAACCAGGCAGAGCAGGCTGTTTAGCCAGGAAAACACGGAGCACCAGTCTCCAAAACATTGTCCTGCTGGACAAGGTCCTTCAGCTCAATGATCTCACACAGCTGTCCTCATACTCCTAACTTTAGCTGCTGAGAGCAGGAGCCCCAGCGCGGTGGCACGCTGAGAATGACGCCTGATTCCCCAGCAGGGCACATGTGTTGGCCACAGCTGCCCAGGGCTATGCTGGCCATATAGGTCAGTAGGGTGGCACCAGCTCAGTTTATCGATGTCAGACCCTGGAAAAAGAAAAAATCCATATAGGGGGATGGGAATGATGCCATGGGTGACACAGGAAGCACAACAAGGAGAGAAGGCAACGGAGGGAGAGGACATTGAAAGGAGAGTGCTTTAAATATATTGTTTCACAAAATGTTCACATTCTTTATAAGCAGCAGGCATGATGAGTCCTATTTTGAAATCCCCTTCCTAGAGTCAAAAAATAGATTAAAAACTACTAACATTATTAGAATTCTTCTTACAGAAGAATGTGAGCTGATGGCAGCCCTGTGTCTGGAAACTGAGCCTGAAAGAGCAGCTGGGCCTCCCATGTAGGAAGCAGGTGAGGGGCAAATTTCCCTTCCAGGGACATTTTAGAACTAAGGCAAAAATAAACATGTCATTGATGAATTCACCATCCCTACTGTGAAAATCAAGTAAAAATAGCAGACTCCTCACCGCTGCTGAGCTTGGTATTACTTTTATGGGCACTGACATGGGTGAGGCTCAGCCAGCTACTCAAATGGGTCACCCACAAGGCTGATGCCATACAAAGTTCATTCACCTCCTCCCTCAGCCAGAACCATTCTTCTCACTTCTTTGCTTCTTTTATTTCACCTCCTTCCTCCCCAAACAGGAAGCCTTCTCTCACGCAGCATTCCCAGCATCCATGGCCTCTGGAGGGTGCCCATGGAGGCACAAGACTGCATCCCCTGCCACGCAGCACTGTGGCTTTCACAGAGTGAGGAGAGGTGAACTCACACCACTCAGTACTCAGCTGAGGACAGCCAAAAAACACACACACTGTCACTTAGCCCTGCAGCACACCATGCTGCTGCAATGCTCCAGACTGAGCACATGTTTTCAGCACCTAAATGCAGCTCAGACAGTACCAGTCTCCCCTCATGGAGAGATGAAATCTCCCTTTAAGTGGCAATGGGCTGCACTGATGTAATGGACACACTTCAGATGTTATGACAGGGCTTACACTGCTTTTAACATTGTAGAAAATGTCAGCAGAGATGATCCAGCCACTATGAGAAATAGGAAACAAAATTCAAAATCATAACCACAGTTAATTAAAGCTCTAATTCCTCTACCATTTGATTACACTTTTCTAGGCATTGCAAGATTACACTCCTCAGCTGTTGGAGAAAAACTGGCAATTTCCTGCTTAATCAATCCATCTCCTCACCCCTCAGCATTCCCAGCCTCAAATTAAAGGGGATAAAAAGTGAAGCTTGGCCATAAAATCTTCCTGCAAAATTCATCTGCTAATAACCCTCACTATACAACAGCAAATGAGCTCTTTGAAATCAGTGCATGTCCAGTGGATAACTAGTTAGTGATATTTAAAGATAAACCAAATTGCTTACAATTTGAATTAATTTCTTAAAATATCAACAATAGTGGGAGGTTTATAAATTTATTTATAAAATATCAACAATAGGAGGTTAATAGACTGAGGTTAAATATTTGGGGCTGCATTAGCTGAATGTTGTAGTAAAATCACTGTCATACTTAGCACAGCAAACACTGCAGCACAAACACTCCAACTGTCCCAAGAAACTAACATGTGGTTTAAAGGTATTTTTGCTGCAGCAAAAATAATTTTTTTAAAAAGAAATTTTTAAAAATGGGAAAGACAGAGGTGGTCTCACTGAAAAGTATCCCAAACTGTGAGCACCAAGACTCCCCAAGTTTGCACGTTTGATTCCATTTTAAGTTAAAATAGTGATTTCTACATTTTTTAATTGATCATATCTAAGGTAGACCTCTTGATAACCTCATTAAGAATCAACATTTCTCGGCTGTGATCCAGGATTATTAAAATACCATGTTGCTCAGGCTATTAGTACCACAACAATTATAATGCCAGCAAGGGCAAGCTATTAGTGCTAGGGTGATTAAAATACCAGCCTTGTCTTCCAGAGCCAGCCCAGAGTTATTAGTATGGTGCCAGCCCAGGCTATTAGTGTTAGCACCACCAGTGGTGGAATTGTATAGTCCTTTGAGAGTTTAATTTAGGCTCAGATTATGTTGACATGCTGCTCTTTCATTAACTATACTTTTCATTATTGAAATATATATATGCATAGTTTAGATACTTATTGAATCATAAGAAAGAGATGTTTTGGTGCATTTGTACCCCCATGATGTATTCACCCTCTAACTAAAATGCAAACGCCAGTTCTGCCAGAGCATGGCATCCAGCCCAGCTGGAGCTGTGCAGCTTGACTGTCCCCATTTGCCCAGGGCAGGAGATGTATTAACTACTGCAGTGCACTGCAGCCCTCTCTCCTTCCTTAATGCAGGTAGGGGACAGCTGATGTGAAGAGCTGGCTTTGGCACCAAGTGTTCCAGTTCAGGAGATGGGCTTCTTCTGTTATTAATACTGACACCACCAGTGGAGGGACAAAACTCTACATTAAGGGCAAAAATGCTGTGAAAGACACACAGGCAGAGACCTCAGCTCAGCCTTCCCAGAGAGATGGGACCACAGAAAAGCACCTGCATAGAAGCAGATGCTTCCAGGAGGCTGCAACCACATCACAACAGGCAGCTGAGCTCAGACCATCAGTGTGAAACTCAGAATTGTTTCACTGCTTCTTAGGACCAATATAGGCTTCACATATGTAAATATGCATATATATTCTATGTATTCTCTCTGTATGTTCTTACAGGTTCATTTTTTATTTTGTCTTTCAATTAGTTTTCCATAGCCATTAGATAGCCATACAGTATTATCCTGTGACCACTTAAAATTCCTCAAAAACCTTTGGCAGTGAACTCAAAAGCCTTTGGAAATCTAGGTACATGGGATTTCCTATATCCCTTTATGTTGATTCATTCAATCCAAGTAGGTACATGAGGCTTGAATTGCACTAACAAAACTCATGTTGACTTTTCCCCAGTGACATTAATGTATCCTATAAGTTTATTTTTTTATTAAAAGTCTTGTGAAACTGTCCTGTTCAGATGGATTGTAGTTCCTTAGCTCTGTGTTGGAACCCTTTATGAAAACTGCTCTCATCAGTCACTTTCCAGCCCTGTGAGAACCAAAGGGATTTAAAACAAAAATTACAAGCACGGACAGTCATTCAGGTATTTCATTCCCATGTTATTAAAATAACTTGGTTTTGAAAATGTAGAGGTGAAACATCTGGTCCTGTTTTTTACTCTTCATTTTATCTACTTCTTTACACATGCTGCACTCCAAGGCAGTTACTCCGTGTAGTTTCTCTCTGGCAGGGTGTCAGCATGGAGATTTCCCTGTGCTCTGTTGTGGTGAATGCAGATGCAAATAACTGATTCAGTTTTTCCTCCTATGAACTTATTTTCTTTGTGTACCATGGAAGGACTTCATGGGAAGTGTTTGTAAAATTATGTAGAAACAGTGTTGTGCTTTTGCAGGTTGTTCATCTGTGGCCAGCTCAGAGCTGTGTCACTGCCAGGATGGGTTTATTTATTTGGATCCTTTCCTACATGAGAAGATGTTTCACCCAAGCAATGGTGGCTCATAGCTTCTTTAGTATGATGTCTCACAGAGTGTGAGATAGGCATGAGCCAGCATTAATCATTATGTTCAACAGTCAAAGTAGAGTCATGTTTAACACATTATTTGCCATGGAATCATAGAATCATAGAATTGGCTGGGTTGGAAGGGACCTCAGAGATCATCAAGTCCAACCCTTTTACCACCGTTGCGGTTGCTAGACTATGGCACTGAGTGCCACATCTAGTCTCTTTTTAAATAGCTCCAGGGATGGAGAATCCACTACTTCCCTGGGCAGCCCATTCTCTCCGTAAAGAAATTCTTTCTAAAATCTAACCTAAATTTCCCCTGGCACAACTTAAGACCATGCCCTCTTGTCTTGTTGAAAGTCGTCTGACAAAAGAGACCAACGTCCACCCGGTTACAACCTCCTTTCAGGTAGTTGTAGACAGCGATGAGGTCTCCCCTGAGCCGCCTCTTCTCCAGGCTGAACAGCCCCAGCTCCCTCAGCCTCTCCTCATAGGGTCTGTGCTCGAGTCCCTTCACCAGCCTGGTTGCCCTCCTTTGGACCTGCTCCAGGACCGCGATATCCTTCCTGAACTGGGGGGCCCAGAACTGGACACAGTACTCGAGGTGTGGCCTCACCAGCACTGAGTACAGGGGCAGAATCACTTCCTTGGACCTGCTGGTGACGCTGTTCCTGATACAGGCCAGGATGCCATTGGCCTTCTTGGTCACCTGGGCACACTGCTGGCTCATGTTCAGCTTCCTGTCAATGCAGACTCCCAGGTCCCTTTCTGCCTGGCTGCTCTCCAGCCACTCTGTGCCCAGCCTGTAGCACTGCATGGGGTTGTTGTGGCCAAAGTGCAGGACCTGGCACTTGGCCGTGTTAAACCTCATCCCATTGGAATCAGCCCAACTCTCCAGTCTGTCCAGGTCCCTCTGCAGAGCCCTCCTGCCTTCCAGTTGATCGACACTTCCCCCCAGCTTAGTGTTGTCTGCGAATTTGCTGATGATGGACTCAATCCCCTCATCTAGATCATCAATGAAGATATTGAACAGAACCGGGCCCAACACTGATCCTTGGGGGACACCACTAGTGACCGGCTGCCAACTGGATGCAGCCCCATCAGCACCACTCTCTGGGCCCGGCCCCCCAGCCAGTTCTTAACCCAGCACAGGGTGCTCCTGTCCAAGCCACTGGCTGATAGTTTTTTCAGGAGGATGCTGTGGGAGACGGTGTCAAAGGCCTTGCTGAAGTCCAGGTAGACCACATCCACAGCCTTCCCCTCATCCACCAGACGGGTCACCTGATCATAAAAGGAGATCAGGTTGGTCAGGCATGACCTGCCCTTCCTAAAACCGTGCTGGCTGGGTCTGATCCCTTGCCCATAAATATGCTCAGGTGAGAAAGATTAAAAGATCCTTATGTAGTAATATCCACACAACTCAGCAGATTTAGGTAAAGCTGTGGAAAACAGTGCAGGGTTCTCTCATTTTTCACTCTTTTATCTGCCCACTAGAGATCATGACAGACCAGAGGAGCTGGATCTGTGAAATGAGGGATGTTAAACTGGGTTTTGGAGACAGACTGGTACCATGAGTAATACTGCAGTGTCAGCATGCATCCTGCCTCTGTCCTGCAGTCTATGAAAAGATTATCAACATACTTTAATAAATAAATAAATAAATAAATAATAACACTTGTATATGTTATATACTGTGTATATCTTCTATATATAAAGATATACAATGTAATTTTATGTGTTTTCTTGAAAAATATGTTTCTTTTAAAATCTAGAGAATCATTTTCTAACCATATTCATGATTATAAAGGTTGTTGATAAACACAATCTGCTGATGTGATACAGCCATGAAGAAGGGAAGCATGATCTCTAGAAAACCAAAAAAGTTAATTAGTTAATGAGAGCTATTTGCAAGATTCTACATGATTCTGATTTAAACCTGTTTAAGTAGGATACCAAGAGGGTGCAGAACAGAGATGCCCTAGAAATTCAGTTGTCAAAAAATGCTCACCTTGAAAGAAAATATTAAAACTGATTAACCAAAAGGAAAGTGAGAAAAAAATATGACTGATTATTAGTAATATCCATGGATAGCCAGGAAGCGGAAGAAATTTTAAGGTACTGCACAGTAATAATACTTTGTTCAGAAATGCTCTACTCATTTTTTAATTCATTTTTTTCCTTTTATGTGTGGGTATTCCACTTTTCATGGGTTTTAGCAGGAACTGATCCTTGAGTTAAGAAGTATTTCATTCTGAAACAACTTTCCTAAATCAGTTTTCACAACCTTCTTGATAACCAACTTTGCCTTTTGCCACCCATCTCTGTTGTGCATCAGTATGCACCAATATTGGTCTCACTATCAGACAACTCATTCATGCAAAAATCTTGCTCATCTTCCTTTCTTTTTGTCTGGCTTAAAAGCTACTCCTTGTAATTTTTTAGTTTCTAGCATGTTTTACTATGTTTAGTCTCTATCTACAAGTAATTGGCTTTTTATTTCTGACCTCTAATGTTTCATACCAGTTAAGTATAGAGCTCTTCTCCCACCTTTTGTCCTCCATCTCCCCTTCTCCCTTCTCCTGAAATGAGTTGAGTCCAAAACAATCATTTCAGGATGTCATTCCCAAGGGAGTCAAGACCAGATTCCTTCATCATTTGCAGAAATTTCTCAGCCCTGAGAAGGATTTCTCTTAGGATTTTGCTGCTAACCTCTATTACTTTTTCTCTTCTACCTGTTATGTTGCTACACAAACATGTAGCAGGCAAACCAAAAAGAAATCATCAGTGTCCATGGGCCCTGAAGTCATGCTGACCTCTGCCAGGGAGCACACAGAGCCGGTCACAGCCTGGCCCTGGTGCTGCTGCCCCCAAATCAGAGCTGCCCCAATTCCTTTGAAATTCCGCCATGTTCTGTCTGCCACCCAGGCACATATCCACAAACAGGCAGTAACTGGATGTAATGTGTCACAACATGCACAGATGCAATAGAATAACTGTTTAATGAACAATTTTCCATTATAATCTTACAATTACGCTATCTGTCTCCTTTTCATTATCAAGGAATATTCTTATTTAGTGCAGACTCTCTTAAGGGATTAGCTGTTCCATGGAGTTCTCAAATAAAATAAATGATAATATACTAAATAAAAAACAATAAATAAAACCATAAAGAAAATAATGACTGGCATGACGTCTCTACCTCTGATACTGTCACAGCCATGGGGCTGAATGGCAGAGCTTGTGCTCAGGTGCACTCTACAGCTGCTTCAAGATGTTTCCTGCCAGCCTGTGATATGACTCAAAATGAGCCTAGTAGACCCATCTCATCAAAAATGTCAGATTCAAAAGCTTCCTTTCTATTAGCTACCAAAGACAGAAAGAGAAAGTTGATTTCTCAGGGTGCTGTCTCTAATGGGTGTCCTGATAGTTTCCTTCAAAGGTGCTTCTCACTCCTGTATCTCTCAGGCAGCAATTGCTGATCAGTTTGCATCAGAGCTGTTCCTAGGCCTACTCTAGCACACTGCACTGCATTCCCCATAAGAATATGAATCTTTAAGGCTGGTTATTGATTTATTTGTTCATTTTTTTTGACTCTTTACAATACCCGCTACTGACTTTTAGATAATGCCTGCTTTTCATTATAAACTGCTGAGGTTGCAAGGTAAAAGTGAGCAACAGTTATCTCATTAGCCTGGTCATCCTTATAATTATATTGAATCCCTTCATGTCTGTGCTTTTTGTTAGATACCCTTCTTTCCTGGGTCTAAGCCAACAGGCATCTCTTCAGAGAGTTTCAATTCACCTAAGCCTCACCTTTTCTCCTCCCTGAGCAACATCTGTCTCCCAATATTTATTTAGGTAATTGCAAGCTGGTTTCAGGATCCTACATGTCTTTCCTTGGTGTATTCCTTCCTGAAGCAAGGCTGCCATCAGCTTCAATCCCAGTCTACTTGGAAGCTCTGGTATGCACAGCTATACTGATGCTCATAAGCATTGACACAACCCAAAGCCTGCCAGAAGCTATGGTAGTGTTGTGTGCTGAGAGGCACAGTATTCAATGTGCCAGAAATCATGCTGGAAATCACATTGATGCTGCTCTGTTACACAACCTGGACACCAGGTCCTCAGTTTGGTGATGGATAATGATTTCATTTCAGCTTTCTTGTAAGTGACTTCAGCTTCATTAATATTCTCACTTTCGGTTTCTTGCCATCACTGGATTCACTTTCTCATGTCACTGCATCTTTCAGGATTGCCAGTTCCTCATTCCGAAGCTCTACCAGAGGTGATGCGTTTTGGTGGAGTTAGGAATTACATGCACACAGGATGTTGGATCAGACACAGCCCAATTTTCCTGTGCTCTGAACCAAAGGTTATTTAGCTGTGATTAGCACAGCCCTGATCCCAAGCTATGAAGTTCTGCTGAGAGGCAAAGTATATTAGCTTAGGCTGGATGCCCATAAACACTTGAGGGAAAGAGTGAGCTCATATCAACCTACAAAAAAAAAAAATGTAGCCATTGCCTACATGGATGAATCTATTTCTAATTAAATTTTGCAGATGACAGTAATTTGGAGGGGATTAGTTGAAACACTTGAGAAAAGGCCATTCAGAGGGATCTAGACAGGCTGGAGAAGTGATACAACCTTATGCAATTCAAGGACAAATGCAAAATGTTGATGATGGAAAGGAAAATCTCCTGGCACCAGATCAGGTTGGTTCTGCCTGGCTGGGGAAAGCTTTACCAAGAAGGCCCTGGGTTGGTGGGCAGCAATGAAGGCCAACAGCATCCTGGGCTGTGTCAACAGGGGCAGAACAAGAGACCAAGGGAACTGATAATCTCCTTCTACTCAGCACTCTTTAGACCACACCTAGACTACTGCATCCAAATTTGGGACTCCAAATACCAGAGAAACATTGACTAACTAGGCTGAGTTCATCAGAGGCCAACAAGGAGGTGGGGGCTGGAGCACTGGTCCTGAGGAGCTGAGGGAGGTGCTGAGGGAGAAGGCTTGTTCAGCCTGGGCAGAGATACCTCAGGGGATGAACAGCAGTTGGCAATGATGACAGGCAGGTTCCTGAGGAGAAGGAGCTGGTGTATTCAGTGATGAAGGACAGGAGGATGAGAAACAACAGGTATAAGGTGAAAGTAGAGAGGTTGAAACTGTTGTACTTCTTTTGGCTGGGATAAGAGTTAAATTTATTCATAGCATCTTATATGTCTGTGTTTTGAATGTGTGCTGGAAATAGCAATACAAGTATGCTTTAGTTACTGCTGAGCTGTGCTCACAGAGCACTGAAGCTGGTGCTCCTCACACCACCCCACTGGCAAATGCTCAAGAATTTGGGAGGAAACAGCTGGGACAGCTGACCCTAAATGACGAAAGGGATGTCCCAGACACTTTATCCTACAGCATCCTGCTCGGCAACAACATTGAGGATAGAGGTTTGCAGGGGAGGCTGCTGCTCTGGCATTGGCTGGGCATCATATCAGTAATTGTTTTCATTTTAATCACTTGGGTTTTGTTTTTCTCTCACTTTGTTGTTTTGGTGGGATTTTTTCCTTAATTTGTTTTAAAATTCATTTTTATTATTAGATTGTTTCTATCTCAGCTTGTGAGTTTCTTTCTCACTTTTACCCTTCAGGTTCTCTCCCCCATCCCACTGGGTGGCAGCAAGCACACGACTGTGTGGTGCTTAGTTACTGGCTGGGGTTTAACCAGAGAGACCTGGATGGAATTTTTTTCCCCACGAGGACACCCAAGAAGAGGAAATACTGCGCAGAGCTGAGCAGCTTTCTGTCTTAGAATGTACTCAAGCCATGTCTGGATGAAGACCTGGTAAGCCTGGTCTGACTTCAGAGCTGATTCTGCTGTGAAAGAAAGTTGGACCAGAGGCCTCCTTTGGTTCCCTCCTGCCTTAGCTATCCTGCAGTCCTGTTATCCCATGATACTCCATGCCCATCCTCTTGAAAATATGTCCCTATGTATATGTAATATGAGTTTGTTTATGATATTGTCAGATTGCCTCATGAATAGTTCTGGTCATGGCTAAAGAACTTTATTCCTATATCAAAAGCATTGTTCATAGATTTTTTAAAAACTAGAAACAAATAGTTGGCCATTAGACTAGATGTGCGTTGTAGGTCAATTGCAACTGAACTGTTTGATTCTAAGTACTTCATAGAATCATCATTATTCTTAATATCTAATCTCAATTTACCCTTTTTCAGTATGAAAATGTTCCCCTCATCCTATTTCTTACAAGAAGTCCCTCCCCAGCTTTTTTGTGGGCCCTTTCAGGTGCTGAAAGTCCACTATAGGGTCTCCCCAGAGCCTTCTCTTCTCCAGGCTGAACAACCTCAACTCTTTCAGCCAATCTTCATAGCCAAGGTACTCCAGTCCTCTGATCATCTTCATGGCTCTCCTCTGGACTCTCTCCAACAGCTCCATATCCTTGTGTTTGGGCCTCCAGAACTGGACACAGTACTCCAGGTGGTGTCTCAAAAGAACAGAGTACAAGAAGACAGTACTTTAAGCACTTTTCTTCCAACTCATAATTTAGATAATTTTGAGGTGGAAACCCACCCCAGAATAAAAGAAACTAATATTAAACTCTATAAGCATAGAGCCACATTATGTTTTTATAGCTCCACAAAACTTGTATTACAGGAAGAATTGCAGCATTACTGCCTAAGGAAGGATGAGAGATCATATCCCTCAAACTGGGAGGGAAAATCTCTTACGCGGGGACAGGGTGTCACTGAAAATTATATATACAGACAATGAATATAGGCACCAGTTATTCAGAAAATCACGACTTTTCCTTCAACACGTTTATACCAACACCAGCATCAAGTCATAGTCACAGCACTGGTTAATTTCTTTTTGTTAGTTCTCACTTTTAATTGCTTTTTCGTTTCGACTCGGCCTCTCCCGCGGGCAGAGCTTTGCTGAAGGTGCCAGGCAGAGCAGGGCCAGGGGTTGCTCTCTGGGTTTCCACCACGAGAGGTCCCCCCAGCCCCGTAACGCGGGGCCGGTCCGGGGCTCGGTTCGGGGCTCGGCAGCCGCCCCGGTCCCTAGCAAGGCACTCAGTCAAACTTAGGTATCCAAAATTAAGCACCTAGCCATGAAACTCCGTGGGTTTCCCCCCCCCTAAATTGATTCCGTTGGGAATAAGAACAGGCTGCAGGATAACAGCCAGCAGAGAGCAGAGTGTGCTCGTAGCTTGTCCACCAGTGTGTGGTTGTGTTTGGAGTTCCTTTACAAAAGATGGCATTTAAAATAATAGTATTTGCAGATCCCTGCCTTTTTGTCTCGTCTCTGCACTCATATGTCCCTGTGTTTCAAAGACTGAAGTTGCAAGTGAAAAACAAACCAAACCACAACAAAAAGAAGTAGGAAAAAAAAAATACTCAGAAAAATTTAGAAAAATATTCCAGTTCTGGTAAGAACTCAAATAAACCCAGTTGCTCTCACTTTACCAAAGTGTTTAAAAAGTTATCAAAGTAACTTTTAAAAATTAGAATAGCAAATTTCTGGGTGCCAGTGTTAGCCCTGAGCAAATGGACATGCATTATACCTTCTTTGCAAGCAGCACTTGCCATATGCTTTTACTGAAGCATATTCTAAGCTGCTTCTTGGTAGGCATCCAGGTGACTTCAGGCGTGGGTGTGCTTCAGCCAAACTGTTAATGTGAACAGTGATTCGTGGTAGTGAAAGCAACATGTATCTGTGCAACACTCACCAACATGAAAGGCTAGTACAGGTGGCAGCTTATTAGCCACCCTGTTACTTTTGGTCAGTGCTGCATCTCAACAGTTGTCACACTTTAAAACAAAACAAGAAACAAACAAACAAAAAAAAACCAAACAAAAAAAAAAACTAACAAAAACCCCCAAAACAAAAAACCACAAACATTTAAAAGTCATGTGAGAGACCAGCCACTTACACATTTGTCACCACTGCAGAAGGGAATGGCGAGGAACAGGTTGGCCTAGTTGTACAGTTAGAAAGAACCAGGGGCTAAATTTGGCAAGACTGTGCCCTAGCCTTAATCCAACAAAGCATGTGTTTAATTTTAAGTTCATAAGCAATTCATTGACATCAGTATGGTTATTCTCATGATTGAAATTAAGCACCTGTAAAAATGCCGTACAGGATTGGACCTCTCCCTTCAATACCCTCAAAGTGTTCACACAATAGTGCCCTTTGTAGTGTTTGAAAATCTGGTTCCTCAGCTTCCTCTGCCTGCAGTGATCTTGCATAATGTGAGAAGCAGGTCGTTTTGGGTCCAGTCCTGCTGTGAGCTCCACTTAGGCAGATGTCAAAGCTATGGAGAGTTTCTATAGCTCAATCCTCTTATGGCTTGTTTGCACCAACTGCAGTGATTGAATCAGAGCTCCTGCTGAATCCTTCACCATTAAAATTGCATCTCAAACTACGGCCAAACAACTTCAGTCTGGTAATTCACCTTTATTGATGCATCAGGGGAACAGCTTTGCCCTGCATAAACCTTACATAGTGCCTTGTGATGACAAAATGCCCTGTTAACTTAGAGCCTCCAGAATTTTCTAATTGACTTCTCATTAGGACACTGTAATACAGTTCAGTGGCCTGAAATGTTTGTTTCCCTAAGCTTCCTAAAAATCTTGCTTAACTCCCAGATGGAAAATGTTCTCTAAGTATATGGCATTGCAACCAAACAAAAATGCTGAATTAGCCTGAATGTGAATATACCTCAGAATGATGCCTCAGTAACATACCTCGGCAATGCACTGCAATACACAAAGCAGAGTGCATGTATTTGCATGCAGCTAGTCATAAATGCTTTTGCTTTAGCACTAGATGACCTAGGGGGGAAATGAAGTAACCTTGTAAGTGCCTGATTAGAAGGGAGAAATGTTACCCTGTCATTAAAGAGTGACTGAAGAGGGGAATAAATTTCCAGACCAAAGACATGAAGTAAAAGAATCTGAATTACCTACTGATGCTAAGTATATCAGGCATTTGGACAGTGGCCATCACTGCAAAATGTGGTGAGCCAGGAGTCGTGTTTGTCCTTTGACTGTCACCGCAGAGGAGTGGGTGAGGAGTGCCCTTCCCAAAGGGTGATAGCACACTGCTTGCATGAATTCCAGCTGGAGCACAGTCACACAGTAAATTATAACCATATGAGGTGCCAGCTTGATGCCGTACAGTAATGCCATTCACCAAGACACCAGCTTTTTGTTTTGATAGCAAAGAGACAGGAAAATATTTGTGTGCGCATATATGCATGCATACATTGAATTCCACTTTTAGAAAATAAAAAATCCCCCTTAAAAAGAGCTGTTGCAGAGATTAGAGCAAAAATTTGAGAAGCAGATGCCTAGAGACTGGCTGCTAAAATTGCACTTAGACAATTAATTTAAAGTTTTGAAAATTATATAATCAGAGAACGTTTTCGGTTGGAAGGGATCTTAAAATCATCTAGTTCCACCCCCCCCTGACAGGAGCAGGGACACATTCTGGAACAGCAAGTTACTCAGAACTCCCTGCAACCTGTCCTTTAACACTATCAGGGAGGGAACATCCACAGCTTCCCTGGGCAACCTTATCCAGCATCTCACCACCCTCAAAGGAAAGAATTTCTTCCTAATGTCTAATCTAAATCTACTCTCTTACAGTTTAAAACCATTCCCTCTCGTTCCATCACTACATGCCTTTACTAAAAGTCCCTCTCCATCTTTCCTGTAAGCCCCTTCCAAGTACTGAAAGGCTTCTCTATGATCTCTCCAGAGACTTCTTTTCCCCAGGCTGAACATCCTCAACTCTCAATCTGTTTTCATAGGAGAGGTGTTCCAGCCCTCTGATCATCTTTGTGGCCCTCCTCTGGACTCTCCGTCAACTTCTTATGTTGGGGGCTTCAGAACTGGACACAGTATTCCAGGTGGGGTCTCATGAGAGCACAGTAGAGGGGGAGAATCACCTCTCTCAACATGAGTATCTACTGGATGTTTTGAATGGAGCTTATATATAATTACAAACTGGGGTTTTAAAGACCAGTCTTTTCTTAAAATCTTAGCCAAGGTGTAGAAATAACTTGAACAAACCCATATGTTTATGTCAGCTTTGAAGAAAGCATGTGAAAAATTTCTTCATGAGGCACACATTTTTATGTGTTATAAAACTATTTATGATCACACATATGTGTATGAAGCAGCTTTTTCTTTTTTTTTTCAGTGCCTTTTTTTACAATGTTTGGTACCAGAATTAGTGGAGAAATGAGGAAAATATATCATTTAAAATATATCTGTCAGCAAAAAAACACACATGAAAGCACATGAAATTATGTTAATATATGCAGAGTCTCAGTAGCAGAGTATGTGTTGTACACAAACATTGAGCTGCTGTGGAGTTTGGATGTCGCTGTTTTTCACACATCTCTTTATTTGCTGTTTTACCTTCTCTTTCATAACATGTATACAGTGGTCCCAACAGCCAGGTCCTGCCAGTAGGTAGAGGAAGTGCCCCCTGTCCTCTCTCTTCACCCTGACATTCTTCACACTACTGAGTTTACATTTGGAGAGACCTTCCTTATCCACTGAAGTTTAGGGCTTCCTTCTCCAGAAACACAGCACTCTCTGCAAAAAAGCAACAGGTCTCT
This sequence comes from Calypte anna, assembly GCF_003957555.1. Lineage (NCBI taxonomy): Eukaryota > Metazoa > Chordata > Aves > Apodiformes > Trochilidae > Calypte > Calypte anna. The sequence goes on along the minus strand of NC_044244.1, from coordinate 179,238,587 downwards.
GAATTTGATCTTTCATTTCAATGATACAAATCCATAAATGCAGTACAAATTACAGCAGAATTTCCCTTTGCTGGCTTTGAAGCAATAAGGGAAAACATGTGTGTAACCATTAACATCTGTGAATTTACACATTTCAAGGCATGTTTTCAAATGAAAGTAATGTGCTCTCTGAAGATGTGATTAGTTGAGTAGGCATAAATCCTACGGTTATATTGAAGTCTGAGGTGCAAATAACAGAAAAGCTTTGGTTTCAAATGCTCAGGAGTCTTTTCATTAAATATCCTGTATCAAAAAAAATTAGGAAAAGCTACAGGCCATTATGCTAAATATGGTACATATCATAAATTAATCCATAAAGGCACTAATTGTAAGGAGTGATAATAAAGACCATATTTGGATAATATAGACCACAGTACCTCTTTTCATAAACTTTTATCTTGCCTATGTCCTTAAATAGTCACTGCTATAGCACTAAAGGGAGACTGCTCATGGACAGGATTCCCAGTTTCAAGTGTCTCTTCATTTTATTCTTTACACTCAAGAAGTTTTCAAACATCTAGCAGTTCATCAGAAACTCACCCATGATATAATAAACATTTTATTTTTAAAAATAAACATCGCACATTCCAAAATGTCTAATGAATCACCTCCATGCCTCTGCATAGTGAAAAGGGGGGCTGGACAGAAGTGCTCTCCCAGGATGGAGAAAATGTCTCCGGACAATAGCGGAACTATTCCAACCATTTCCCCATCATTCCATGTAAAAACTGTTCCTACATATGGAAAGACATGTGAACATTTTAATTCTGTTAAATATTTAGGCCCATAGATGACAAATTTGCACCTAAGCATTTGGATACTATTGTAAAGGTTGGAGTTACTTGGTTTTATTTTTTGTGGCTCTGCCTGAAGCTCACTGAACCATCTTAATGCTCCATAGTCTGAATCCAGATCCCTCACCAGCCAGGTTGGACACCTCTTGGGGTTTGCTAAGGCTCTGGCAAGGCTCACATCCCCAGGTGTTCTTTCTATGGAAACCAGGGATCTGGGGAGGGATGGCTGGCATGCACATGGGTTTCACCCCAAAATGTGACTCAGACATGGTCTTTGTGTACATCTTAACTTAGAAACTGAGATATTTCCCAGGTTATGGTGTCTAGACATAGGCTTAGTGCTTCTGGGACAATAATGTAGGTTTTGCTGCACATAGGTTTCTCATCTGCATAGTGGGGGTATTAATGCTACCACTGTGCTGTCCATCTTGCTTGCTGTCAATTCGGGGTAAGAACAGTCTCCCCACTTCCTTGTTAGATCACTAGCCAGTATTATAATTAATACATGCACAGTAATTTGTTGCAAAGTGTTAGGGCACCTATACAGAGCATAACATATTATCAGAAATCAAAAGAGCAGATAAAATAGTTTAATCTCTCAGTGATGAATGCTTCCCTGCTACACACCTGCCTGTGGTGATGACTATGATGTCACACACCACATAAATCCAGAATGCTTATATAAAAAGTATGTCTCACCACCTGTTCTCATCCAGATTCTTTCCCTTTTTACCTTAACCAACTGCATGTGAAATGCAGTCTTTCAAGCCAAAGCAACACTTCAGCCAGCGGCCACTTTCAAAGGTATCGTATTAAATCTGTATGGAGAGAAATCCAACAGGCATAACTTTGGGAATTCAAAAGCACAGAAACTGGCAGCTTTAAACTTCATACTGGAAGATGACCTGTTTTCAGAGACAAATGAAAATTTCTGCTTCACTTTAAACCTGTTCTATTTCTGGAGCTCCAGCCAGCTGTCTTCCCAATCAAAATGAATAATAACATTAATAATAACTACAACATGTGAACACTGGCCTTCTCACAAGGGCTTACAACTTTAAAAGACATTGCTAACAGCCACTTTCTGTTGCTACAGCAATCACATCCACAGCCACGCTGGTCTTAAGTGAAGATACCTTAAATTTTTTGGCAGCAAATTCTGAATTAGGAATTATTTTACGTAAATAAATGCAATGCAAGCTATGAGGAAAAGAGTGTGTATCTAGACACCTGTTTTTCATTTATGGTATTAGAATGAGTTCATCTCATCCTCATGGCAGGAAAAGGGTCATCTGAATCCATCTGGAAGAAGCTAAATAAATGATAACTTCTGGAAGAATGAAAAATTCCCTTTCAACTAGAAGTAAGCAAAATGGGTCAGTACTAATTAAATTATTGATTAAGTTGGCTCACTACCCATTCTACAATGCAAGCTGATATTTATCCATTTAGATAACCCATTTCAGCAGCCTTTCAAATACAGAAATGCTGACTGGACTGGTAGTAACCTCTCAGTTAATATGTAAATATTATTTTCAAAGCTCAGCTTATTGGACCAGAAAGAAAAAAGAAATATGGTGGGGTTTAATGCTATAACTGGGAGGGCCCCTTGGCCATTTATGGATAAAGTAATTTCTACCTGCACATTTTCTGATTTGATGGCTCTTTTAAAATATACTCAATATTTTGAGATTCCTCAGAAAGCAAGTGAGAACTGAACTGTATGATGGATAAGACCTACTGAATCCCTTCCTGTATGTAAGGGGCATACAGGGCAATAGCCTATATGTAAAAATTTGGAATATATATGAACTTTGGGAAACACCTTATTTGCTATCCTAACAAAGCACATCTGGCTCTGCATTCAGAAAGGCTTTATTACAGCTGAAGCAAGGAAGAACATAGAAAAGAAGATGCAAAGAGCTGGTACCATGTTACCACATATAAATGCACAAGTGCACACATACATGCATATGCACCAAGGTCCATGACAATGTTTTGTCTTTTGCTATATAAACAGCCCATAGCTATTTCTTTGTGCTAACATACAGTGTCTTTACCACACTGATGTCCCTAATTTATGGCTGATGAATGTGCCTTCAACAAGTAAGTTTGGCAAAAATAAGTAAATTCACATATAATAATAATAATAATAGCAAAATTACTATCAGCTTTTCCCCTAAGTACCATAAATCACATCCTTACAGCAACAGGGGAGATGTAGCATACCCCATACTGCTACAATTTTTTCAACAAAGGGTTACAACATTCAAACAAAAAGCATTGTTATTCATCGTGACACAATTGTCTCCAAAAATAAAAATGAAAACAATAACAAAGGCAAATCCATCTTTATCCAATTAAATCTGTATTCCTTTCAATAGTTTCATTTGTGCAGAAAACTGTAATTCTGTTCATGCACAAAAATATCCTCAAGTAAACAAAAAGGACCAAGAATCCAAATAGCAAATATAAAACATTCTGTACTAATAAGCTGTCTCCATTTCACTGTGTTTGCTCCTACACTAATCCTTTTTTTCCTCATTAGTTTCCGTATTGTTGATTGCCTCTATGGGCACTCATTTTCATTACAGAAATCTAAACTATAATAGTTAATAAAATACTACACAAATATAAGGGCTTGTATCATGGCCTTAAGGGCACTGGCTGATTTTAAATTGGGTCTTTATCTTGCACATCATATTATATAGTGTAAAATTTGAATATAAATAATGAGAGAACTAGGTAAGTGATACCAAGGGAAATTCAGCAGCATGTCAAGTCTCTTCTTTTTGTAAATAGTCTGCATGTAGGGCCACAAGGTTTTTTTATTATTTATATACAGTAATCTTACCTGGATGTCTTGCTGACTTACCCAGTTCTGGAAGCTTGTTCCAATTCCTTTTTTGGGAATATATCAAAGTAAGAAACCAAATACAACTTCTGACAAGTATAACTTGGCGAGACTGCTTTCAGAGAGAGACCTTTAGGTAGGTTCATTATTTCATCCAAAGCAAAATTTGCAGCTGCTCGGAGCTGACTGAAGACGTTCCAAATTTTTCCTTTTTGTTGTGGATCCTCAGATATCATTGTTTTTGCAGATACCTGCCAAACATGTCTTGACAGCTACTTGATCTCATCTGATAAGAAAATGTAGAATAATTTACTGCTATTAATAATAAACTCTCTTAAGTGCTACTTTGCAAACACAGAAGCAAAGTGTACTCATATGAAATGAGCAGCATACAAGTGTGCCTCAACATGTTTAACATCTAGTACTGGGATTCTCAGAAAGAGAGCAGCATGAGCTCTTCTTACACCCCAAATCAGAGAATACAAGCAAGTCAAGAAACCAGGCAACTGCTATGGGGAAGAAGAGTGGAGACTGAAAATATTAGGAGGAAAGCTACTAAAACAAACAGGTTTTAAGAATGGTCATGAAAGAAAAAAAAAAAAAGAAAAGTTTTATGTTTCATTTGAGCTTTTTTGTAGTTCTGCTTTCATTCTCAGAATAAACACTATTCCGTATGCCTTTTCTCCAGCTGGTTCTGGGGAAGGGAAGTTAAAAGGATGCTGGGCTTCACAGCATGCACTGTGTTTAGTCATGGGCACCTCTCCTATGAGCTCTTTCATACCTTGCATGTCACCTGGCTTCTTGAGGCTCTCTACCTCTCAACACCATGCATCCCAGCACCCACAGGCCTGGGAGCATCCTCTGAGGTGCTAGTAACAGAGATAAAACAATGAAGAGAGATTAAATAAAATCTGAAAAAAAAGGTAGGGGTGGAAAAGTTAAAAGGAAGCTGAGGCCACCACTCTTCCTACAGCTGTACTGAGGTTTGTGAGGTACTTTGGTACCAACAGTTGCTCCTCTGCTGTACCCATTGTCCAAGCCTGGCAAAACATGAAGCTGTAATAACAGAGCTCTGAGTTTAAGGTACTGAATTTTGCTGCAAAGCCGTATTAAGTAGCTCATACTACACAATCATGTTTCTATGGATGTTAGTCCTGAGCTGGCTCTTGTCTTGCGAGTTCAGAGATGCAAGTGCCCACACTTATCCAAAATACACAGCATAAAGGTCTGCATTTTTCCATTCTCCATATATATGTAGATATATTCCTTCTCAGTCTCTCAGAACTATTTTTCCAATGAGTTTAACATGTCAAGCTCAGTGATAAAGCCTTAGTCTTTTTCTTTTTCATTAAAACAAATTCTCTCATGATGAATATGGATATAAACTTGCAAAACATTATTACTTTATCTAGTTTTTATGGTTGAAACTCTGTTCTGGCTGTATATATCATCCTGTATAAAATTAAAAGATGGCAAGAAGAGATGCTGCAGGATCTTATGCTCAAAACAGCTCATAGACTTTCTAGAAAGGTCTCAGCCCCACAGCTTGTCTCACTGCACAGGGCTGCAGCCTCAAGCAGCCACTGCTGGGGTGTTTCTGGGAAGCCAGGGATCCCCAGAGCTGTGGAGCTCACCTGGCAGGCTGGAGCAGCAGACACAAAGGTCTAAGTCTGCAAATGCCAAACCACAGGCTGCTCTCTCCTAAGCTCTCACACTGCTGAAGGAATATTTGCCATCTCTGTGCTCTCCAGCCTGTTGTTTCTTGGTCTTCAGTAACACCACTCACTGTGCTGTTACTTCCTGTGGGGAAGCTTGCAGTGCAGAACAAAAAAAAAAAACAAAAAAACAAACAAACAAAAAAAAAACAATCAACCAAACAAAAAAACCCCACAACAGTTACTAAGGGCTTTTATTATGCAATATTTTGACGTTTTCATGGATTAAGATGATCAAATTCAAATTTATCAAATGCAATTTTATCACATTTATCAAATTCCATCTTAATATATTACAGTACTGGGTCCCAAGCAAACACTGATGGAATAAAATAACATGTGATTGTGAAGCATGTTTCCAGATGGAGCCCTAAGTGTCTAATTCTAATTACCTTAAGATTACATCTAAACATATTGTACAGATCTTAAACCCTTTGAACTTTAAAACTCTACAATAGCATAATTGATTTTAATCTTTTCTGAGCACTTATCTGCTATATGAAACTAGATATTCTATACCATGATTCAGTCCTCAGGCTTTAAAAATTGTAAATACAGTTCCTTTGAAAAATAAAATATGAAATCAAATATGATATCTCTAATGACAGTATCAGGCTTCTCAGTTTATGGTTTTATTACTGAGATTAACATATAGCCCCTGTGCTCAAGGTAGAAGAAGCCCACAATTGTGAGAACATTTGCCCAATGTCATAACAAGAACCAACATTAACAATTGACTTAACTGAAAAATCATATTGACAAAGATGATAATTCAGATATGTAGAACTATTTATAATACACTTCATTAGGATCTTCAGCACTTCTGTCACGACTGTATGATTTGAATACTCACCAGTTTCAAACTCTACAGAAGACTGAAATACTGGGAAGCAATGCCACTTGAATATTCAGGTGCTATGCCACAAATGACTCAAAAAAAAGACCCCGAAGTGTCCACACTACTTGAAGTATCTACAGATAGGATTGCTACATGTTAGAACACTGACTGCACAGCTAAATACACAAACCATCAGGAAACAAGGAGGGAAGGGCAGGTCTCATTGTCTTCCCTGGGGACCTGAGGGTGCAGCACCCATTGCTGGATTTGCTCCCAGCCAGTTTCAACTCAAACCCAACCAGCAAAGCCTTAATGCTATTCTTGATTTGCTGTCTCAAACCTCAAGAAAATCCCCCACCTGAGCTTTCTACTCAACAACTTAGCACCAGAGCACTCTTTAAGGAAGTACAAGAGCTTTTTGAGTCCTTCTTTCTGCCTGGTATATTTAGTATGTCCCTGGCCCCATTGCCCTAGCTCACAACAGCACAGGATTTCGGATGAAGTTTACACCTCTGCTGAAGACCATACACAAGCCTCCCACAGACTAATGACCAGAAAAAGATAAAAACCAAAACCAAAACACAGTAGATGATGACATACAGATTTTGAAAAAAAAAATTGCTCTCTATATATGTGTTAATGCTATATGTAAATACTAGTACTGTGTCCATTTCATACAGTTTTGTATGAGGTAATAAAATTACTGATGCACTCCTTAAGAGGTGTGAGACCCAGCATCCAGGTCTCTGCTAATATGAGGGCATTCAAACACTCTCTTCTCACAGGATAAGCCTCACCCCAGATTCCACATCTGGTGAATGAGGTGTTTCCAGGACCAGGACCAAAAATGTATATTGATGCTCTTATATAAAAAAATTAGTCATTTGAATTTCATGAGAATGCTGGATTAGATTATCTCATCTTTTGATGAGACCCACTGTCAGTGAAGCAGAGCAGGAGGCTCTGGGGAAATGAGTTACAGCTCTCTGGTTCTCTGCCTAAATTTAGCCTGCTTAGGGAAGCCTGGAGAAAAGCCCATCCTTTCCTGAGAACAACCATTTCTTGTGAGCTCTTCTGCTATGGCAGGGCTGGCTGTGAGGGGGGCCTTATGAGTGGTATGACTGGAAAGCAAGAGGCTCAGCCCTTTTGCCACTCGTTATTTGGTGGAGTGCTGTTAAGTAGTTTTCACCAAATACTGCTGCTCCACTCATCCAGAAATTTGGAAGGTGGGAAGGCAGTGGGAGCACTCAGGTGAATCCCTCCAGGGCTCACTTAGCCCATGCTGGCACAAGTAGGTGCAATTTCAATTTCATGGGTCAGCAGAGGTGAAGTGGGAAAAGGATGTTTCTTCTGCTTTTAGGGCAGGAAAAAACATATTTTTTAAACTGCATGTAATGTCTACAATCAGCTGCTTCAGATTTCCTCACATTATTTCCACGCTGCAGACCTTAAAATTGCACCTTAAATTACTGATCAGAAATGGAAGCAATGCATGCCTCACAGAAGCAGTGGGAGCCAAACCTAGAAAATACGCTGAAATGTCTTTTTGTTTATTTTCTCCAGATTTTTCTTTCCTTTTTTTTTTTCTATATTACTTATTTTAATGCGGTGGCATGAATGGATGCAAAAATAAAAGCTTCAGATTATCATTTGTGGACTCGGGTACCACTGGAACATGAGACACGGTGTAGTTCTGACTACAAAGCATCTCACAGGCTTTAAGACAGAGCAACAAACAGTACTAAGCACAGACATTGTGATGCATTTTAGACCCCCACCTCTTATTTCACTGGAACAGAAACAGCAGCAAAAATTCCTGAGAGCTGAATTCAATCTCTGTCCTGGATACATGGTTATTTCTCTACTATATGACACTCTCCAGCCTGTCATGTACTGCTATCACTCAAAACCATTTATAACTTGCTAACAAGGTAGTGACAGGGCATGGAATATTTTCCCAGAATGGTAGTTACATGTTTTCATAATGATGAATATATTCATCATTTTAAGGACACATTAAATAGCGGGTCAAAACAGTCTTCTTTGGCATCTGGAAACAAATTAATTTGCCAGAAGGTGGTGCAAAATTCATGTATAAATTATTTTAGCCAAAGCTAAGCTGATAACTGACAGCACTGAGAAATGTGCCACAGACTTGTTGATAATTCCATAGCTATTATTATTATAATAGAGAGAATACTGAAGGAGAAAATCAGAGACATAGAGAAAACTCAGGCCAAGGAAGAATTAACTATTCTGGTCTTGACACAGAATTTTCCTAGGGAAGGTGTGTTGCTCAGTTTCTGAAGGAAAAACCAGTTCTGATTTTTGCAGAAAGCTGATCTTCTGCAGCAGACTGTGGTGCATAAAGCACTCAGTTTTCACCTTTTCTTGACAAAGCCAGTTCTCCAGTCTTCACAGACCTTTTCCACATGCTCCCTTCTTCCCTCTTGGTACACAGGGAGCTTTCTGCAAGGAGCAAAAGAAACCAGTTCCAGCCATGGGGACAAAACCACTGAGGTGGCTTCTCCATTGACCAGAGGAGTTCTACATCTGGCCCACAGTGGGACAAAGGCTTGAAGCTTGGGTTTCTCTTCACAATTTTTTTGTATATATTTTTACCACTCCTTAGATCAAGCTCTCCTCCTATTTCATCTTCCTTTTTGGAAAATGATCCAAATTATTTTATTTGGTAGTGAGATTTACATAATGTCAGTGATTGAAGAAGGAATATTTGGTATGTCTTAGTGAACTGCTAGAGATTCATGTCCTGTCACCATGTATAAAAAATCCTAACAAAAGTAGAGATGGAATTAATAAAGTATCTGTGAACTGAATCTGTAACAAGAAATTCGTAAGTTGTGATGAAAAATATAATAAACATTAACTTCAATTCTGCAGTCCAGGTAGGATTAAATAATCCTCTTTAAGAATTTAGCAATGCACCTATGAAAGAATCAGTCCTGAAGCCCTGAAATAAGAAGCTTGGCATCTGCATCAACATTTGCAGAAGCAAAGTTCACATTGAAATGAAATTCCCTTATTTTCTTTTTTCTTTTGAGCCCTCTTTTCCCCTGCACTCACCACCACACAGTCTCTTCTTTTCTTCTTTGTTGCCAGAATGCAGAAAAGGTGTTCAAGGAATTTTTTCCCAACCCCATCTTATGAAAACCCATCAAACACTGTGATGCAAAGAAAAATGTCAGCTGGTTTCACATGTTCTAAGTGCCTGATTTCTTGTGTTTATAATTCAAAAAATTACTTAATTTCAAAACCTCAGACTTTAAAGCACAGCTCCATTATGCCCTGAAAACTAGAGCAAAGGAAAAGGGTAAAGAACAGGTTTGAAACTGAACATTTATTAATTTTTTTCTCTGACAAGCTTTTACACAGGCAGCTATAATAGTGAAATAGTTAATCATCAGTATGATCCTTCACCCGTTGGCTGCTGACTTTAATCTACACTTTTAAAAGGAATCAGCATTTTTTTGTGCACTTGCTCTACCTCACTCCCAGTCTATGCCTTTGGGATGAGTACATTCTCCTCTCCTTAGATGGCTGCCAAGTGAAAGCTCAGTGTTTTAATTTTGTATGTGTTTGGCTGTCCCAGAAGAGTAACTGAGAGGATTTATGACCACTGGCACTCCTGTTTCTAAAAACGAGGCCTTTGAGAAAAAATAAGTTATTGTGATATTACCTACAGGCACATCTGGGCACTATAAAGAACCATGGTTCTGTGGATCATGTCCATAACATTTGTTTAAGTATAATCTTGAATTGATGAGGGTGGGGGAGGGGGGTATGAGTAAGTGTATAACTAAGCTGAAAAATGCTCAGATTTGGCACAGAGGAATTAATGGTGCTGGAGCACCTCTCCTCTGAGGATAGACTGAGAGAGCTGGGGTTATTCAGTCTGGAAAGGAGAAAGCTCTGAGAAAACCTTATTGTAGCCTTCCAGTATCTGAAGGGGCCTACATAAAGCTGGTGAGGGACTTTTTAGGATATCAGGAAGTGATAGAACGAGGGGGAATGGATTCAGACTAGAGGATGTAGATTTAGATTAGATGTTAGGAAGAAGTTCTTCACCATGAGGGTGATGAGACACTGGCACAGGTTGCCCAGAGAGGTGGTGGAAGCCCCATCCCTGGAAGTTTTTAAGGCCAGGATGGACAGGGCTCTGAGCAACCTGGTCTAGTGGGAGGTGTCCCTGCCCATGGCAGGGGGGGTTGAACTAGATGATCTTAAAGGTCCCTTCCAATCCTGAAAATTCTATGATTCTAAATGGGTATCAGCCACTTTTCCAGTTCTTTTAAGCCAGGTTTCCTGGTAGCTAAATTAACCCTTCATATTACACATGAGAAAAATCGAAGACTGTCCAATACTGCAGAAATAGAGCAAATCGACAAGGACAGGTGCCACTCAGGATGTCCCAGGTCCTTGTGACACCCATCCCATGGGACACATGCTTCTTCATGCTACAGAGGTCCCCAGGTAGCTCTTTTTTGAGCACCATGTGCTATCTGCTAACACACAAAGGCTGAACTAAAAGCCAAAGGAATTAACCCTGATTTAGGCTTACATTGCTCACAGTCCCACCTGATTTCTTCAAGAGAAAGAAACTGCATGTGCCCCAAGGCAGAGCATGTCTGGGACATGAGAAGGAAAGTGGCAGTGACAGCCATGCCCAACCCTCCCCCGCTGTCCCCTCCCCAGAGCTGAGGCAGCTCCAGGAGCCACTTTCAGATCTCAGGTCCTTGCTGCTGCCTGGGAGTCTCATGGTCACACTAAAAGGCCACCCACCCTCAGCTAACAGGCAGGCTTGGTCATCTCCTGGGGCTATGTTTCCTGCCACAGCCGGCTGCAGCCAACCAGCCTGCCTACCGTGCAGAGATGTAATTTGCTCTTCTTTGCAAAGCAAAAGTGCCTTTGATCATAGCCTGGATTAAAATCCTACTTTGAAGATTTGCTAAGTGGTGTTACGTTGAAAACTTTCCTATAAATTAATTTAAAGACCCAACAATTATCTTAGAAAGAGAATTTTCCAACTCCACAGCTATGCTGCTGAGACCTCCCGCTACAGAAGCTTGGGTTGGAGGAGTATCCTTTTTGCAACTTCCAAATACAGGGTACCCTTATCTGCATTTATCTTGGGACACTTCAGCTGTGTCCCAGGATACAGACTGAAAATTATTTCCCTAAGTGATTTCCCTTTCAGAAAAGGTGGGCTTAGAAAACAGAACCACCATCAGGCCATGTAGGGGTTGCTGCACACCAGCCTGCTGCCAGCCAGACGGGATAATCCCAGCCCTCCCCGAGTAACAAATGTAGGCCAGGCTCCTAAGCAGCTCATTTACAGAAGAGTACTATTAACCAGTTGTACAGAAAATTCGACCCTCTGCACTACTTTGGAGTACTGTTCTAGAGTATTTTAATAGTCCCTTTGTTTACAGACACTTATTACTATGTCATCTCTGTAAATCCTTGAGATTGGAAACTGTTACATTAATGGCAAACCCTGGGAAGCAACTTGCTAAATGAAATAAAGACCATTAAATTTAAGCCTAATAAATACATGCTTATGCAATAAAATATGTTAAAATATATTCCAAGTAAAACACATCATCAAAAGATGGCACACAAGATGATTCAAAGGTTGCATAATCTTACAATCCAACAAAGTATAAATGCACTGAAAAATCTTACATATGATGGTTATTAAGGAATCATTCAGAATTTTATCAGCTTTTATATCATGTTACTGCTTTCTGTTATTCCTCTGTAAATATCATTTGCATTAATTTCTACACAAGCGACCTGTGCTGAGGAAAAGATCCCTGCCACCCAAACATATAACATTTAGTCTTCTATGTCCTTCAGTACCTGTGCAAATAATTTTCACTTTACTCAGAAGGAGTATGATTTTGGAGATTAATATGCTGAATATTTTTCCCACTGCCACATACCATAAATAATCTCTGGCCATGCTATCTTCTTGTGTCTCATATGTACATTTATCCTCTTCCCTTCAAGTGTCCCTTAGAAGCATGTCAAAAATGATGGCTTTTTTTTCCCAGATGATGTGTTTTTACCGCTTTCCACTTGCATGCTATTTTACATCCCTAGCTCTTTTAACAGAACAGTCTGTCTTGAAAGATCCCCATCCACCTGTCCAGCCCCTGCTCCTTCTCTGAGGCCACCTTTTGTTTAAAACAGTTTGTAATGTATTATTTGTTTCTGATTATAGCTAATTCTTCTCATTCTATGTAGACAAAGTGGGTTTTGTTAGATTAATTTTCAACCAGACTAGAAACTACTGAGATCATCTAACCTAAACTCTGAATAATAGTGGCCACAGGACTGCCTTGAATTAACTCCTCTTTCAACTGGAGACCTCTAGAAACACATGTGAACTTGATTTAAATTATTCCAGTGATGTTAAATCCACCACAACCCATGATAAACTGTTCCAGAGTTTAATTAACATGTCTATTAAAAATGTGTGCTTTATTTTTAGTTTACATTTATCTGCTTCATCTTGTTCCAACTGGATGTTATTAAAGTCTAGTTTGTTGTGGAGTTCAAACAGCCTTTTCATAGTGAATTTCTGGTTTTGATATAGGTACTTATGTGTTCATTGACTCTCTCACCCTGAGGCAAAGACTCTGGTCATTCCTACAGCCCTCCACCTTCTTGACATGTAGACATGAGACCCTGGCACATTTTTTTTTCTCCGAGTTCCACTACCATCTGGAGCCACAGTCAACATTTAATTATAAACTTTTAGTCTCTATTCCCCTTTTCACAAAACTGAAGACAGATATTTTCTTTTTTACTAAAGCATCATTTTCAGACAGCAACCCTCTTCAAGAATTCCTGCATAGAAGACCACGACAGGGAGACACAAGTCCCAAACAGGGCACCATATATGAATTCAACTGTTACCACTAGTAGCATCAAGCCAGTAGTAGTAGATAGTGCTACATTCATCAATTAGAATATCACTCCTTTCTGCCCAGCTGAAGTAGTCATGAGGAGTTGTATTGAATCTCTGGGGGCTTCAGCAGGGTGCTCAGCAAGTCTCCTGTGGTCCCATGCTTTGTAAGACTGCATGGAGCAGCTACCACCTTCCCCAGTACAGTCCAAGTTGTACAACCTTTGTAGGTGTTGGCATGTGCTGATAGCCTTGCACAGGATCTTGGACTGAATTTATCTGTTCTTAAAGATTCATAAGGACCAGGAGTCTCCAGAGCTTGTGAGCTACTGACAGACTTTCACACTCTACTTCTCAGTATGGAATTTTTTTTTCAGGTTTTCAGGTCTCTGTTTCTGCATCCACACACAGAGACCCCACAGAGCACATATGCACAAACTCACCCAGGAGAAGTGTTCATGGCACCCTGTTGTGATGCTCAAGCCTTCTCCAGAGTCTATCCTTCCCAAGCCCCCCCACCTGTAATTATGGCCTGAATACTATTTGCAGCATATAGACATCTCAACATAAAGCATTTCCTTAAGTAAATTTCCCTAATTATTCAGATGCTCCTACATTCACATCATAATTCCCTTATCATCTTCCCCAGACATCTCAAAATCAGAACAAAGTTTCATATAAGAGTGTTGAGAATAATTTTTAAGGTATCTTCCACACAGATCATCTTGATACTAAATATTCAAATATGCCTAACAACAGCAGAGAAAAATAGACTACAGTTTCAGTATTTAAAGATAATTTTTTGATGTTAAAACTTCTTCCCTCCCTCAAAAAGGTCTGAAGTGAGCTCTACATATTTCTGACTTTACTACAGGTGTTTACTCTCATTTCATCTTAATCTACTAAAATAATTGCATTTGTCTACAACTCCTGAGAACTTCTGAAACTTTGACATTTAAAATACATCAAAACTTAAACTCTTTTTAAATAGAGTATCAGAGGTTTTTCAACTCAAAACTATCACTGGTTCACAACATACTCTGTAGAATATTTTTATTATACTATTTTGTATCTGTACATCAAAAGTGATTTTAAATTTAGAAGCAATAACATAAATATCTCCAGCAGTAACTGTGTGCCACTTCCAGGAATTTTCAACACTTTAGAAAGGAACAAGTTAAGACAAACTAATCACTTAGAACCTCAAACTAAGCCTACAGAGATCCACAGAAGGACTACCTTTACCTTCCAGACTGGATTGCTTAATCCACAGTTTTTTAAAGACTTTAAGAATAAGTGAACTGATTTGCAAGCAAAATGACTTGCTGTTGTAAAAACTTTGCTTTGCCTGCTTTTGCTTTGCCTGATCTTCATTAATCTGAGCTTGATAAATAGAGGCTAAAAAAGTTTACTTAGCATCTATCATTTTAAAACCAGTATTTTTTTCATGAAACTGGGATAACCAAATCATATCTGCTCCTCTGAAGATAAATAAATGAACAAGTAGTGGCCTGTGATCTCACTGAGCTGTTTAGAACAGAGCAAGTCAAACAGAAGCATTCAGATTTGTCATAAGAGGTTATTAAGAAGGTCTAAGTAGTCAAGTACATACTGTGTGTTTATGGCGGGGCTGTCTGGCTGACTCTATATCAGTAGTATTTAGAAAATTTACTGGAGAGCAAGCATTTTTTCTGACAGTAGCTTTTGGGCCCATGATTTCCTTCCTGTTGTTTCTGACTTGTAGTGGATAGGTTTTGGGTTGTATAGTACTTATTTTTATGTATGAGTACTTTCAAAGGTATGATAGGTGTCTGAGGTAGCTATCATTTTTACTAAAAGGAATTTTAAAATTACACATGAACCATCTAATGTACATTTGCCAAAACAGCAAAAAACAGAAAAAGTGAAAAAGATCATTTTCAGCAGGCAGGATCCCACTGTTCTGCACTAAGACCTCTGCTCTCAAGGGTGTTGCAGGTACACAGCTCATTAGACTGGCTTAGGCTCTCAGTACACTCTCATTTCACCTAATCAAACTTCTCTGGGAGTTTGGTGCCTGAGGTGTTTACAGTGAGCATCCCCAGACCCCACGAGCAGGCAGTGGATGAAGATCCATCACCTCATGTGCAGTCTGAGTCACTCCACCTGCCTTGGGCATCTTGTTGAAGACAAGATGAAACTCTCCATAAAACCCCTCATTTGTCTGCACAGGCTACTGGAGAAAGCTTTTAGCTTCCAGCTTTTGGATAGCTGAAGTTAGGCAAGATGAATCCTGCCAACAAGGACTGATCACCCCTAAAATCAAAAGGAGCTATTTGAAGGCAGACAGTTGGCAATAGGGAAAAGAACACCATTCCTTCCAGGAGTGTACAAGTTAATGTCCTTTGGGAAAGAAAGCACTTTCTGAATACCCACATATTTTGAGGTGAATTCAATTTCAAAGCAGACAGTGTTGGACACAATTGAGATCAATATATAGAAGAAATCAAACATACTAATCAATGCTAGTACGGAATTTTAAATAATTAAACATCTCTAGATAAAACAACAGTAGACATAGTATTTGAGGAATGGATTATATTTTTGTTATCTACCTAAGAAAATATGTAGATCAAGGAGAAAAGACAGAATTAAAAATTATGCATCGTGTGTTAAAAAAATTAAAGCTTTTTTTTTTAAAAAAAAAAAGCAAGTAGAAAGAACATGAAAGAGTTTGTAAAAGAGACCATAGTGTGAGAAAGAGGAGATGGATACTCCATACAGAGTACAGATAACCCATCCCATGGATCAGAATTGATTGTAGTAGTAAATTGCTATTGCCCACCTCAATATAGTAAGAGTTCTTCAATAAATCCTCCCATATGTGCACATATTTAAAATCAAACAGCTCACTTCATTGAAAAGAAAGAAAAATTCTTATTTCTGGTACATTAAGAATTCTTAATTCTTATGTGATGCCAATATAAATCTGTTCTACATTCTGAGT
The DNA here is from genome assembly GCF_003957555.1 of Calypte anna. NCBI lineage: Eukaryota > Metazoa > Chordata > Aves > Apodiformes > Trochilidae > Calypte > Calypte anna. Next base: position 179,222,430 of record NC_044244.1, on the reverse strand, counting down.
TGCTCTGTTGAATTGACTGGTGTTTCCTCACACCTAACTGGCCCTGTGAGAGTATATTACTGTTAAGTAATTCAGGTGATAGTGTGTGTAGAGTATAAGGTTCTCTGGAGAGTATACAGAGCTACAGCACTTTGGGTTTGAAAGAATGCGAAGTTTTATCTAGTAAGATAAACTTCCTCCTGAGGCCTCAAGGAGCACGACTCACTGTGTTGCTCCTGTTGCAGCCTTCATCTGCTCTGCAGAAAGCTGGGTATAATTCCTTTAAGGACACCAAATTTTACTTCACAAGTGTAAATTGCCAGAAGCACACAACTTTACAGTGTGATAAAACTCAAATTATTGTTTTAATATGAAGTATACATTCAATCATGTTGCTCCTATGCTATCTGATAGTGAATTGCTTTTATTCCATCTGTCAATGTACATTCTGTCTGTGCTATACTGTGGACTTGCATTTTCAACTTTAAACAAGCCTGGTACAGAGCAGATCCCATCTTTCAACATTATTATTTCTGGTTTTCTCTGTGACTTCAGGAAGACAACTGTATTTCCATACAACCAGATAAATAAAACCACATACTTTCTCAAAAATCAGGGCCAGAAACATTTTAAAACTAGGTCAGGAGTTTCTCTGGAAAACTACCAAATTATTCTGAAATAATTATTTCAACAAATTTCAGTAGTATCAGAAGTGTGGACACACCCTCAGAATGGAGACAATTTTGCAGCAAGGGGTGAATTCCACATCAAATCCTCCCCATAAATTACTACCCCAGCAAGGATATATAAGAATTCCTCTATATCTACACATCTGGTCTTGCTTTTAGTATCTGCCAATAGAGTACTTTTTATACGCAGGGATTTTGTCCTTTGTTGCTATGTCAATAATTCTGACTTTTTCATTGGCAAAACTGAGAATCCTCACCCAAAAATGTCATCAATTCAAAGCATTATAAACTCTTGTATTTAATTGGGAACTCCTATTTGCTGGTTGCATGCCAGGAAGAACAAATTGGCTCTCTCTGCTATTTTTATATCAATAGGAATGTGTGCTCTTGTTCTACAAAAACTGTTATACCTTTCAGCACTTTGATTACTTTGGAAATAGTTTAGTTGCCTTCTCCTAACTGGTTGTATCCCACACCCAGTGTGCTCACCTTTCATAACATTAATTGCCATTCTCATTCTTGATGTTTTTCTAAGCCCTTTCAGCAGATTAATTATAAAAAATAAAAATCAGACAACTTTTTCTTTCTGAAATTGGCATAAGCATATATAAGAAGAACAATGTGGCAAGTATGGAGTGAAATAAATGGTATTTTTTGTCTGCAAGCCTGCACATATCTATATATGCATGTGAGCACTTGCCAGTGTATACATTAGCAATTTGGATATTTTACCATCCCGAAGTCACAGCGGAAGACGTGCAGGCACAGAATGTCTCAAGAACATTTTCCTTCAAACAGACTTGATATGTCAGTCAACCACTGGACCAAATGCAAATCATTTAGACATTGGATCACCTAGAGCAGTAAAACCAGAGAAATGTGGTGTTATTAGCATATGTATTATTGAAATAAGTGTTGGTAGTGCATTTAAAGAAGACATGATGAGATAGGTTTTTATTCTGTTAAGTAAAAGTGCTACAAGCCCTTGCCATAAGGGTGGTTTTCCTTTTCCTACAAGCTTTTAAAGTCTTCAGAGTATCAAAGGCCCTGTGACATACTCCTTCCCTGGAGATCTATAGAACAAAGGAAGTTCCAGTGATAGTTCAGAGTATGAAGGTGATAACAGCACAATGGGAATTCACCTATCCTGCTGCAATTTGGGAGAGCAGAAAACCTGGTGTTACTTTTCCTGTTGATGTTTGGTCTCCCTACCTCCTCCTGCTTGTTTATCTCCTTCTGCAGGCAGAGGCCACATTACCCAGCTGTCCATGCCAGGACAGCACTGCTGACGTCCGTGCATCTCAGCATGAGAACTGCATCTGTATTACTTGTAGGTCCCAGCTGAAAGGCTACAAGCTTTATCCCCCAGGCTACAAGATACATGGAAGTGTTTAAACAAATCTCGTTTCAAAGTGCAGATGTCATTTTTGGTCCTGATCCTTTTGGCTTTAGTGCAACTCTAGAGAGCTGAGTAGCCATAATGTACAAGCAGTATAATGCATTTCATAAATCTTATCAAGTTTCACCACTCAAAGCAGAAAAATTAAAAAGCAATCAACCAAAAAAATAGTTCTTAATCACTACTCCTTGGTAGGGTGGGAAAGGGCAGGGGAAATGAAACCACTATGAATACCAAACTAGCCAAGTTCTCATTAAATGAATATGATCTCCTACAGTGCTTAAACTATTCGCCCACCTCAATGCCTTCAGGGAGCTCCTCACATGTGGCCCTCCTCACTCCACATCCAAAGCATTCCCTGCCTCCTCTGGAAAAGAGACATCTAAGGGTGTCTCTGCCATCGATCCCTTTCTTAGGCCCCCCAGGAGAATGGTGTGGCAGGTGGCAGAAGACAGGGCTGGCACAGAAAGAGTTGGGACTGATGGAGTATGCTGGGCTTCCTTCACAGGTCAAGAAGCATCCCCCAAAAAGAGGCAGTAGAGGTGCAGGTGGTTCTCCTTCACATGGAGCTGGGATGCACTCATGCTTCAGCAGACAGTGGTACACAGGCACTGCAGACTGAAGTGGAGAATAATGATAATCCGACTTCCTTGCAGATAATGTTTTTGGACCCCAGTAGTATTGTAGAGTGACAGCAGAGTCCTCAGACCAGGCTAATTTTGCCTGCTCCCTGCACCAAGCTGTACATGTAGACTGTTTCTGGTACTTGAGCTATCTGACACTTTTCTGTGCTTACAGCAGGGTTGGCACTTGGCTGGACCCCAGAATAAACAAAAATGGTAGGGACCCCAGAATAAACAAAAAATGATGTAGTTCCCAATGAACCAGGGAGGGTATGGGACATCTGCCCAGCTTGTGAGGGACTCTCTGAGCTAATGAAAGGGCAAGCAAAGTATTATTCAGCTTCACAGACTTTTTTAGGAAATTTTCACACACATTTCCTAGCCAAGAATATCTCACAGAGGTTTTACCATGGGAAGGAGAAACCTAGAGCATTTTGATAACCCAGAAAAACCTGCTTAAGATTTCTGATCTTAGGGCATTTGTGTGTGCATATAAAATTTTCTTAAAAGGTAGGTGTATCCTTGGAACAACTATATCAGATTATAAGCACTTCCACCTTCTATGAAATTATATATGCATGCAAAAGAGGGAGGATACATGTAAAATGGAGAATTGCAATTGTCTGCATCAAGTCGGGTACGAGTTTCCGGAAACTATTTTGGCACGAGACTGAGAAGAGTAAATTAATATATAAAGATAAACCGTGGAACCATGACACAGCTTCAGTTTAGATAAGGCTGCATAACATAAGATTCCGTAGGGAACTGTGTGTATGCCATGACAGCTGGCTACAAATTCCTGCCAGACAAATGACAGCTAACAGACAGCAGCACTTAGAGAGCATAAATCACACAAATCAATCGTAATATTCAGAATTTCCAACTAGTAGGAACTCAACTTACACTATGGGTGGGCAGAACAAAATAGACCTTGAAATCCATCAGGAAGCACAAGACTTAAAATATGGGAACAGGCCAGACTGTTCAGACTAATTGAAGAACCCTCCAGTTCTGCTCATGGTATCTTCTATCTTGCCCTCCTACTGCAAGGAGCAGTTACTTAAGAGGAAGCAAGTGAAAACGTGCTTCAGTACACTGTGTACATAATACTTTGAAGTTAAAATTTACATTAGGAAATCTACAATTGAAAGCAGATAAATAAGAAATTTCTTTCCAGTAAAGCGAACAGTTGTATTTACTGCAATCAGCATATGTGGAAATAAAAAAATGAAAATTAAAAATCTTTTATAATTTAAATTCTTGAGAATGTCTCAAGTCTGTAAATATAAAACACTTCTAATATGTATTTTATTTTATAACATCTGTGTTTTTTGATCAGTGTAACATTTTTTCACCTGAGTTACAAACATAAGCATCCTAATCTTGTTTTGGTTTTACTCTATGTCCTTCTCTGGCTCTCATTGCTTTTGAAGTTGAGGGGCTGTTTTAGTTACCACCTATTTAGTCTCACTGAATAGACAGAAGTCAGAGAAATGAACTTGATAGCCCCATCACTGAGTACAATGGGAGATTTCACAGAATGTTTTTGCTGGGAGATGTGGAAAAAACAAGTTCTCCAGCAAAATCAAGTAAGTCCAGACTTTGCAGAAATTGTATTTATATTTGCAAGTGGAGGGAGTTTTCAAACATCAGACCCTTTTCTTCTTTTTTTTTTTTTCTTTTTAAGTAGAAAGGTCAAAAAGAACAGTAAAGCAACTTTTAAAAGTCGGTTTTTGAAATTATCCTTTAGATAAGTCAGTATGTCTCTATCAACAAAATTATTTCCAGATATTAAAAAGGAATATACCTCATTTTCTTATCAATATACAATATTTATATATTTCTATACTTGCTAATTTTGATAGCAGACCCCTGTTTTCAGGTAAAAAAGTAAGTAGATCTTCATATTGTATTGATCCAAAAAATGGGCAAGGTCTCAGTTCCTAAGACAGCACCATTCATGCAACAGGAAATATATTTCCAAATTCTGCACTAGTTAGCCCTTAACTCAAAAGCTTTTTACCAGACCTTTGTCTGCAATGCTGTACCAGGGTGTTCTTTATTCTCTTCTGGTTTTCTGCTGCTAATTTAGACTTGCTTTGGTCTTTCTATTGAAGTGGTCATCAAAACATACACCCTTCCACAAACCCCCAGTATTCTTCATGCTGAGGAACATCTGTAAGATGCTTCCTACTCCTTCTGACAGCAGACCCAAACAAGTTTATTTTTCTCGTATGTTTATCTTGAAAGAAGGATCTCATTAGAGCTGGGGCCGAGAGATGAGAGATGGGGCTGTCTCAGCTAAGCTGTGGCAGCTGCTCATGCCTGTTATAAATGCACACTTTAACAAAAAAAAAATGCAATTCAAAGTATTTTGTGATGCTATAATCTAGGACCATGTATCGGAAAAATTATTTTGTTTCATCTGTTAATGTAATGAGTTAAAATGTCCAAGCCATTGGCTTCAGATAAACTGAAACCCTTAAAGTTACCATAGCAGTCTCTGTGAAATAAAATTGCTGCTACAATTGCTACAGCAGCAATTTGATATAGTAAATGCAATTAACCTTCAAAAGGGATTTCTAATTGCTTCAAGAACTTACCACAGGCATCAAATACAAATATTGGCATTTTACACAGGGGACTTTGTGGCAATCAAAGCTGGTCCTACCCTTGACATGGCATAAAGAGGAGATAGGTCTCTGCAAAACCTGCAGCAGTCTCCTCTCTATCAACAGAAAGGGTTCAGCTGGAAATACAGGCAAGAACCTGGCACATCTGTTATCTAAAGCAATATGGAAAGCCTTTGTGGGCTGTGTCTTCCAAAACTCTTGGGGCATTTCTGTCCCTTACAGCAATTCACTAAGATGTAAGTAAAGTTCTTTGCAGCTGCTAGAAAGAGGTGGGAATATGCTTAAGTCTTCTGCCAGGTAACAAAGAATAACAACATTGCCTAGCACCAACAGATACATTAAAACTGGTTTTATGGCCATGCTACATATAGAATGAAAAAAGATTTACCCCTTTTTTAACCTTCAATTCACTACTTTTTGCAGTGTTAGGAACACTTGCATTGCAGCAAGGTACAATTACAGCCTATATAAGCAGGGCCTGGGTAGCTCTAATTTCTCCAGTTTTGGGAGCACATTAGTGAAGGTGTGGCAGCACTAACTCCAGCAAAACCAAGTGCTCGTGTATCTTCCTATAGTCCCACGTAAAGCCAGCACTTCTAAAAACTCATTGATAAGGCCACCTGAGCTTGCTGTTAGCCAGGTGAAAGTTAGCTCTGGATGCCCACAGGTACTGCAGTCACACCTCCCAAAGGCAACATATGAATCTCCCTTGTTATATTATTGAACGTAAAGGGACTGTCCATGGGCAGTTATTATCCAGTATGCAGCTTTCCTGTACTGAGGGTGGCAGATTTATGGAATCCCCATAGGATTACCAAAAGCATTTCTAACTGATTCTGCTGGAGCAAACCTGTATCAAAGGAGAGGCTCTGACCCGTTCAGGTAAGGTGTTGAGTTCTTTTGCCCTCTTCAGTTTCACTACAGTCAGTGTGCAATTGTACTTTTCTTATTCTTTGTATTCAGGGAATGTAAAGAATGCAGGTAACTACAATTAATGGCCCCACTTCTCCTACCTGAAAGCATTCCAAAAGAACCAGCAAAAATTGTTTAAAAAGCAAGGCAGAGAATATTACAAATATGACTTTAAATGTGATCCCAGCTGTAAACTTGCTTTCTAAAATAGCTAACATCTGTAGATAAAATAATGCTGTAGCAGATTTTTGACATATTTGCAATACCTCATAAAGCAATATTTTTACAAAATAAAAATAGTGTCTTTCAAATTGAGAAAAGTTATCCAGTCTCCAGTATATCCCACAGGTTCAGGAAGTTACATATATTCACCCCACACAGCCAGAACAGTCTGATATTCATTCATTCTGTGCAGCTGTGTAAAAGTCCTTGTTTTTCCCTCATTCTTCTGTTTTCTCCTACATACGTCAGCATACTTCAAATGTAAAAAGAACTCCAATAAGATGGATTAACTCCTGCATGAGATTACTACTAATATATATGCATACAAAGCAGGAAGTAGATGAAATACCAAACTTCAAAATGACAGTTCAGGTTTATCCTCCTGTAACTAGGTAGGAAATTCATTCCTATGCACAGTGTTATATGGTCTGGAATTTAAAACCTCCTGAGGGATCTACAAGACTCCTGCCCTGCTGAGCATTCATGGTTTGAAATATCAGGAATGTCTGAAGTAGACTTATCACTTACATGGTAAGGGTATATATTGACATTTTGATACAGTGATAATTAGCTGTGAATGAGTAGTACTACACCAGCCCTCGTTCACTTCATTCCTCCTCTTTCTCTGAGGGAATAATTAGCAAAGATACAGAAAAGTTTCATTATGTTTGAATATCAGACATAAAATATTCTCTTCAAGAGATATTCAAGCTTGTCAAACCTCCATTTTATTAACAGTCCTCCTCACATAAAACATTTATCAATAACAATATTGGATTGCACTCATGAGGATGCAAAGATGTCATTCAGCAGTGGCTCTTTCTGCTCAGGAGTGCTGAAAGGGCACTTCTATGTGTTGATGTATATTGCTATGGCTTAAAAACCTTAGGAGTACAAGTGTTTCTTCCATCTCTTTGAGAGAAGTACCTGCATAGAAGAGTGCTTTAAGGGGACCTGCAACAAAGCCTTGGTCACTTTTGTGCCACATCCAGCATCCTCACCTAATCCATTTTCACAGGCAGCTTAAACTGGTGGATCTGGCTGGAGCCCTTGGTGCCCCTTTTCTGCTGTGTCCATTGGGAGGATGCAGACAGTGAAGCAGCAGTGGTGACCTCCTGAAAGTTGGGCTCAAAATGTACATGAGCTCATCTCTAGGCTTTTCAGTGCTCTCTCCTCTAGTGTGAGGTGGATCTACAACTGCTACTATCTTCCTGCATTTGGTTTACATACAGATTTGCAGGGGGCTTATTATCTTTGTTCACAATTTCAGGAGAGAGAGAAAGAAAGAGAGAAACTTCTGATATCTTGGCTCTCCTCCTTTCTACATCTCTTTGCTCATGGAATATTTAAACTTCTTCCCACAAGGTATCAAACAACACTATCATTATCTTTAATTACAACCAACCTGATGTGATCTTCTAATTAAAAGTAAATAACATTTAGTGTTTAATTCTGAACTTCTGCAGAAGGCAGTGGTTATGTTAATTATTGGAAGTACAAAATTCTATTCACAAAAGAGGAAGATGAAATAGGCATAACGACAGGCAAATGTGAATCATATCCACAATATCTTGCCTCTTGAAATAACTATCTACCTGCTATCATTTCAGCAAGGAGAGAAAGAGCTTAGCTGCCAAGAGTAGCTGGGGAAATCATATCATGCCATAAGAGGACACCTTTGAAACAAAATTATATTTCTTGTGAAACAGGGATGAAAATTGCTGTTTGCAGATACTTAATTAAAAGGTAGCTATCAAAGCCTTTTAAACCAGAGGAGATTACTGGTTCTCAGAATGTTAAGCTTATGCTCTCTTTCTCCTATACAGTCTTATTCCAACACACATTTATTTCTATTTTCAAAGCCTGTACGTCGAGGATGAGGTATAGCAAAGCTGTGAATAGCAAAATAGCAAGACATGTACACTGTTAACATTATTTTCCAAGAATTAAAGGCTCGGTAAATAGTACAATTATTCATACTGATTCAGAGCAATTCAAAGTGATGCCCTCAGTGCTGTAACAGGCTGCTCACTCTGTTTAGGCAGAAGAAGCCAAGCAGCACAAACCATGTTGCATACTGCCCATTTACAAGATGAAAGACAGCAGCTTCTCCACTGTCCCACTAGACAGCCCAAAGCAAAGACCAACCTGGCAACACCAGCACAGCTGACAGGGCCTCAGAAAGACTGAATAGGTTGCCATTTGGGTGGAAGGATGAGCCTTTCTGCTGAGCACAACGTGCAGGCATGGTGTTCCCTAGCAAAGCAGCCAGCATCCCCACACAACCTTGCTGTGGTCTTGGCCAGTGACCTTTGACTGGAGCTCAACTAGCAGGGCTCAAGGAACAACAGATGTGCAAAACTAATCTGCATGTCATGATAGTACAGCCCAGAATAGCTGAAAATTAAGCCACTTTTCCATAGTTGCCATAGGTACAAGCTTTTAATAGAGTGTGAAAAAGTTGCAGTAAATCACAGTACCAATCATGTTCGTCTACCTGCAGCATTAAAGATCTTGAGGGCTTCTTGAAACATCAGAAACTGTCATTTTGTGTTGTAAAAGATGAAGTACTTGTTATATCATTTATTATTTGCAATTGTCTCTTTGAAAAAGTATAATGCTGTGTAAGGTCTTACTGACACTTTTCAAGGATGTTTAGATGAAAATTTTGCAGCTGGCAAAAAAAAAATTTATAAATCTTTTTTTTGCATTTGCATAAATTCTACAGTGTAACTTTTCACTGCACATATCAACACATGGTCATTAGTGTTCACCTGCCATTCTGCCTATTCATTCTAGCATTCATTCTTAAAATGAGGATCATCACCAGGAAAACAGCTTTCTTGAAACTAAACTCTCTAAATAAGGGCATATGACCCGTGTCTGCACACTCCCATTAAGAGCATATGAAGTTCATAAAAATTCCTCAGATTACTAGTATTTGATATATCCATCCCATTTTCCCCTCTATTTTTTCACAGAAAGCCCTTCTGGCTCCTCCAGGTAGTAGAGGCATCCTGAGGGTTCCTGAAGCTACATCTGTCATCAGGTACTATCTTGAACCCACTTTTGGTTAAAGCTCTTTCCTGACAGCATGAATAGCATGAACAGTACTGGACACATCACCAGTCAGGTGGGTTTACAGAACAAAACCTTTTTGTTTTAGTCAGCCAACATTCTAACACCATCAAACGTCTTTGAGCAATTAGATCTTCTGCCAGGTACAGCACACAGCTTTGTCAGGCAGGGCACTGGAAAATAGGTCGGGATCTCTGAATTAACAATGGACAGTTGTCCTGGACATTTATCTGGAGGTAGTAAGATTGCCCCTTTTCCCTCTGATAGGTGAGTCTCAGAGATATCAGATGTCCTATCTTTGCATCATTACTAGTGTTCATTTATTCTTTTCTGTGGCTCAAGAAGAGGTATAAAACGAAAGAATAACAAGTCTTTCTTTTTGAATTATTTATATATATTTACCAAGTAGAGCTAGGAATGGAAACAAAGAGCACATATACAAAACTGACTGTTCCAGCTGATCTCTTGTCCCAGTCAGGTGCTTGTTCATCACCAGTGCTCATGCAGGTTGGATAAAACACAGGAAGATTTGCCTCACAAGTGCCTCACAACACTGACTTTCCTTCTGCAATCACACTGTCTCCATGCAGTGCTTGATAGCCCCGTTTTGCAAGACAGATCTGATGGCCACCTGCATGTAGTCTGAAAACTCTGTATCAGAAGCAGTTAACCTGCTTCTGATTACTGTTTAGTACAGAAGATTATAGAGCTATTAAAAACAGCACCTAGTGTCAATATAATGCCAAGCTCATATGCAATCTGCACGTTCTGCCAGCAGCCACTCACTGCATCCTCCAGAGAAGACAAAGCTCTCACCATCGTTTCTAACCCTTCTGCCTCCAGCTGAAAGAGACACTACAAGAAAGTCCTGTTCTTGGGCAATTGATGGAACTTGGGCCATAAAGTCAAGTAAAATTGGACACAGTCATACATGCTTTATTTAAGATGTTGGCATGCTACAAAAGAACGATGGCATGTGAAAGGGAAGGTCAAACAGGTTCTTTTGTAAGACTCTGTGAAGAAATTTGAAATTTGGCACCATTTTGGTTGGCATTTCAGACCAAAAGATGCAGCTGTATAAAGCCTAGCCTAGTTCTGTATAAAGAGCTTCAGAAGTCAGTGGAGCTGCAGTTCACCAGAATGTGAGTATGGTGTAACTGTGCAGAGCAGGTAATTATAGTGGGTTTGACTCATTTAGTTTTCCTTGTCTGAACAAACACTATACTGGGGACAGATATATAGAAGCTGATGAAATAGCAGCAGGCCTTCTTCACTTCAAGTAAGTAAATATGGCAAAAGTCAGTAGGAAATAATGGGAAACCACTCGCAGAAATTCCTTTATACAGGTTTTACCTGTGGCAGTGTTGAGTGGTGCCAGTACCAAAATAGTTATCATGAAGTCATAAGTGACTCAGTTTCATTAATTTTTTGTACAAATGGTCAGTGCCATTCCAGAGCAGTCACTTTGGTCTCCTCGAGGAACCAGGATCTCTCCTTCAATATAACTTCAAAGCAGTGGATATAGCAAAGCAGGATGATTCTCAGAGCACTGAGATCTCCTCTATGTTCATCTCTACTGCTTTTGGTGCAAATTGTTACACTGTCATAAACACTTGCTGCTGAAACCAGTGATATCAGAATATAACCCATCACTGCTCTAGAGAGCTGTTCTCATTCTGCAGCCTCTTATAGACTTCACCTCCACACAGTTCCTGCTTACAAAATCTCCAGCCCCTCAAATAATTGATGTTCCCTTTGCAGAAGGCTGCCAGGCTGCTGTTCCTGACCTAACGACATTTTCCATACAGGAAAATCCCTCTGAGTCTGATCCTTTTGATACCCCCATTGTTTTTAACACCTATGTCTGTTGCTTGCAGATTATTTTATTTCAAATCAGCACTGCTGCTTGAACATGGAATCAGGCAGGAATCCAATGGGACATAGGCTTAGTCTAGGCATTTGCTGTGATCTTGTGGAACATACCAGGGATCCAGTGTCTCATAGACCATGGAGCCCTTCAATTGCTAAGTATAAATATTAAGAGCCAAATGAAACAGTAGTTTCATAACAGAATTTTGTAGGGTGCAAAGTTAATTTTATTAAAAACTTAAAATACCGTATGAAACAAAGATTCCCAGTTTATTACAAGATAACCACAGATTCAGAGAAAATAAAAGAAGGAATCACTTCATACTGCATGACAATAAATTCCAGAACAATAGGGGCATTGTCATGTATCTGATGGCTTTGGCTGTTCCATAAAGTTCTGTTCATTCCTTGGTAAATGTAGGTGTTAAACACCGAAGTATAGAGACCAGGTCAGAAGCTGGAGTACATTATATAAATAATGGAGTCACATTTCTATAGCTCAACATTTTGAGAAAGAGCAAGCACATCACACAAAAATAAATCAAGAAATAAAACACTTTGTCATGCAAGGTCATGTTTCACAGGATAAACAAGCTTCCAAAAAGTGTTTTTTCTGTGAAATTTCTGTAAGGAATTAATGTGTATTAGGTTATAATCACAATCTTAACCATGACTTTTTTTAGATACCTTTCCTAAGATAAACTGCTGTCACAGTATTTTCCTGATTAAAAACTGTTACATATATCTTAATAATCCTTTCCAATCAAAACTTAAAGCTATGTTCCTCTCATCGCTTATTACTTTGAAGATATTATTAGTACTCATGATTGTTTTTCCTAAGTTACGTTCATTTAGTTTTCACAGCCTCTAGGTTTCATGTTGTTTACAATTACTTTTTCATATCTCTTCTTAAAAAATTATTATTTTTCTTTTTAATCAAAAAAAGAACAAAAGGAGTTTCAAGGTGAGGAAAAGTGCAACAATGTATTTAGGGAAAATATGTGTCAAACTAGATACAGAACTCCAGACTGAAAACAGATTAAAAGTCAGAAGAAGAGCATCTGCTTTTAAAAAAGCTGGCAACAAGTTTCAGCTGAGCCTGATCCTTTTTATAACTTACAATCATTTGCTCCTATTCTTCCTTATTCTTTTGGCATTTTTATAGCTCTGGATAATATGGAAGAATTGTTACAGACACTAGGATGCAGCTGCTATCACACGATACAGAGAAAGTACAGTTTATCAGCTATAACACCAGCACCCCTCCCTGAAAAAGAAAATAAAATCAAATCTGTCAACTTTTTCAGAGTTGAATATGTGAAAAAAGCATGTATCTCAAATGGGCCTGCAGACAATTGCTTAGGGATTAGATCTAGTTACTATTGCTTATGAAACATTGATTCTGTTCAGATGTCTTCCTAATGATGGTGCTGTTTATCAAAGCTGCCTGTTTAAGAGTAGTGACAATCTACATCTTCTTGTCTTTAACTTCTTCAAATAAACCTACTTCTATCTGGGAGGCAAAGCTCATCCAAAAATTACACTAATGATGCTCTTCAAATCAGTTACTATGTCATCGCCTGTGGAAAGGTTCTTTATGCATGAATTTCCAAAAGTAACACACAGGCTAGGCCCCAATCCAGAAATATTCATATACTTTAAGTCCTATTGATGGGTGATTTTTTCAAAGATAAGGACATGCATGTGCTTTGCTGTAGGAATGGAACCAAAGAAACCTTGCCTTTGAGTGACTAAGCTCAGATTCTCAGAATGCTACCTGCACAGGGAATAACTACCCACAGATTACAGCCATTCCATTAAGGAACTGCAATTGTGCAGCACAGAAACTGGGATTTCTGCTTGCAGTCTGAGTATAAAATTTGATACAGGCATTGTGGGATTTTACATGAAGTACTTTAGTGGCATTGAGGAAGATTCCAAAATAACGACAAATCAGAGAAAGCAGAATTGTATCTTTAGCAGGTCTATACTGATAAAAGTCACAGGAAACTACAAATAGTAGCTGAGGATCTTGACTACTACGTTTCTACAAGTTTATATGTTAACTAGGTAGGTCACTGTGTCAAAGCTCTGACATAAAATAGTATTTTATAAAACACATGATGAAATAGTGATAAAAGAAGTAAGTTAACTTGTTCTTAGTTTATTTGCAATTAGACACAGGAAAAAAAAAGACAGGGAATGAGCCAGTTCTGCTTAAGACTCGCAGAAAAAAGGGAAGAGGGAGATGGTACAAGATCTATGAGATAGACTGAGGGTGTTTTATTTAAATGAGGAAAATTCTGAACTACAAAGTGAAGATAAATAACAAAACTGAGCAAATATTTGAAGACAGAAGTGTGGTCATGTGATTGCAGGCTCTCTATGTTCAGACATAACTGTTTATAAACATAATTTTTTCTAAAATAAGAACATTTTTTCCAGTTGAAATTGACTTTGTGATCTTTTAGAAATTGTTTTGTTGGCATTGTCTTAAGGGAATCCTTCTAAACATGTGTTTTGATAACAATTACGCAGGTGGCCAGCTATGATCTCTACTTCTGATCAGTTAATTGCACCAGATTTGATTCTCCATTTCTTCTCTTCTCACTTTGTCTGCCTTCTTTGCCTCTTCTGTAGAACAGATAGATTTGGATTTAAAGTGTTGGGGGGGTTGACATTGTTTTTTGCAACATCTAGCAAAACATGGTAAAATGTAGTTGAGACATCAGCATGCTTTAAGAATAAAGGTTGGAAAACAAAGGGTCCTAAAGAGAAGGGCATGTTCCTGTTGTAGCCTCACGAACAATATTGGTGATCAAGGTCCAACAGCCTTGGTGGAAGTCAGTTCACTACCACAACTCCACCAGCACCCCTGCAAAGAAGGCTATATTATGAAAGTTTGCATGTTGGTGCAGAGCTGTGGTCACCATAATGGGTAGAAAAAGAGTACAAGTGAAAAACTCTGTGTTAGAATGGAAGGAACTTTATATTTCATTTAATGAAACTATACCAAACAATTACAGAGACATACACTCTTACACAGTTGATTCACTGCTCTGATTGTGTGAAGGACAGCTAAGGCTGTGGAAACTTCAGTGCTCAGTAAAGATAAGAAGTGCACTAGTGCCCTAGGGATGCTTATTATTTTTATTATTCTCAAAAAACACTTTAAATACAAAAACTTTTGAAAGTTTAACAACCGGTTATTTTTAGTTCAGAATATATACAGAATTGTTTTGCGTTATCTCAAGTATAGTATAAAATAATGTAAAGATAGTTGTAAAAGAGATATTAAAATATACTGGGGAAAACTGGGTGGCTATATGGCATAAAATGCCATTGGTCTTTCAGGTTCCTTTTAGCTCTAACAACTGAGTATTTAACCCAGTGAGAAAAAGTAATTTGCCTCCAGTCATACACATGTGATAGAACTAGGTGAATAAACCCACAAATTCTTACTCCAAATCACAGGTGTATTAACTAATACTTCCTACAGGGTGCATCTACATTATCTTGAGGACAACCTCAAAGCCAGATTCCCAACCTTCTACACTATCTAGATGCAGAATGCCCTTGAGGCTTCTCTTGTAAGTGATTCATCTGGTGAGCCAACAACCAAAAATCTCCATTTTGCTTAGATCTTAGGGTACTTAGAAGGGAACCAGCCAAAGCTGAGTGCTATGAAGATCCATGGGAAAAAACCCACAAACAACAATAAAAATTCAGGACCAAAGAGAGGCAAAATAAAACTTTCTCCTCATAAGTCACGAGGTCAACGACCTGCCATTGCAGTACCTATAAATGGTGCTTAAACGCAGCTTTTCCCCAGAAAGCCAAGAACTGCTGGGGCTACATTCAAAGCCAGTGTTAACTAGAACAAGTTGCTCTGCAATGGCTGTGGAGAGAGCTGCAGATTATGTTAAGTCTGATGACATGTTCTGTGATAACAGTAAGCCAGTCTTTCAGGAAATGCCAAAGGGTCTTGATTTTTCTGCCTAAAGGTGCTGTAGCTGAAGTTCTTAAGAACGTTGTGACTATGAAGGAGATTGTAAGCATGGCAGCAGAGAGTGGGAGTAGGTATCAGCAATACCTGGACTAATAACACCCATATGATAAGACAGAATCAGTGTTCATTTTTATCAGGATGGCAATGCAGATCATGCAGTGGGATGGATTTGCATACTCTAAAGCATCTCCCCTGACCACAGGACTGACCAGTCTCATGGAACAATATCCCCCTGACACTTCAGGAGGGTGAGGATCAGCAATTCTGACAACTACTGCTTCAGTGCCAGTGCTGATCTGCCCAAAAAAGGCTCTAAAATTTAAAAGGGCTCTAAAACTCTGTAAAAGTCTCTTACCTCTGTAAATCAGCAGCCCACTGCTGATCATTAGAGATCAGTATATGTGCACAAATAAAGTTTGTAACTGCATGGATGCTACTGTCATGACATTTTTAATAGGATAACCAGTATCTGTGCCATACTTAAGAAGTCTGAGCGTAGCATAAGCAATGAATGTATGGCCAGTGAATGGGCTGTAACGATGGCACTGTGTTTCCTATGCTGACCTCTGACTTCTTCTCTGAAGATCTGCTGGAGCTTCTATGGACTGCAGTAGAGGAAAGGTGACAGAGGAGGTACAGTGAAGTGATACAAATAGCACGTATATAAAGCAACATGTTACATTTGATGTATATAATACAAAAATGCTAGGGAGTGCATGAATACTAGAAAAGCCTTGCTAAGCATAGCAAAGGGGGTTGTATGACCACAGTAATTTGTTTGATAGGTTTGACTGCTTCTTCCATAAAGAATTTTTCTTAAGACTGAGATATATTTAAGAAACATCTCCAGAAAGTTCTCATTTCTCTCAGCTGTCTATCTTTTATGGCTTTGATCCAGTGAAGCACTTTGGGCATGAATCGGCAGCCCTGGGCTTTGTTATGTTTCCTTAACAGTTTTCTAAAATGGGATCTAACTTGCCCAATTTAAGAGCCTTCTCTAATTCTTGTCTAACCTTTCTGAGAAAAAATGAAGTAACCCCTTTAAGAGCTTGAGGTCCTCATATAGTAAAAAGGTTATATTTGATAAGCCAACCAAATATTTCTCAAGGAAGATTCTAAGCTCAGAAAAGTTTAAGCAATGGATTAGGAAGACAGCATCTCCCTCTGCAGGACTTCAGAGACACCTCTCTATGGTTTCACACAGGAAACACAAGTACTAGCAGAAAAGCTTTTTAGATACCTAAACAGTAAATATAAGCTGGGTACCCAGTTCGAGTAATTTCAGGTCAGATCCTGCCCCAGTAATTTCAGTGATTGGAGTCAAACATCTAGTGAGCAGTCTAATAGATTTTAACCAGACCCCTTGTGTGTGAATGCTTTGCTGGATTAGTGACAACAAATGGAAGAGTTAGCTGAAGATCAGAAGGTATAAGTGAAATGTCATGTTACACAGCTTTTATTTCTGGTCTGTTATGTATGTTATACATATCACAATATGCATGCATCATCCTAATTTTATGTGAGGAGAAAATATAATCAACCTTTGGGAAAATACTGAATTTATATAGACTACTGTGATCATTATTACAGCTTCTAATCAAATTTTGAGGAAGCCATAGAATAGGAAATAGCAGATTGTTCAGCCTTCCAGACCCCACAGTGAAAAAATATCATAAATGCAAAATGCAACACTTAAGCTTTAGAAGGTTGAATTGGTAATAGTTAACCTTGCTTCTTTTTTTCATGTGTAACAAAAGAAAGATCAAAGACCTCTAACAGGACCTTCAGGACTTGCCTTTGCTTAAAATCCAGAGAACTAAGAGGTGCTTTCTGTGAACAGTGTTATTCTTAAAGAACAGCACCTTTGGAATGAACAGAAAAGAGTTATTTCCGTTATGTACAGAACACCCTCTAAATTCCATTTCAACACAAGCATTTACAGCTTTACCTTGAAAGCAACAAATGGAGCATTACCAAAAAATCCTCCAGTGAGTAGGGGGAAGCTGTATGTCAGAAGAGTGCAAATTAATGTTGAAACAGAAGTAAGCAGCCTAGATAATTTTTTTTTACTTATATAGTTGGAAGTGGAAATTAGAAAAAGAGATAAATTTATGGTCTGTTTATGTACTTTCCAGCAGTGTACTCCTGAACGTCAGATTCCTTACCTGAGTGATCCTTCTTTACACCTGAAACACCTCTCCTCCCTCAACTACCAGAACATCCCCCAAAGGCCTGCCTGGATAGATGATCCAAAACATTACTTAAACAGTGTCCAACTAGCAACAAAATTACCTCATATAGTACCGCTTAGAAGGATCTCAAAACTTTCTGAAGTTAATTACCATCACTATGAAGCACAGTGCTCGTTACTGGCCTGGTGCTGTCCACAGTACCATCATCCCCACCAGCAGAAGGCTCCCTCGCCATCCAGCTCAGCAGGAGCATCCTTCCTGCAGCGGCAGCGAAGTGCTGAGGGCAGCACCCAGGAGCCGGCTGTGGCGGGGGAGCAGCGGGCAGGATCCCGGGGCGTGCGGGAGGGCCAGGCAGCTCGCAAGCTGAAAGAGGCGGGAGTGGGACAAACTCGGCGATGGTTGGCAGGGGCCAGCGGCGGAGGGAAGAGGCTGAAGTCTTCAAAGGGGGCATAAAATGAGGAATCTCTGCAAGATACTGACTTTATCTCTTGCACTCGACCTATCCCAGTACCCCATTATCTGCTGATTGTTTGCTTTTGTTTTTAATGCTCAAGGCAACCAGGATTAGCATGTTTCCTCTTTTCACTTTTGCCTTTAAATGAATTCTGTTGTTCAGTGTGCAAATATTTGCGGAACCCTACCAATCGGCTACCGAGTGTGACCTGCTTACATCCCTTTCATCTGGCACATGTGTACATCCAAAGTATGGGGCCTGACGTTTATGAGAACTTCAGCGGTATCTTCAATAGTGGCTGATTATCCTAATAGCCATCCTGCTTGTTATTTGTAGGTTTTATTAACAGCTGAAGGACAGAGGCCTGAATTGATCTCTGTGCCAAAAGCTCAAATGAAATTGAGTTGTACATTTCATCTGCATTTCCTCTGTACCAAAACAGTGCAAGTTGCAACAGCCTTGAGAATTCGCCTACTTTCAAGGGCTGCACAGAACCCTCCAACAATTCTTGGGTCTATGACCTGCAGCAGCACAGTGAATTCATTTACATACAGGAATCATGAGCCATAGATGAATGGCTCAAATCAGGCTCATAGAATCAGGCTCAAATAAAATGCTCTGCAAAAGGCCACACAGTAAGCAGGGAGAACATGAATCAGGGACTAAGAGCGCAGCTCTATTGTGCTTGGTTTTGCCAGTGGAAAAAAAAATTAAAAAACACAAAAACAAACCCATCACAATTCCAGTGCACAAATACATATGTTCCCTACTCTCCAAGCCTCTATGAAGAGACCAAGTAGTTTCTGTCCTGAATTACAGCTGCCTAGCAAACTGACCTGCAGCTCTGTCTTCCAGAACTTATGTAAAACTGTAAACTTCTGTTGCAGACAAAATTCTAAAGCATCATTTGAGAAACCTTATAGCTATACTATTCCCCCTTCTTGGCAGGAAAACTTGAACGTAACAAACTTTGAAGTGAGCCTTGGGGTTTGTTACAATGGACTACCTGATTAGAAATCATGCAACTCTTGTTGCTTTTTAGCTGTATTCCCCCACAGGCTGTATTACAGTCTCTAACCAGTCCCCCCCAGCATTGAATGATGTCATGGGATCTGCAGCTCAGCGAGATGAAAGGGATAAAGCGGAACCCGCTGGCACTGGGGAAAGCTTCCAACACACAATCCACAACACAGCTTGGGAACTCAAAAGCTACAGATCCAGCCACTCAACTCTAAGCAGTTCAGAACCGTGTGCATTCTCCCAGGACAAGCAAGGAAAGGGGGGAAAAAAGGCAATGATCGGCTTTTAACAAAAGAACTAAAGTAATGAAAGGCCAGAATTTAAGACTACATCTACCTGCTGGAAAAGGAGGCTTTTTTTCCTCTCCAAAGCACTGCCTTTGATGTACGGCAACTGATCACTGATCAGATTACAGGCATTTGGTCTCAGTGCTCGTCTGCCTTTGATCTGCATGGTTAATTTTATTTTCCCGGATTTGGAGTTTCGCCTGGGCTTGTGCTGACATACTTTTTTTTTTTTGAAGGAGGCAAAAGCATTTAACACAGAAGCTCTGGCAGTGTGAAATTAAGCTGCAGAAAGAAGCCTAGGCACTGGAAAACTTCTTCAGATAACAGGTACTGGATTTTGTAAATTTTTTTGCAGTTTTGTGTCGCGAGATCTTAAGAAATTTTAAAGTTCACATAAGCAGTAATACCACACATCACTGTGTGTACAAAGTTGGAAATATATATTTTAAGCAGCATTTTATATGCAACTATAAGGCAGAATTATATTGAGAACAGACTATCTAGAATGCATAGACAACTGAAAACTGAAGCAAAACCATTGTTTTTTTCAGTATTTTGGGTGTATACAAGATTTTGGTATGCACTGCTCATTCGGTCTGAAGTTTTGTAAAGTCATATTCAAATACAAGTATTGCATGACTTAGAGGAGTATTTCTTTTCTAAGAAAAGACCAATCATATTTCCTGTGTATACTTTATTTGCCCTCAGTGCATTTATTGAACTGTAACTTTTACAGGCAGCACTTTCAATCCTATTATAGTTTCGTACTTGAGATGAAAAATGTTTTCTCTTCCACAACTGCATTTATAAGCATAGCATTCTTATATGCAAAAGGGAAATGGTTTTCTTTCAGGATCAAAGAGATGGTAGTTCAACTGTGCCATATGAAAACAAATTTTTTAATAAAAGTAACATTTTAAACTGATGATAGATGTTTTCTTTAAGGCATTTAATAAAGATATTATAGAAAACTTATGCTTATCTAGAGCAAACATCTGTTTTTTCTGAACTTCATGGCAGTTTGCTTTATCAGTGAAGCAATTTCCATTCACAGTATTTTATATTCTGTTCCTCAAATTCCTATTTATGAATGTGTGCTGTGTTTGAAAAAATAAAAAATCTCCAGAACTTGGTTATAAAGGAACACCCATTAGAAGATTATCCACTCTAGATTTGCAGTTTTAAAGGGCCAGATTTTTGGATAAATTTGGGCCATGAGTGTTCTGTGCCTGCAGCTGGAGTCAATCTGTTAAAATAAGACTCAAGCTTCTTCTCTAGGAATTTAAATGTAGATTTTTCAGAAGAACTTAGAACCCATAATTGGGGCCAGACTTGCAAATAAGTTCAGCATTGCAGACACTGAGTTCTTTGAAAATCTAGTCCCAATGGTGGATAGCAACCTCTTCTGAAATACTGATCTTAGATGTATGATCTTAAATCTAAATTTAAGAGTATATAAATCCTAAGTATTTCTGTTAAGAAACTGCAACTAAAAGTCAGCATAACTGTTAGCTGTAAACCATTTTTTGAAAACTATTCTTTAAGAGATTTGTCTGTCCACAGGACCCTTGTACCAGTCCATAGGACAATTCAAGATGTTCACATACCAGTATGCACCACATCAACATGCAAACTCAATTTTTAACAGTCTGCTTACATCTGAATAAGTTTAAGTTATCAACACATCCAGATAAATGTAGTCATCTTTCATTACTCAGTCTTCAAACTTTTTTTCTTCTAATTAAAAGTATATTTGTATATATAAATTTTAAATTTACTGAATATCAAGAGATAATATGCCAGACACAGATTAACCAGGCCTGACTTGATATCATTTACTTTTCTATACCAGCAATTCATTCACATTCTGACTTAACAAGTCAATTACACTATAAGGAAAGTAATTAGCACTACATGAATAATATGCATATATCTGTCAAGGAATGATATTGTTTAAAGGTATAAGCAAAGCAAAATTTAGTGTTTTTCCTGAAGTTATAATGATTACTAAAACATGTTTCTGTAAGACTGAAACTATGGATTAATTCCGTACTTCATTGGTGGGCTTCTCTACCTTTTCCAATCTCCTCTTGCTTGTTGTGAATTTTCTAACACATACTTTCATCTGCTGAGGAAACTTTGTTTTTAAACTCTCTCCTGCAAAGTAGAAAGAGGGGAAAAAAAATCATGTAAGGATTCTTTTTCCTCTGAAGCAAAAATAGCTGTGTGAGTCTAATACAATTAAACTATCACTGTAAGGATCTGACCCATCACACAGATGGGTAGAACTCTGCACAGAAGTAACACTGGTTCATCTGATAGATCACACTGATGAGTAGGACTTACATATATAAATATTTATGTATGCAATATTTAGGCCGCAGAAATGCATTTCAGAAACAAAGATTTTTTTTGTTTTGATTTGTTAAAAAGTCCCTAGGACTTTAGGTAATCTTCCCACATATTTAAACACAATGGGCGTTAACCCACTTACACTGGGAAATATTTTTGTTTGTATGTGAGACTGAAATGAAAGCATGTTTAAGAGGGGAAGAGGATTTTCAGCATTTTTGTTATTTTACATAGCAGTTCTCTGACAGTTTAGTCTTTCATTGATATGACTTTTAAAGATTAAATAATAATAATTCTTGGCACTTATGACTTTGCTTTTACAAAGTGCTGTATAAACATTAATTAATCCTCAGGCTTAAGTCTTCAGAAAGAAAAAGTTTACAATGCTTTTTCAAGCAAATCTGAGTAGGAAACTCACAAGTACATAATTTATTTATTAAAATAGCTTGAGCAATTTCTGATTATAAATAGAGCCATTTCCAAACAGTGTGTCTTAGATAACATCATAAACATATTTTAAGGTTCATAATAGTTAAGACTATCAAAAGACATCGCAGTTATATTGACATCAGTTTCCAACAGCTGTCATAACACGAGTAGATCTACTCACAGTTGACTGGGAGAATTGTATTAGCATTTAAGATATGGAGATAACAGCTTCCTATTGCTGTACAATTTCTGCTTCCACATCAGATATGCCATGCAACTTGCTCTTATCAAAGGGGTCAGCTGAAACTGCCTTCCAAATGTTTCTTTTCTGCTTTCTCTACTTTGGTGAGAGTCTCTATACTTGCATCTGTACTGGCTGCTCTAACAGTTCACTTCTTCCGTTTCTTTAGAAGAAATGTCACTATTTAAAACAGAAGAAATGCTGTGATTTTTAATATCTTTCACTGACAAGTGGAATGAATTCATCTGTTTTACATTTAGAGGAAATGTTCTACATGATACAACAGGGACTTAAATGCTTAGGTTTCAGGATTAGAGACTGCACATTGCTCTTAATTCATTGGCACAGTAACCCCCTGTCTGATGAGAAAGTCTTAATGTTTCTTTATATGGTAATCCTTAGTATTTAGTCAACACTTTAAGAACCTTGGGATGTTTTAATATACTTGTCTAACTTTAATACTTTAAATACTTTAAGCAAAACCAGTATCTGAAACAACATGATGACTCTACTAAGAAAAACTCACCCAGTACATTTCACTGCTGTCCACAGAAAGCAGATAACATACAAACCAGTTGTCTGTAAATAGGATGTAGCACGCTCAGTGCTGTGCAGCAGCTGCCACTCACAACAGATGCACCGCCGCTGCGCTGCAGCATGCCATTCCCCATTGAAATTCCAGCCTCTTGCAGAACTCCTTTTGGCAAGGCTCCTAAAACAAAACTCTTCTTTGCAAGCCCTTTTCAAGATAATTAAAGGAAACCCCCAGTAAACTCTGAGTTAGTTCATTTTTGTTTTTCAATTGAAAACAACTCCTTTTGAAGCAAGCATTTATCTCGTTGTGTGCAACTTGCTGTATTTCAGTAAGTGCTATTTGCTTTATAAAAGTCTATGTGGCTGCCAACTGAAAAATTTTATCTCTATGAGAATCTCCAAAAAAATCTGTTTATTTGAAAATATTTTAATGACAAGTATATCCATTAGTTCATTCTCCTAAGAACTTCACTCCGTTCCCAGTGTCTCCATACAACTGTCTAGACTGCAGTGGTATTATTAACCTTCTTATTAGAAGTAAAGCTAATGACCTGAAACCCCTGAAGTATCAATTCTTTCTCCAATGTGTTTGAGATTGGTTTCACCAATGCTGGACCATCACTAACTCCAGCAAAGCTGCTAATTTAAGTCACAGTAAGTATACCATTTCTAGTGACAGTGAACAATCTATCCTCTGTGAAGGAATGGATTTCTGAACTTACACTTGATACTGCTCCTGTGGTCATAATTGGGTAGCTTTTTACCAGCAGAATGGAACAATACTTCAAATTGTAAGCTAGCAGGGTGAAAAATGCTACTCAAGTACTTTGTCGAGAACTTTGCAGCGCGTTGTCAGAGAGCTTCTTTAGAGGTCTTTGAGGGTACCAGGAAAAAGGAAATTGGTTAATAAAAAGGATTTCTCCACTCACCGTCTGAATGGTGGCAAATGGTTTTGCCCAGCCTGCCGAACAACAGCCCAACAGTCCAGGGCTAGGCAGCCTAAACTACTACTAGACCAGAGCTCCTACTGAGGGAGCTGAGCAACACCGAGGCTGCAGCCGCCAAGCCCAGGCTGCCCCTGGAGACAGGGGGAGAGCTGCAGCCTGCAGCAGACCACCTGGGTGCGCAGTGCAGGGATCCCCGGCGGGATAAAAGGGACCCGAGCGCCTCGTTTGTGGCTCTCCAAGGTTACCGCCACTAGTCCGAGGCACACCTCACCCCTCGCCACACATCTCCCTGCGGGAAGGAGACCTCAGCGGGAGGACGAGGCAGGGTCCCGGCCCCTCCCGCCCCTGAAGCGGCGACCGATAACGGCCCCGGCCCGCCGCGGGGCTCGCGCGACGCCCTGCAACCGCCGCCGCCTCGGCCGCGCGGCCCCTCCCAACCCTCCCGCGACTGCCTCCGCGGGCGCGCGCCGCCTCGCCCCGGGGCACGTGGGCCGGGGGGCTGCTGATTGGCTGCCTGCGGTCACCTGAGCACGGCCCCTCCGGCGAGGGGAGCGGCGCGGCGTTGCCGAGGCGACGGGGCGAGCCGGAGCCGGCGGAGGAGAAGGAGGGAGGGGGCGCGGGGCGAGCGCTGCTCGGCGGCGGGCGGACCCCGCCGGGGCGGCCAAGCGGGCTGCGGCGTGGCAGGTGGGTGCGTGGGAGATGCGGGCGGGTCCAATGCCTTCAGCCTTGGAGGGTTCCCGGCCTTCCCCCACCCTCCCTCAGAAAGGCAACCCCTCGCCCCCTTCCGCGGGGAGGAGAGAGGCTCTGAGGCGACGGTGCGTGAAACGGGGGCAGCCTCCGGTGTGGAGGCAGCGGCACCCCCGCTCCCCGGGGCTCCCTGCAGCGGTACCCGCTGGGGCACCAGCCTGGCTGGGCGCTGATCCGAGGGTGCTGGATGCCCGCAACCCCACCGTACTCCTGGCACCGGCTCCGCCGTCCCGGGGGCGGCCGGGAGATGATGGGAATGACCCTCGGCGGAAAGAGCGGGCTGGGGGAGGAGGGGGGGCGGAGGGGAGGGCTCGCCGGATCCCTTGATCTTCGGGACGGCTCCAGCTCTCTGTAAGCGGCCCCTCTGCCCCGAGGCGTCCCACAGAGGGTGTGGAGGGCGCCGCGGTGCTGGAGGAACTCGCAGCTGATGCTGCTGAGTTTTGCAGATCTCCGCAGCCCTCGAGTATCTCCTCCACGCTCCGGAGTGCGGCAACAAAAAGTCCTTGAAACCCGGGCTGCTTGACACAAGCTCTGTTCGTTTCTTCTACATTAATAAGCAGATGTTTGCTTCAACCAATTTTGGAGCTGGAGCTGAAGGGACAGGAGCCAGTAACTTTTTCTTTTGACTGGTAAGAGGTTGCAAAGCCCCAATCAAGTTTCTGTTGAAAAGCCTTTGATTGTTTAACTTCCTTTCCTCATGTCTGTCTCCATTAATCTGACCTTGGACTCAAAGAGGTTTTCCTGATATTCATGAAAAATCTTGATATTTAATACCTATTTGCCGCCTTTATTCTTACAGCAACTTTAAATGAGTGCTTCTGTCAAATTAACAAAGACGTCTGGTAGCGTTAAATGTGAGTGAAAGTGGCACATTTATTCAATCCGTAGGTAATTTCTTAACTATTGCATAATATCTTTCAAACATAGCTTCACCATCCCAAAACATGCTCTTTACCATATAAGCAAAGAGAATTGCTTTTTGTTTAGAAATAGATGTAAACTTCTTTATTAGTTCAGTAGTAAGATTCTAAGTAAGAATTGTCAGTTAGGGAGGAAATAAATTACTTTTTCTGAGTTGGCCACAACCTGCAGTTACAATCCTCACAAAAGAGAACGCTGAGAATGAAAGTAACTTGTATCTTTTTTTTAAGGCATTGTATGCTATCCAAAACTGCTTAAGGGTGGCTGGGTAAATGTAACACATTGGCATGGCACCGTTGCAGCAATTGCTGTATTAACCAGCTAAATGCTTTGTGATTCATTATTTTGAAGAATTATTATGAAAAAATAAGATTAGTATTCTTCAGTATAAATTAAGTAGGAATTTAATATTTTCATTCGAATTTTTTATTACATATCTATGTACAAATACAGCTTTGCACTGATCTTTCATCAAGCAAACTAGTGTCTACTAGAACTTGAGATGAGTGAAATGTATTATACAGAAGGAGCAACATTGTTTTGGTCACAGTTTTGATATTGAAACATGAATTGTTCATGACTTGTATGAATAGTTTCATCAGCTTCAGTGGAATTAGGAGATGTGTGAATCACATGATCTGATCTTAAAAGCTTTGCTTAAGTGTAGGAAAAATGTCAGCCCATTGCACCTTTGTTATGATATTTCACTCTAGTATCTAACGAATGTTAGTCTGGACCTGTGGAAGAATATGTACTATAAACTATTTAATGCAATTTTTATCACAGAAACATAGAAAGTCAGGGGTTGGAAGGAACCTCAAAAGATTGAGTCCAACCCCCCTGCCAGAGCAGGGTCACCTACAGCAGGGCACACAGGAACGTGTCCAGGTGGGCTTTGAATGTCTCTAGGAAGGAGATTCCACAACCTCCCTGGGCAGCCTGTGCCAGTGCTCTGTCACCCTCACAGTGAAAAAATTCTTCCTAATATTTATATGGAACTGCCTATGCTCCAGTTTATAACTGATGCCCCTGGTCCTGTTATTAGTCACCCCTGAGAAAAGCTTTGACTCTGTCCTCTGGTCTTTGCCTCTTACATATTTATAAACATTAATGAGGTAAATTTTACCAGCATTTATTTGGAACATCATTTGTAAGCAAAACCAGTGATGAATTATGTAGTTCATTCTCCAGTTTTTCTGGTTTTACCCTTTTTGAGACACTGAGATATAATGCATTCAGTAGATACTGAGTATGATAGTGAAGAGGCTGTAGAGATGCTTCTTTGGGGTGTTTTATCATCACCTTTATTCCTGTAAAGTCAGGTACTTCATCTTACATAACTCAAAGAGTATGGTACTCAGAAGGACCATAAATATTTCCTGGCTGTGTGTAATCACCTGCTCTTCCCTCCCTCAGCCCCTAAAGCAGATATAAATGATTTCTATCACCAGCCACATTCCAAATTTAATCTACTATCTCTGTTTTTTATATTATAAAATAAATTCGTAGCTGCCTAGTGTATGTCAGCTTCTGAAAAATGGGGATTTATTCAACACACTATTTATTTAATGTGATGAATGCTACGTAGTTGACAGTATGTTTTTTTCCCCTCACACAGTCCCCAGAGCAGTGGGAGAAAATGTAGGCAGATAAGACCTCACTTCACGAAGTGGAAGAGCACAAGGATTGTGAGGGGGGTGTAAAGGGAAGCTGTCTATAAGTGTGAACCAGAGCAACACTGACTAGCTCTGCAGTGGAAGTTCTTGTCCCTAGCTCATTCCCTTTGTCTTTGCCATTTCAGCAGCATAAGTACTTGTCTTTATTTAGTTTTGTGCCCATGGGGCAGACTCTGCTAAAGCCATCTGCCACTCCTTTATGTTTTATTGCCCACAGTTGACAGCTGCAGGTGGGGAACAGGGTGGTTAGAAGGGAACCAAGGTACTATTCTTTGGGTACCAGAGACCTCTGCTAGCATGCCAAGTTGATTATATTTTCATCCTTTCTTATCCTCAACTTCTCAGGATAACTTCAGGGTAACTTCTCTGGACTATCTCCTGAACTTCTTATTGTACTCTTTACTAGTGCTATAGAGAGCATGAGGAGTGGTCCTCAAGTATCAATATCAAATCAAATGTGGGTAAATCAGATTTAGGAAAGTTAAGTGAATTCAAAATTGGGACTGTTCACGCCTTCTAAAGTTTTCTTAGAAGATGGATGATGTTGACTTTAAAGTTTTGATGCTTAAATCTATGAGAAATATTCTAGTAGGCAATAATATAATCATGCAGCCTCAGGTCTTGAGGTGATGTGTCTTTCATTGGTGAAACAATTTTAATTTTTTTTTTTGAGAGAAGGAAGAAATATTTTTCTGACAGATTGTCTTTGAAATAG
Organism: Calypte anna; assembly: GCF_003957555.1. NCBI lineage: Eukaryota > Metazoa > Chordata > Aves > Apodiformes > Trochilidae > Calypte > Calypte anna. The sequence continues at coordinate 179,194,502 of NC_044244.1, read as the reverse complement.
AATGATGATTACCGGTCAGACAAGCAGGTAAATGCAGAACTAAATTTTGGAAGACACTGTATTCTAGGACCCTGGAAGTTTCTAAGTTCTTACTTCAACAGTACACTTATTAAATGTTCCTAATGTACTGCTTGATATTACCATCTTTATACATGCATGTAGTAGGTCCCCCACAACCCTAAATCTATGCAACCCAATTTTTTAATAGAAGTACTCCATCTTAAGTTCAGTGCACCACCAATGATGACTGCTTTTCTGTGAGTATTTTGGGCAAGCATACCTCTGTTAACCTAAAAAATATGTATTTGGAATTATTTACTGACCTCAGAAAAACTGTCTGCAGTTTTCTTTCATATAATAAAACTAAGAGTAGTTGAACTCAGCACTGTAAATATCGATATTTGGACAAGAGAAAATACATTTTAAATTTATTGAACTTCTACTCAGTTGCACATATTCTAGAGGCCAAACTTCTAATTACTTCTGACTGAATGTGTATGAGGTGAATGGCTTGTGTCCAATAGACATCAGTGTAATGCCACTTCATATCAAGAGAGAACAAATTTGCCCAATGGCAACCTGGTAGTAAGAGCTGCAGTATCTGCTTTTTACAAAGGGCTTTAACCAAACTGGAGACAGAAGCAGGAAACAAGCAGCTGGCACAGTTGTTGTCATAAAAAGAAACATTGGGGGGGGGGGGGGGCGGGGTTGTGCTTTTATCAATGTTTTTTACTGTACATTATAATTTCTTTCTTGTATGTTGTAGTCAGTATATAGTCTTTGGGGTTTTTCTGGTAGGAATTGGAACAATAAGCACAATGATTGCACAATGCAATACCACAGGCATTCATACATGTCTACTCCAATTATTTGAACATTTTTTGGTGCTACTAAACATACTGAAGTGCACTGAAGTTTAAGGCCCATAGACCCACAAGTTTATTTTGGAAGATTTGGTTATTATAAAAGACAAATTATCTAGAAAATACCTCATACTGTATCATAGACCCAAAGCTATGAAATTGCATCGTAAACATAGCAATTAGTCAACAAATTTGAAGCTCAAAAAATCTTGTAGATGAGTTGGATGAGTCTGAGACAGTTTGATGCTAGATCTGCAACGCTCAATTTTGGAAATTTACTCTGGGTTTTAAAACTCCTGATGTTTGAAGGTGTTGGCAAGATTGTTATAAGGGCAGTAGATTTTCTTTTAAATAGAAAATATTTCTTTTAAATAGAAAATATTTCACAGGTGCAATAACATTTCCACACCTAAGTCAACAAAATATGTTTTTAGTGCATCATGCATCTCCACATCTTTTCTATGGAGAAAGGGGCAGCCTGGGCTTTGGGGGCTGCAGCCTCGGTGTTGCTGAGGCACATGGTATAAGGTCATCTTATATGGCTACTCCAAAACTGACATGCAAACTGTCAGCATGACCAGGAACCTTTTTAATACTGCTTATTATTCTGTACTACATTCTGTTAGAACTGGCAGTTATTTTTTTAATCCAGTTATGACCCCAGAATATTACAAAAGTAGAAGTACATCATAGGCTTTTTTTCAATACTGATTTTAATAAGTTGTTTCTATGCTAATATTTTTACAGATTTAAATCTTCAGGTTATTGCATATTGGAAAAAATGTGTAGGATTAATGTGACTTCATTACATAAAGCTAACAGAGTTTTATTGCACTAATATGGCAAGTGCTGCATCTGCTGGCCAGTTAAGACTGTTCTTAATTTCCTTTAGTTTATCTTACTGCAGGTGACCTGCTTATAAAACATAAATACTGCCACAGCTCTATTTTAGATCATTAGGCTTAGTACAGTTTAGCAATATTGTTTTAATTGATAATTCTACATGAAAATTACTTAAAAATATACAATTATTACAATATTAGTTTATTTTTTTATATGTGGCACGCCTCTTTTCAGATGCATGAGTTAATCTGAAAACATACTTTTAATCCTAAAGAATACGATTTATAAAAATTAGGTGGGATTATATAGTCATAATTACATTAGAACAGTGCTACCTTTTATTTCTTTAACAATAATGTTATTAAGAAATATAATGACTAAAAATTCATAGGACTTTGATCACTTGATTTCAGTTCTAAATCAACTCAGTTACATTTGTAGCTTTATTTCACTTGCAAACTTACAAAATCAAGAAGTCAATGGGTATTTTTTTTCCCAAATCCCTTATGTTTCAGCATAAATCTTGGAATTAAATTTTAATAATTTTATATCATTTACCTTTTAGACTTTAGCTTTGTTGACTTATCTTCTCTGAATCATGTGAAGTCAAGGTGGTTTTGTAAGACTCTTTTCTATGATACTGTGTAGAGTTGTTCACTGTATTATTAGTAGTAGTTAATTTTTAATCTTTTCATAAAATTACCACTCCTGAATTTTTGTAGCATTTCAAACTCTATAAAAACTGAGCAGCAGCAAACGTAAGACTTTCTTGACATTTTTTTCAAGATTACTGAGGTGCAAAGTCTCATAATTTGTCTTGCATGTTATCTGTTTTCACTTAGCAGATCTGAGTTACTGCTTGGTCAGAACTTATAATATATGATATGAGTTTTTATTTGTCTTTCCAAACATAGATGGCAAACAGGTCTTGAAACTTCTGAGTTCCCTTAACAGTATTTTTACAGTCTCTGTCCACTGCTTGGTCTTTGCTATTATTTTTTTTTTTTTTTTTTTTGTTATACTTTTTGTGCTTTTGTGTACTATAGTTTTAAATACTTATTTTTTTAAAACATTAGCACTGTTGGATTCTCACTTCAAGCTTTTGCAGGTGTTAAGTTTAAAAATATATTTACTCTAATTTTTCGTTTTTTCATTTGTGCAACAGTACTTTTTACATCAAATTGTTTTATTTGGTTCATAGAGAATCCTGAGATTTCGGGGTTTTTTGTTTTTTGCTTTTTATTGTTTTGCCTTCAGACTTCAAAAAGCAGGCTATATTGAATATTGTATCTGTATGAGTTTGTATTACTTGATGGTATGTCTTCTTTTTTACCCATGTTGACATGCATATAATCTGATAATTGGCATTGGCCTGTAGACCATTACCATCATTAAGTGCTCTTCCTGGAGGATTTTAGCTCTTTTTGCAGTTCCAAATACAATTTATCATAACAGATATCAGTATTGCTATTGGATTAAACTTTCTTATTGATTACAATTCATTAATTAGGGTATTAATGCAGTATTATGTATTATTAATAATTATAGTTTATTTTAATAAATATATGTTAATTATAATTTATGCTTATTCTGGTTGTATATTTTTGGAAGTGTATTATGCTTGTTGTAGTTCTACATTGTAAAGCATTTTGCAGCTGTTCTTAAATCTTAAATCTTTTTCAAGATCTACTTTCCTTACATTCAGGGTTCCATCCTTTCCTTGTCAGTCTCTTCTACTCTTAAATTACAAAAAAAATTATTTTGTCTTTTAAAAACACCATAATTAAGTACAAATCCTTAACCTCTGAAGTAGACCAGAAATGTTATTGACATGGTTTTTTACATCTGTCTGAAAGCAATTAGTATATTTTACTATCATATAAGGTATGCACATTAAGATCAAATTCAAATAGCATGTTACATAAGCTGGATTTTTTGTTTTAATTATTATTATTGTTTGCTGTGTAGTTTGGATTTCTGAACTAAAGTTACACTTCCATTTCCATGTAATTGACAAAACCAAAAATCTAACACCAAAAATTGACACAAAGACTCAAACAAAAGGAGAGTAAGCAGAGAAAAAATATTTCATGGGCCAAGCAAAATATTCTTAAAGATTGTGAGGGTAGAGTTCTTTGCTTTAATAATCAAAAAAACTAACCCCAAATTAGAACTTGCCTTCCATGACAGTTGGAAATACCGCTCCTTCTTATTTTTTTAATAATTTGGTTTTTACCCATTCTTTAAAAATAATTATGCAAAGCTTTATAGACTGTTCTTTTTCTGAGATTACGATAAAAATTGTCTGAAGTGCAATGTATTTTGATTATGTTGTTTGAAATCTCTATAACAGTCTTTGCCTACCAGATCATGAACAATCATGTTAACACCTCTTAAGAAGTTAATATACCTTAGATAAGTAGGACAGCCAGTGGATGTCTCCAGTTCATTATAGAATGAAGTAGTAGAGGTGGCCTTAGCCACTAGGTAAGCCCCCTCTGCTCTGCATTGCATCATGGAACGGGAGAGTGGTCAGTTCTGGCTTGGTTTCTTTGTGGCATATTGCAAGAAATTACTTTTTGTCTGTTGATTATATACTTAATTGGGCATCTAAGAGGCAAGAAAGAATGTTAGGGAAGTTAGATGCTAGCTTTTACAAACATTGATGTTCTCTTAGCCAGACTGATAGCAGTCTCTTTTGCTTTTGAGGATTAAGGCTATAGAAGACTGCTGTATATTATCTTCTGAAAAGAACAGGAATTTTAAAGCACATGTTTGTTGTTTAGCTTCCAGGAATCCATCTGAAATATTTTAATACCATTACCACATGCATATTTTGACATGCCGAATGAGATAATCTGCTATGGACACGCAACTTTTGCAATTTAAACAATAATGTGAAATATAATTACATTTTTCTTTTTTCTAGGCTGAAAGTTTTAATTGGAAGAAATGGACATTAAAGGATTGCAGGGAGAAGATAAAATGAAGATGCTACTTTTGCTAGCATATTTGGTAAGTTAACTCTCCCCCAGGATGACTTGAAGGAATTGTATTGGACACAGTCTGTTGTTTTACACATTAATGCTAATACTAAAACTCTTCAACATATACACAGGCAATTACATATGCATTTTATCAGTTTAAAAGTGAGCGTGGTCAGCTGATTTGTATGATTTCTTCGTGCTTCATATGTGCAGCTACAAAATTTTACCTCATGATTCTCTTTATGGAAGGCCTGGACTAGAGCAGAAAATAGTTAAAATAGAAAAAAAACAGTAAAAATAGAAAACTAAAAATAGTGCTGCGAAGATAATATTGCTTCATTTCAGAGAGACGTCAGGAATTCTTGGCTATTTGTAGTGGTCATTTTCTAGTACAGTGTTCTAAGATGTATAGTTTAGAAGTCTTAAGTATTCTATTTATCCACAGAACATAGCATAGTACACAATTGCATTGCCTACTAAATGTACTTCAACTCTGACTTGCAGAGACAAGCTCTAGAACTAATGGTAATTAATGCTTCGTAGCTATCAGAAAGGCTGTGGTCTTTTTGAAAAGACTAATACACAAAGTAAGAATTTAGTAGCAGTTGTGGAGAGCTCTTGCTGTCAGGGCAGCATGCTAATGTTCTTGGATAGGATACCAGTCATTATAGAGACTTTGCATGGCTGATATTACTGCTTATGGTATTTCTCATAATCTTAGTTTCTGGTTTGGACCGATGATGTATTTAAATGTCTTTGAAGGCAAAAATTGAATTCTCTCTGGTTGGGCCCATTAAAAATGAAGTTATAGTGAAATTTAGAATTAAAAAAGTATTCATGTTGGTTTGAGATATTTTTTAAGTTCCTAAGGGATTTAGTTGACCTTTTAAATTCTAAATATTTATGTTTAAAGGACAAGATTTCAGTTTATTTATTCAATCGTAATAGCATCAAGAAAAAAATTGAAAATCACAAATTTGACTAAACACAGCAGTATGATGGAACGTGATGTAGCTTACTGTCATGAAAACTGCAGCTTCTGTAAATGTTCATATGCATTTTTCATAATGTTGAGTAATGTGTGGAACCTAAACTCAAATGCAAACAAGTGTTTTGACATTATACAGTTGTCAAATATCAAGCAGGTGTTCTAAAACTGTAAAATGGTTGCAAGTCACTGAGATTCTTTAAAATTAAGGCCAAATCCATATTTGGAGATGGTTGGTTAATTTTATATTGCCATATTTAAAGTTTTCTATGAGGCAGAAAGGGTTTTTTAAGGTAGGAGTAGGAATTTATTTCTCAGATTTAGAGTTTATGTAAATTAAATTAATAGAATATTGTTTATATTTTAGTGAGTTTACATTTTTTTATTATTTTTTTTTTAGCTAAGTAGAGTAATTTGTGAGACTGGAGATTGCAGAGAACAAGAATTTAGGGACCATGCTGGAAACTGTATCCTCTGCAAACAGTGCGGGCCTGGAATGGAACTTTCAAAGGTAAGCAAATCATGGTTTCTTCAGTTTACTTCATTTTCAGTAAGTGCATTTATGTATGTGGTTAAAATAATAGATATCTATATTTTTGTGAAATATTTTGTTTATTATGTTGCCATTTGAACCTTGTATAGCTTTTCAAGCACCATGTTTTCCTGCTCTCTTTATTTAAAATATTTGGCTCAGAAAATTATGATGCAATACCATTAGAAGATTTGGGTATGGGCTTTCCAATTAAATTTTTTTAAAAGGTGAGCTAGTGCTACAAAGGGGGGAAAATACAAGGAATTTAGGCTAAATAACTTCAATGTGTAGAGGTCCAACTTGAAACTAATAACCAATGCAGATGACTGAAAAGGTGCCAACTTTCAGAATCAGTTCTGGATTTTAGGTGAAATAGCCACTATAGACAGTGTTTAAGTATCTTCTGTACAATGACTTGACTTAGCATAATTGTTTATAATAAAAATAATGGCATAAACACGTGAATACAGAATAGGATCCAAGTGATAATTGAGTTGCTTTTCTTAGAACAGCTGGGAGATTGGTGATTGCTGTGTTTTAACCAGCTTGGTGACTGGTGTTGGGAAGCTAATTTCTTGTGGGGATCAATTTCTTTGTTTTGCAACTTATTAAAAATGCCATAAACCTCATCCGTATCTCTATGCTGTCTAAAGTAATTGAGATAGTTTAGGGCAAAAAAAATATATAATAATACGTAGAACACCTGTAAGAAGTCCTTGTTAATATCACAGAGAAGGAATGATTGTTATAATGAGTTTTATGTAAATGTTTTTTTCTTTTTTAGAAGATCTGTATTTCATACAAAAGAAAGTCTCCATAAAGATTTTGGAAATAGCAGGTTTTTATGAATGCACAAATGAATCAAGGGAGATGAATGGTGACTGTAGTTATGGACTGGGCTTCAGTAGAAGTAAAAAATTAAGCTGGCAAAATTTCCAGTGAAATTCCAAGTCTGAATGCAAGCCATGAGGGGGATCTTCGTTGCTTTCAACACAGAGAAAGTAGGTGCTGTGTGTGAGCAAGGATTGAGAACAATAAAGGAAGATACAGCTAAAACAAGAGGGGGTGGGGGATATGGTGGTGTTCACTAACTTGGATCACCAGAGGTGGGAGAGAGAACAGAATGAGTTGTGAGTCCTGGGGAGATGGGATAGTTTGGGGGAGCACATGTGCCATGCTAGAGGTGTGAAGATGGTCAGGCAATAACGAGAGGGTGCAAGCTGCTATCATCAAGAGTGAGCAAACTCATGCATAAGGTTCTTTAGTGTCCAGCGAGTATGCCTCCATCTTGTCCAATGTTAGAGTGTAAAACTGTGGCCCAGACAAAACTTCCAGTCTGATGGAAATGTGATGAGTGGGGACATAATGCAAGAGAAAAGTAGCTGCCCTGCCCAGTCAGTGCCTTTACATATAAAAAGGCAAACTGTATTTTATGCCCTTACTGATAGTGATAAAAGGATGATAAAGATTGAATTTAGGGTATTATTTAGGAGGACTGAAATTTAATTTTCTGGGATGCTTTTGTAGGCAAGTATTTTATGTATTTTATGAAATTTGAAATGTTATTTTATACTTTTTTCATAATGAAGCATTACTAAGTCGGGTGTGTATGAGTGTTTAAACAACAGGGGGAAAAGAAGCTTTCAATTTGTGGCTTTGTATTTCTTACTATATCCAGCTCCAAAAAAAAAAAAAAAAAGCAAAAAGCACAAGTACTGTGGTTTTTGGTGGCATAAGAGATCTACTGAAATTGGATGATGTTTTCCCTCTTCCTTCACCACCTGTAGCTAGTGTTCATTACACTAACAAAAATAATTATTTTCACACTTTCTATGTTAGACAGTATTAGTTAAGGTTTAATCATTCAAACAATGCTGTTGAAGTAGAGATTTGAAGATGACTGATGATATGGATATGTTTCTGTTTGGAAGTTTTGGGTTTTTTTCAGATTGGCTTTAAATTTAAGGACTGAAAGGTTTGAAGGTTTTTTATTTATAAATGCACTTGTAAATATGGCACTTCATAACTGACTAAAGCAGTATGATATGCATTGATGTAGCATACTTACCTAGTTGGCAAATAAAACCCAAAAGTGTAAAAAATAATGTCCTAAGTAAATACATGGGTTTTTTCAGTTTAATAAAGAAATGCTAAAATAGTTTACAATTTGCAATAGTACACTATCCAGGTAATTTCTTTTACTTTGACTGTACTTTGCTTACAATCTGATAGTCTTGATTTTTAGGAATATTTTTTTCTGAAAATATGGTTGCTTAATTAGTTTCAACACGTAAGCAGTTACTTCTCCAGGCATGAATAGGCTTTCAAATACTATTTTTTCCACTGCACCAGAACTGAAGTAAGTGAACAGATTTTGCCCAAACTTAAATGTGAGTGGAAGCATTATTTCCTTTGTATAGGTACCATTTTCTGTGAATAGTGAAGGATGTGATGCTGCAGCTTTTGCTGAAATGTGGTTTAGAGCAGCTTTGCTAAACTACAGCTTGAAGCAACACAGTATGTTAAGTCAAAGGAAACACAAAAGGAAAAGGGATTTAATGATATACTTGAAGTCATTTGCAACCCAGGGGGAGTTTTGTTTGCTTGGTTTTTTTACGTGTGAGGAAGCAGTGATACAATTATGCTGTAGTTGAATAACAGGGAGGAGTATCATTCACTGGAAACACACTGGAAAATGTGGTAGAATCTCCATCGCTAGAAGTTTTTAGGATGCATTTGGACAGGGTGCTAGATCAGCTCAGCTCAAGCTCCATGTCCTGTGGAATGTTGGATCAGATGTTCCTTCAAGGTTGCTCCAAACCTGGGCTTTTTTATGATGAGTGTTTAGTTTTAGTTGCAAACTCATGCTCAGTCTGTTGGATTGACCTTTCTGTCTGCAGAGATATGCCACTTCAGACACCCTTTATAGCATGAATCACACAAACAAAAAAAGCCTGCCTCCAAAACCAAGAAGAAAAAACAACAAAAAACCCAAACCAAACAAAATACTACAAAAAAACCCACAGAACAACAAAGTTGAGCCTTATTTCATGTAGTTAGATTGAATCTAGACTATTCAGCCTTTGCTGGAAAAATAATATACCTTCAGCTTCTGCTTTTTGGTTCTCTGTCAACTGTTCTAACAGCAGCACTGCAGGTGTTGCATTAACTTAGAACTAAATTCTGTTGATCATTATGTTAATTGTATTTTTTATAAAGTACTTCTAAGATATCGTACTAAAAAAGCCTTCTTTCTTATAGTATCAACAATTTAGAATTGATGGGGAAGGGTTTGAAAGCTGTTTCTCCTGTTTGCTTCTATTTGTAAACTCTAGAAAAAAAAAAAAAGAAAAATCTGTTTATCCTTTTCTTCTCGTAAACATATGTTCCTGGTAATGTTTATGAAGCCTTTGAACTACTGAAAAAGCTTGATTTTGAGTGTGTGTGGGTTTTGTTTGGGGTTTTGTTGTTGTTGTTCAGTGTGTTGGTTTTTTTTAAGCGGGACTGTCTTCTGGGGTGGGCGACCAATTCAGAAGGATGTGTTTGCTTCATGTGGCTCAGCATTATTTATTTAATATGAAACACAATCAGAGGATCATAGAATGGGTAGGGCTGGAAGGGACTTGAAAGACCATCTAGTTCCAACCCCCCTGCATGGGCAAGTGGTTTAGTATCTTCCATTCTTCAAGTGGTCTCAAGTTGCCAGTGCCTGAATAATCACTGGTGTGGCTTGACAGTAAAAGCCTTTTTTGTCTTTTTTTACCAGTGATGTGTTTGTACAAATAAAACCTTTCTATGATTCAAATTGATATAAATCACAATTAATGCAGAAAAAATAAACTGGGTTATTTTGAGCTTCAACCTTTTCTTGAAAATGTTCCAGTACAAAAATTAGAGTCCTTCTAGTCATTTCATCATAGTTTGGTTTTTTTCCAAAATAAAACACCTCTGTAACTCTCTATAGTTTCCTTATATTATTTTTAGTCATATTTGAAAAAGCAATCCTTATCTCAGCCTCATCAAGCTAAGTTGCAAATTAAAATTTTTACTGCAATTCTAGGTTGTTTTGTCAACAGATCACATCTGAGGTTGTAGTTCAGGAACTCTGAAATGACAGCTTTGGCATCCTAAGTTCTTTCCACAGTGCCCTGCCTGTGCAGTTATGCTGATAGAGTAGATTTGCACAGAGTAGATGTGTACTGTGGAACAGATTACTGAACTGATGATTCTTAACCTGGAGCAGTCCTGTGATCAAATTTACATCTCAGTCTTATCAGCAGTTGTATCCATATAGCTGAGGACAATGTATGACAAGGAAGAAGAAGCAGAGAATACCTTAAGCCAGCATTGCCACCAAATATATGATAGATACTGTGACCAAGAGCCTGCTGCTGTACAGAGAGCTTGTGGGACAGAAGCAGCCTGATGGTTGCTCAGGCAGGGCTATGTGTCATAGGGTGCTGCCTTGCTCCAGGTATATGGTGAAGGAAAAGGAGACCTGCGTGTTGGCTCAGAAAAGGAATTGAGTTAAACAGGAAGGTACTGTTTGAATTTACTCCTGAATGTACCAGTTGTCATGCAGAACATCAAAGGTGGTGTCTCATGTCTGACATCTTGTCCCTGTGAAGTTACCAAGAGCAGCTGCTACCATGGTTAGCAGTCACTTTTTATCTCTTCAAGCTGCTGGGCAGAAAGCCTGCCCTACCTCATCTAAGGGGAGGCTAACACATGCTTCTGGGTCAGTCTTCTACATGCTGCATGTAGGCATGTCAAATCTTAGTGAGCATGAAACTTTTGTGACACTAACTTTGCACTTTGCCACAGCAGCTAAATCTGACATTTGTTGGATATTGCATAATGCATAGTGTGGCAGCTTCTCCTGCTCAGAGACTTCTGCTTATAGAGACAGATGGTTACTGGAGACTAGATGAGCTTGATCCACAGCCTACTGAACTTTTGGAAGCTAGAACTTTATGCTATTCAACAAGGCCATATACTCAAAGGCATTACTAAAAAGTTAATTTCCTAGCACCAGTGTAGTGCTGCAACCTGTTATATGACCTGACATCAGTTAAAAGTCTCAATGATGATTAAAAGTCTTAAATGTCTTAATGACTGGAAGGCTTTTTCTTGAGAATACCCAAATATTCTTGTAATCATCATGGCCTAAGTAGAACTTCTCTGTGCTGTACTGTCTAGGGACTTATGTAGGTTGTGGATAATCAGTGGAACTAGAAACAAATTTTAAACTGCACTTGCAGATTATGATCTTAATAATGCCTGGAAGTATTTCTTAAATGAAATTTGAGGTTATTTTAATTGAAAGAATGTTTAAAATCTAATTTACTGTTCATTTACTTGCTGCATTGCACTCAATTTCTACAGAAAAAACATACCATGTAACTCCTTTACCCTTTTTAGTCTACTATAGTTTTAGTCATCCTTTTTGAGTCAGTGTTTGTGTAGCATGTAACAAAAGAAGCTGTTAACACTGCCAAGGTAATACTTTAAGAGGTATCTTTATTATTGTAAGCTTTTATTATTTTCAGTTTGAAACAAAGCTCTGAGTTTAGTTTACTAGTTTGCTAGGGCTTCTTAGGTGGCTTTGACCAGTCATTTCACTTTATACTCTAGTGAAGGCCACTTCTGAACAAAAATGTTCTGCGTATACATACATAAAAGGTCATGGAATGTTATGATACTGTGATAATGAACATATCTAGAAATGAAAGGGCATTTATATTGTAGGTAACATTGAAAAGGGAAATTGGAAAGGGAATAATGGAAATGTTACTCACAATGTGCTTTCACAGTGAGAGAAATAAATATAGCATGTATTTACATGTATTTGTGTGTTCCTTTTTTTCCTGGAACAAAGATTAATTTATTTATTTTTTTTAATTTATCTCATTCAAATTGTAAGTTTTATTGTTGTTTTCTGCAGTCCCGAGGTGAACTGCCACAGGAGATGAGCCCTCTTTTTAAAATATGGGTGAAAGGGTAGAAGGGGTGAGAGGGCTTGGGAACTATTCAGATCTCACCAGCCATATAACTTGACAGCTTTGTAAATAGAGAACTAAGAAAACTGGTGCAAATCAGTTTTACACGTGTACTGATAAAAGATGACCATTGATTGGTTTTATCTTTGCTGGACTGCTATATTGTGAAGTCCAAGATTCTAAAGGGTTTGAACCCACTGTCTAAATCATATCCTTCAGTTTTGGGAATGTGGTTAATTATGAGTACAGATCTGTTCGAAGTTCTACCTGGTTTACAAGCTTAAATAGTTATTTGCACCTACCAGGCAGTTAACTACCTCAAGTATTACATGAACATAAAAAGCACATAGATAGAGTGTGGTTGTGAATTGTATCTCTAGAATTCCTGGCGAGGATTTAGAAGCCATCTTTGAAAAGTTTGGAGACTGTAAATTCCTTGGGCTGAAGGTTTCTTTACCTTGTCTACACTATTTTTATAGCTTTAAAGTAAACCATTCCACATTGTGAAGGACTTCTAAGATGTGTCCATACATCCAGCTACAGCAAAGCAGATCTGACAAAGGTAGAAACAACTTACTCAAGTAGTTTGGGCCAATGAGTTGGAAGATACTTAATTCTAACTTTATGATGTTTGCTTGTTTTTAATTGAAAACTTCAAAGGTAGTCTGGAAAGAAAAACTTGTAATTAAGTTAATTTAAACCTTATATTTGAAAGTTTACTAGGACTTGAGAGAGACTAATTCCAAGTGATTTATCAAAAGATAAAAACATATGCAGTTTGACTGTGCAAGGGTATTGTTTGGATGATCAAAGCAGGAAAAGTAGATATTTAGAAAGAATGTGTTGAGGAATAATGAGATTCAATGAAAAAGTTTATTTAGGCTTAGGAGGAGCAAAACCTTCTAGCAGAAGTTAGTCTGATTCCAGTCCCTGGTAATAATCATGGAACTTTGTATGGAGATTTAAAATTGCATTAATGAAATTGAGTGTAAATCTGAACACAGTTGGTATTAGATTACATAAAACAGAACTTTTAGAACCTCCATTGTTTTGGTGTTGGTTCCTATCAGAAAGGGGTACATTTGACATAAAATGGTAGAAAGTGTTCTGTGCCTGAAGTAAACACTGAAAAAAAATGAAACAAACAAACCTGAAACATTTGTATCCTCTTTTGCTTACCAGCTTTATTAATGTCGATATTGTGTCAATGTTAGTGTCCCCTTGCAGGAGGACAGTGTATGAAACTGTAGTTTCTTTTTTGTTGTTGTTGCTGCAATGTTCTGTCTGACTGCTTCCTAATCTGAATAGCATACATTACAGCTAAAAAACAAAACAAAAATTATATATATTTTTTTAATTCCATGTTTTAAAGACACAGGAACAATACTATTTTTAGTGTGCATTTGTAGTTGTTTTCTTAGCCTTGTTCATTTTCTGTGCACTCGAGTGCTTTTTCTTCAGAGGACAGTAAAGATTATTTTTAACAAAATGGAAAATTGAAAAATCTTAGAATGTCCAGTAAAATGTATCTGAAGCAATATGAAGTACATATTGGCAATCACAGAGCTTGTTCCATAGATGTTTTCTCAATGCAAAATGTTGGGGAGTTCTGAATGTGTTTCTTAGGTTCAAAGCTTTCTGTAAAGCAGATTTGCTTAGGTGGTGATTTTGGAAAAGGTTGTTTTTATATGCATTGAACATGCATGTGTTGTGGAGGAAAGTGGAGGAAACCGTTTCTTAAGTTGCTCCAGATGAAAATTTCCTTTCATTTTCCCACTGGGAAAGATGCCCTGTCCTTCCACTGAGACTTCCTGGACAAGGAGGTCCCTACATTGAGCATTTTTCAGCTACACTCTTCCCAGCAAGTCTCTAGCAATTTATTGTATTCTCATGCCATTTTGTTAAATTACTAATGTATCAAAACTAACTCCAAAGAACTGCAAAAAATTGTGGGGATATTCAGATGAGGAAAGGGAGCAGTAAATCTTACTAACTTGCTAGCTCTCACAGTGACATAAAAATGAAAATGATAGTTCTTGGTAATAAGTTTGTAGAATTCAGTCCCCAACATAATTGTTGGGTGAAGTGCTTCTCTTTGCAGCCTATCAGTTATGTTAGGTGTCCTTTTGCAAACGAATATAAAATATTTATTTAAACAGCTAAATTTTGGATAAATAACAAACCATAACAGTATTCCTTGTATTGTAAAATACCGTGCCTCTCTGTGATCCACATAGCTATTCAGCTTTTCCAGCAGTTTAAGAACTGTTAGAACTGGAGAGGGTTGAGTTTTTGGAATTCTTAGTGACTAAGCAATGTTTCATGCCTAGCTACTGGTCATTAACCAGCTCTGTTTTATTTGGTAACAGAAATTCTAAGCCTTTGAAGATCAGTGCACTCTCTTTGGCAATTAACTTTGTTCACCTTAGCTATGAACCTTAATATCAAAGTGCTTCTTTGCTGTTTTTGTAACCGAGCAAGTGCCTTTATACTTCCCTTGTCCCAGTTTCTGCACTTTCACATGACTGACCTAATTAAAAAACAGACAGCTCAATAATTCTACCATAAGCTAGTAATAATGAAACTGTGGGAGTCCTTGAAGCCCTTTATCATTCAAATGAACAGTGGTTTCTTGAATAAAGTGAATGACTAAGTATTACTTATACAAGTAAGGGAGATTATTAGCAGTGGAAGACACATTTGAACTTGCTGAAAGGATTGCTTTTGTCTCTAGAAAGACCTATTCTCAGTAATAATTACACTAGGTCTTCATTTTATCCCAGCATTCTTGTTCATGCTTTCAGTGACTGAATAGCTTGCTATTGCTTGTTAATTCCTACAGGAATGTGGATTTGGATATGGGGAGGATGCACAGTGCATGACATGCAGGCCAAACAGATTCAAGGAAGACTGGGGCTTTCAGAAGTGCAAGCCTTGTCTGGATTGTGCATTAGTTAACAGGTTCCAGAAGGCCAACTGTTCTGCAACCAGCAATGCAATATGTGGAGACTGTTTGCCTGGGTAAGTCCATTTTTAAAAATGAGACTTGAACAAATTAAAAACTAGTTTGCATTAATATTTGCTTGTTTGTGTTTTCCAGGTAAGTGATTGTATGCTTTATGTATGTATGAAGGTCCTAGGTTCTAATCTTGACCTTATAATCAATTGCTGTATGATTTTAGCACATAATTTTAGAACTGCAGTCTTAATTATCTCATCTAAAAAAATGGTTTGATTACCCAACTGATCTGTGAGAGTATTGTCTATATAGCACCTGAGCAAAATACTTCAAAGTATTGAGTGTTACTGGTGACTTACTTTATTGTATAAAGAATTAAACATTTGGAAACCTAATACAGTAACCTTCTTGAAGACTGATCACATTATTTGGTTGCTTATTTTCCCCTCCTGAGGTCAATGTTTAGTAATTTTCATACACATATGTATTTAAGTCAAAAGTAGTGGCTGTGGTTTATGTTCCTGAATTTCCTTCACCATGTTCAGAAATGTATAGAGCATGATCCTGGCTGAGAATCATAAATGGATATAAAAGAATTGTTTTGGAACAAATTATAACTGTGTGGAGACTCACTGAAACTACTGTTACAAATCAAGGCCTTAGTTTGTTTTTCAGTCTTCTCAGATCTCTGTTGCTAGTATTATGATCTCTAAAAGGCTATTATTTACATTTTGCCCAAGTTTCACTATTGTAAATACCTGACATGGATCTGTTAAAAGGCATTTCTGATGCTTTTTTGAACTATGGATTAGTAGTTTCAGAGTAGGCTGAGAACTGATTTGCCTTTGTAACAGCCTTTGTATTTTCATGGTGTATATTTCAGAGATGGTATGTTCATTTGGTTCCTATATATCTCAGACCTCTATGTATATATGTCCTTTTTTTGTTGTTTTTTTAATCAAATACCTGAACACTGAAGCCCCTACAGTTACTTGTTTCAAGCTAGAAGTGAGGTCTTTTAGTTAAAAAAAACACTAAAGCTTTGGTAACTAATATTTTAAGTCACAGTGTGAGGAGGTGCAGCCACAGGTGTTGGGTGTTACTCACAGCCACTTCAGATACTACCTGCAGCCACATGGTAGATTAATTTATGCTCTTACTGCATATATGGCAGGGCTCTTTCTTTTGTCAGTAGGGAGAAAAGTTTCTTCTTGTGTGTAAGCAATGTAAGCCAAATTTTGGAAGATGAGAAAGGAAAAAAGAGAAGCCAGAATAGAGCATGAATTAAGGCTAAATCTAAACTGAGGGACCTGGGAATGCTTCTCAGTATTGTAGTCTAGAATGCATTCTAGATACACAAGTTGAATACTTGTTAAAAAAAAGAGCTGTTGCCGTGATGTCCTTTTAGTGACAACAAAGCTGGAAACATGAAGAGGGAGGGAGTCATAGAGGATTCAGAGGTCATCTAGTCTGGACTTTTTGTGTAATACAGCAGTAGAACATGCCACCACTCATACCTCTCCATCACTTTAGCTGCTTCCTAAGCACATGGAGGATATAGCTAGCCAAACCAAATGATTTAGCTAATGTTTTACCTCTCAGTAATCATATTTATTTCTGTTGTGCACCAGTTTTCAACATGCCATTCCCATTGTTCAGCTTCAAAATGCTACAGAGGGAATGAGAGTTAAAAACAAATATTAACACATTTCGTTCAGAGTAAATGATCACAGCAGCCTCTGGGGTCTTGCAGCCTATGAATCCCTCTCTGTTCACATTGTTAAAGCCTGAGTTTCTTGAGCAGTTGGAAAGCTGTTTGCTTTAGCTGATACAGTGTCCACACTTTAACAGCAAATGCACTGCCAGCAGTATCCAATCAGTAGAGTTAGTACCTTTTATTTAATGTCCCACTACCACTACAGGAAAACAGTTCATGTACTCATCTTGAACAGACCACAGCTATTGATTGTAGCATGTGTACTCATGACTGATTAAAAGAAAAACAGACCTGCTTGATTAAGGAGCCATTATAGGCAAGTTCTTTAGAGGATTTCATTTCTCATAAAAAATTGATATACAACATTCTAAACTTCTGTTTTGTCATTTGGTGTTACTGTTGTTCCCTGTTTTAGGAGTGTAGGCTTCTGCCTCAGACTGTAGTCAGTAAACTTTTCAAACACAAGCTCAATAGTAAGGTTCCTGAAGGATCTTTAGAGTAAAATGCCTGCTTGGGCATGACAGACTTTTCTCCTTTCTCCTTTCTCCTTTCTCCTTTCTCCTTTCTCCTTTCTCCTTTCTCCTTTCTCCTTTCTCCTTTCTCCTTTCTCCTTTCTCCTTTCTCCTTTCTCCTTTCTCCTTTCTCCTTTCTCCTTTCTCCTTTCTCCTTTCTCCTTTCTCCTTTCTCCTTTCTCCTTTCTCCTTTCTCCTTTCTCCTTTCTCCTTTCTCCTTTCTCCTTTCTCCTTTCTCCTTTCTCCTTTCTCCTTTCTCCTTTCTCCTTTTTTTTATTATTTTGCATTAATTTCTTTAGGAATAAGTAGCTGGCTGGTTAGTTTGCTTTAGAGTTTTATTTTATCATTCATCTGTTGCTGTTTGTGGCCTCTGCTGTTATTTATCTAAACTAGATGATACTTCTGTTTGTGATACCTTTTTTTTTTGTCACACTTTGAAGTACTTATATTTAGAATTTTTAAATTACATGTTTAAATAAGAATATGAAAACTAAGTGAGGAATTGGATAATGTACATTGGGACTCATGTCACTTTGATAATTTGTCTTTAGAGCCCATGCATGTTGTGATTTTGGTTGGAGGTGAAGATCTTACTGAATGACAGTCAGAAAGAAATTGTGGGTTTGTTACAGTAAAGTTCTAAAAAAACGTTTTTACTGTTATTATCTTGTTTTCTGAACATCTTATCACACTGCATATTAAAATATTTTGAGGGGCATGTCCTTCTGTACAAGTACAGAAATGAACTAATTTATGAGTGACTTTTCCTTCTCCGAGTAAGAGGGTATCTTAGGGATTTTAAGTGAAAAGCACTGATGTCTGGTTCATTATGTATTCTTAGTGGTGATAATTACCTTGTAATATCTTGTTTCTTTTGGGAGACTTAGGTAGATTAATCTTGTTTGATATTTTTTTTAAGGTGTAAATAAGATTGGGTTCTTCATACTTGTATGTTGTGATCTATGTGAAACAGGATATTGATTTCTTCTGAAATCTGCAGAATTGTTTATTTCATTTGTGAATATAATATTATAGTGATTATGCAGTTGGACTAATAGACTTAGAATTTTTCAAGGTACTCTAGAGCTACTGCTGTACTATTAATATCTACTGTGCTTTTGCTTACTTTTATTTTCTGCTATTTCCTAGTAGTTTGTATTGGGACATAGATTGACAGAAGTCTGCAGTTAGAGGATTTTGTTAAAAGACCTGGTTAAGTTTGTGAGGAAAAATGACTGGATTTGATCAACTGTTTTTTTCATTCCTTTGTCTTCTAGATTTTATAGGAAAACAAAGCTTGGAGGGTTTCAAGACATGGAGTGTGTTCCTTGTGGTGATCCTCCTCCTCCCTATGAGCCTCACTGTAAGTGCTCTTTTCCTTCTTTTAGAGTGGGATTAACTTTTTTGATTTAGAATGTTTTCTTTTTTAACTAGAAAGCTTTAAAACAAAAGTCACAGTTATGAAGAATTCTTTTAAAGGCTCATTTCCTTGTTAGTATATTATTTTGTTAATATATTTCAGCAGGTCCAGTTGAAATTGCAAAATTCCCTCTATAAGCAGTCACTTGAGGGTAAACATTCCCATCTTACCACATGATAAGGGAATCTCCAGTCCATTTCTGATCTTGTCATATTAAAGTTCTGGTTTGTGTTGATGACAAAAGAAAGGTACTTTTTCTAAACCCTCTGCCTGCTATCAGATAGACCTCAGTGAATATGAATTCTTTTCTGACACCCCAAAGAGGTAATTTATTTACCTTTAAAAATAACTTTTGTGTAAAGGTTACAACGAGAGAGAACAATATAGATAAATATCTTTATACTGCTGTATACAGTAAGAAGGAAATGAGTAATCAGTTTCTCTATTTGTTTTTGGCCAAGGAGAGGATTAAACTCATTAAAAGCAGAGAACTGATATGAGACTACTATGAGTCTATATATGCTATATATAGTATATGATTCTACATCCCATCAAGTTTTTTAATCTAATCAAAGGATTAAATTATTCTTGTTGCATTGATTAGTGTATATTTTGTAATATGAAAAATATAATTGTTTCAAAAAAATCTTGTGGAAAACCTTGGGTTTACTTGTCTATTTCTGTAAGAGGGAAGTTATGGTTTGGGAGATTTTTTTCCCTTGTTCCAAACAGAAACAATTATCTACAGAAAGAATGAATTGTCAGTTTCCTGAAATGCTTTACTTCACACTAGTTTAATAAGGACACACTGTTTTTTGTAAACATTTAATTGTGCTAAATTAAAATATCACTACATAAACTCCTCCGTTTGTTAAAATTATACTTTTAAGTAGTTTAATATATTGTTAGATTTAATGAAATTATAATTCTTCAGCATTTCATATATTGCTTGGACAGTAATTTTCAAGGGAGAAAGTCTTTCTTGGTTTGGTTATAGTGCCTTTTGGAAAATAAACTTAGTAAACTAGATTCTCAGTATTTTTTATACATATCATAAAATAATATCGTTAATACTAGAAGGTGTTATAAATGTGGCTTCTCCTGCATTTGTCTTATGGTTTGAATTTCATTACATACCTCTGAATCAGAATTTATTTTTTTATCATGAAAGATTGTAACATTGAAAACTAGTAAATCAGATTTCTATTTTAAAAAAAATTTGAGTTAGTGTTTGTAGGAATTACTCCTTCCACTGTATAATGTAAGCCTAGAAAGTAAATTTAAAAAAATTTTAACTATCTTTGTAGTATAGAAAATCTTTTTTCTAGTGATTTGGCCTTTCTAATTGAGCTTGAGCTTGGGTCCTAAACTGAAATGTTAGGAAGCTACTACTAAATGGGCAACTGGCACTCCAGTGGAGAAAAGCATTTTCTCGATAAGAAGCTGCAATGGGAAATCCAGATTGCTGCATTTTTTTGTTCCCTAGTATCATGGCTATGACACAAAATGTTTTGACTAAATAACAGCAGAGGTGTTAACAAGTATTTTCATATTTCTAGTGGCAAATTATGATATTTCCATCTTTAACAGAAACAGTAATAGAAAGTTTGAAATCATTAAAATGTTCTTTGTTTATATACTAATCAGTCAATAAAAAATAACTTAAATAACAAAGAAATGCTACCACAGAGTACAATTAACATTTCACTGTGGTTTTCCAAAGGCTTTTGTTTGGAATTTGTGTATTGATTCTTCAGGTCAATTACAAGCTGTCTCGGTTTAGGAGAGTGTCCATGCCTTCCCCAGGGCAGCCTAGGAAGTGATTCCTACAATAGCATCAAAAAGATGCAAATATCCCAGTTTTAAGCATAAGTCAAAAACATGATTCTGCAAGGAAGTCTAAATAATGCTTTGCAAAAACAAGTATTTCCACCCAGTGCTGAAAATGTTAGCTGTTTATTTCAGTAATTAATATATTTTTATAGTTCAGATGTTTAAGTTAAATGGAGACAGACCTTTAGGTGTATGAGGCAAGTTCTCAATGGTCAGAGGACTTAAGTTCTAATTCTCTGCTTTTCTTATCCTTCTCTTTCCACTGTGAAACAACAGAAAGTCAAATATTAGTGCAGCTCTTATATTACAGATGAAAAGGAAAAGTTTAAATGTCCCGTGTCAATGAATTAATTGTCCTGTGAGGTGTGTGGCAATCTTTTGTTTGCTTAAGAGCATTATCATAAGGGCACAAAGGCTCACAGCCCCCTACCTGCACTAAAGGTTCATGGTAAAGCTGAGACATGGATGAAGCTCTTTCAGCTCTAGTAGCAGTTGATTATTACCCAGTTAGCTATAAATCTAAATACTTGCTTTTATCTTCTTTCTTTCTGTAGACATTTTAAAACAGATCTGGTTTAAATATTTACTCATGGAAAAATGAGTCTGTGAATTGCTAGAGGCAAAGTTGAAAGGATTCTGTAATGAACAAGTAAAGAGAGTACTACAGGGCAGGAGAATTGCTATCACCACCTTTGTGTAAACTTTAAGAGGACACAATGACTTATGTGTATTTTTAGGATGTCAAAAAAGTAAATACACACTGATACAGTTATATTTTAATTTTCTTAGTTCAGGTGAATAAACTGTAAATAGCAATCCTATACATAGGGTCAGCATCTAAACATTAGATTAGAAATTAAAGCATGTTTTTAAAATTACTATGCTCACTTTCTAAACCAAAGACATATTTCTCACCTGAAGACAATTTTTTCTCAACTGAATGACAGAAAAAGACTCCTTTGAAGTGGAAAATAGAGTCAAAACCCAATCAATCAAAGGTGTAATTTCTTAAATGGAAGGTACCATAGGATGTCCCACAATGGTATCTGTTCAGCACACAAAGTGTGACATAGATACAATTCAGTTCTTTTTTTCTCAGCACCAACTTAGGATTGCAGAGTTTTCTCCAGTCAGCTCAGGCCAGTGTTGTGCTGCCCAATGGTTATGCTTCAACTGTTATTGAAACTTTTCAGTAAAGAGATCATTATAAAAAGAATTACACTAAACCTTAAGGTTACTTTTAAAACTGAGAAGTTTAACCCCCGAAATACTTGTGGTGGCACAGCTGAAGGATAGATGTGGTAAAGGCTGGGTGGGATAAAGAGTAGATGTTCCACAGATATCATTGCTTTCTTTGATCAAGCGTAATTTTGATTATATTTTTAGATAGCCTGTCATATCAAATAAACTAAAAAAACATTAGAAACTATACTCTTCATCTTCTTTCAGTCATAAGACAATGGTAGATGACAATTCAAGCGAAGCTGATAAAATAATTCTATGTCAGCTGTTCTTCCACATGGTTCCTGTTGTATTGTTCAGTCCACTAGAAAAGAGGATTGTGACCTGTGACATTGAATTTTTTGGGACTGTATTAAAAAATAGTTCCTAACACTTCCACATGACTATTCCTTTCTGGACTAGCCTGCAGCCAGCGTGTTCCTCTGTTATGTGCAAAGTCAGCCTAGAATGTGGCTGTAGAAATAGTTAAATTTTAAATTTGAATAAACTGTGGGAGTTGAGATGAAATGAAGACCTAGGCAACCAAAGCATTTTACAGCCAAACCACCACCAAAGGAAGAGATTAGTCTTTTTTTTTTTTTTAATTATCTGCACTGCCATATTAAATAATAATAATAATAGCACAGTATGTCCAGTCAAACTAATTTTTCCTTCTCCAGGACTATTTCTGCTTGTCATCATGATATAAAGCAATGAGCATGGGAAGAGGGACAGGACTGGGATGATAAACCATTCATGTGGAGCTTGGGAAGCCAGCTTCTACATGTTCCAGGAAATAAATGCATTCTTTGCTTCAATGAAGCAGAAATGTTTTGTTGAGAAAGTCACAGCAGAGGAAGTATCTACAGCTGGATTGTAACATTAAGGGCATTTGAAATAAACCTGCACTTGGGAGTAAAATTGCTACATTTTGTCATGAGCTGTGTTTTGAGATACTGATTTCAGTGGTAGTGGTTTCAAATATTAAAAAATATCTCAAACTAGGCAATAAACAGTTTTTGCTTAGGTGGGGAACACAAGTGAAGAGTATGCTTGTTGAAACAAATACTTGTAGCATATGATAGTAAAAATACTAAATTTACACGTGAAAATTTTCATTTTCATATGTTACCTGCCTTAAATTTTGTTTGTTTAAGGAAGTTCTGCATCTCTTTGACTATTTCCACTAAGACTGATCACAGAGCTTCCTTTACGGTTTTCTTATTTCTGTATTTTTCAAAAATTAGTTTGCTTCTGTATGTTAACAGAATTGTTTCTCTGAGAATTAAATGCCAATGTCTTAGACTGTAGCTGAATCTCCCTCTTTAAATCTATATGGTATGTTGTTTCATTAATGAAAGTTGCTGTTTAAGGGATAAAATGTGTGGTGCTATTTCAGTCTTCCTGGTGTTAAAAGTATCTAGTAAAGGAGAAGTAAGATTTGGTATAAATCTTCTTATTTACACTTACAAAATTAGGATCTGTGATTATTTAAACTTTCCTGTGATTCTAAAGGGTATTTGCAGTATGCAAGGACAATACTTCAGAGCAAAGCCAATGAAATACTAGAAATCTGCAGGGAATTACTGTAAGGTGACAAAAGACATGATTGAAAGTAAGGAGGGGGCTGGAAGCTTGCTGGCTACGTGTGTATTCTGTAAAACACATTTGCTGGTGGCAAAAGAGAAAAATTCCCACTGTTGCAGCCTTGCTGGATTTTTTTGGGTTGGTTTGTTTTGGGGTTTTTTTTTTGCATTATTTCATTAAACAAAAATGTAGCATTTTAACTTGAGAGGAATTTTTGGATGACTTTCAGTTCCACATTAGTTCCTCTGTTTACATGGTGGAATTTTAACTTACTGGTGTCACTTTCTTCTTTCTGTTTACAGTATTTTGTTACTTGAAAGCTGTCAGACTCCAGATAATGTTTTTTAAGCTGTTAAGTTTTTATGTAATTTTCATTTGGTTACTTTATATAACAAACTTTATTACTAATGCAAAGTAGTCTTTGAAGGTGTATATGTGTATGAGGTAACTGGTAGCTAAACGTATATAAAAAGTGAAACCAATCCTAATTATTTGATTCCTTTCCAACATATATGCCCATCTTATTTCAGGATTTTTTCTGATTTGCAGTAACCACACAGCATCTCTCATAATCCTCTTTACCATTTTGGACACTGTGATAGAAAGCAGCTGGAATATTGTATAAACCTTTCACAAAAGTCTTAAGGAGTGACAGCTAATTTAAATACAGCTAATAGCATCACTAGCTTACAAATATCAGTACTGTTTTATTACAGAGAAATTAGCTTTCTGGCATCTCATGACAGAAATGTACACTTCTGTAAAAATGTAATAAGACAGTCTGATATTTTCCATATGTGACCTGATGGTAGAATTGCTTATCTTCAGGAAACCTGAAACAAATTTGACTAGGTGTTTCAGAGGCATGAGAATTGCTATTCATGTCTTGTAAAGTTATATTACAATATTATTTTTTTCAGTCATCACAGATCAAAGGGAATTAACCTAGAAAACCTAAATGTGTTCAATTCTTTGCCCTTGGCAATTGTGATGCTTCTGACCCCCTGGGGAAAGATTGAAACAGCTCCTTTTCTTTCTGCTCTCAAATTGCTTTACATGCTGGGCTCTCCTTCTAAAATGAAAAGTTGCAAGCAAACAGGGGGCAGGTTTTTTCTTCTATTAATACCAGAGATGTTGCCAAGAAAATCAGTTATAAAATTTCTGAAAAATTAATGAAGAGGAAATTTAGATTCCTTGTACAGTTTAGTCATGTTCTAAAACTTTCTCTTTTCCTAGCTCAAAATAGTCTTTTTTACATGAGCATTCCCAGCTTGCTTTCACTAGTTCCTGTAGTCTGTACCTTTGATTTCTGTGTCTACACTAATATTTCATTACGTATCTT
Source organism: Calypte anna (assembly GCF_003957555.1). Classification (NCBI taxonomy): domain Eukaryota; kingdom Metazoa; phylum Chordata; class Aves; order Apodiformes; family Trochilidae; genus Calypte; species Calypte anna. Next base: position 179,169,699 of record NC_044244.1, on the reverse strand, counting down.
GTTATCACTGAATTTGTATCATGGTTGATAGACCAAATTACTGAGTATGCCAAAACAAGAGGGGGAGGAGGGGTGGACACACCCAGCAAACCAACAAATTTTCCGTAGAAGAAAATTGAGCTTATAAATGTTGAAAGAACATTGTGAGGAGGTGCTATTCCCAAACCAAACATAATTTTTTTTGTAACCAGCCAGCCACTTTGCCAAGGAATCAAAACTTGGAGGCCAGATCTCTCGAACCTTCCAGTCAGTCTAAGCTGCTGGACTTTTGTCCACTTTCTTATACTATCCTTAAATATTGTGTTATGTGCAGTTTACTTTTTACAGGGGAAAATATGTTCTATCAGAAAGATTTCCAACGGCATGTGATGTAGCTTAGTGCTGCAAAGCTGCAGGTGTGAGGGCTTTCCTAATGAATTTATTAACTTACTAGTAACTTCTGTAGAACAGGAGTACTCAGTGTAACACGTCTGCTATGCTATGAAAGGTTTATCATTTGAGTCTAGAGTAAAAGAACAGTAACCTAAACAACTTCAGCAGTTCTAATTAGTGTTTGGAATTTCCAAATCTTCATTAAAACTCTTATAATGGCGGTAAGCAAAGTCACTTATTTTGTATCTGTTACTTCAAATCTAACTTAGATTTCTTTGCACAGTGAAAATTTATTTCACTAAGCATGTTTCAGGTAACACAGATCAAGCTATAAACTAAAAAAACTTGGCTTGTAGTGTATGCTTTAGAAATATACTACAGTATAGGCAGCATTAGCCTTGTCAAGTATTGAGAAGTATTTAAGGCTTAACTATACACGTACGCCCAGGATCCTGGCTCCAAAATTGCATCACCAGCTGTCCTGCTTGACAGATACCTAACTGTGCTAACACTTAAAAGCCCAAGGTATGTACAACCGTTCCTAGACCATGATTTACAGGAATATTCCATTGATTCTGGGTTTGGGTAGCTCAGATACATTGCAGCTCTAGATAGGCTAAAAGGATTGCGAGTCACTTGCCATTGAAGGAAACAGATGAACTGGGCAAGATACTCCCTATAGATCTCTAATCAGAGGATACAGACCCTGTTCTCTAATGACAGTCAATCCAAGAGGTAATGGAATTGGAATTTAAGGAGGCACCTAGGAGGTTCTCCGTATTCTTTAGTGGTCATCCCAAAATGTTTCAACATCAAGCAGCTATGTGCCCAGCTGGCACTGAAATGGTCAGGATTTACAAGCAAATCAGTCTGTTGCCCATCTCTGGACAATCTGTGCTATGATGTCTCCATATATACAAGATGAAGGTATGGTTCACTAACAGAGACCTTGCAGTAACAGTGCAAAGCCAAACAAAATTTGGATTTAATGCATATATTTTGGTAGTATTTCTTTATGAAGGCCCTACAGAAGGATGTGCTTTGAATCCTCCTTTTCTGTGTGCTATTTTTCAAGAAGTTAAGGCTTTCCTTTTATTACATATGATAATTATAGTATCTGGTTTTTCTTCTGGCAAATTGTGTTATGTTAGAGTGATTGCAAACATGTTACCATAATTAAGGCTGTGTGAGTTGGATTATGAAACTTTATTCTGGATCAAAATGTAGATATAAAGTTCCATAGCAAAGAACTTCTTTTGTATGCAAAAATCTGTCTGAGGTAGTACTTAATGGAAGAAGGAAGCCCAAACTGATACACCAAGAGTGAAAACCATCCATCTTTCAGTAAGTAAACTATTGAAACCTCACTTTGTCCTGGCAAATATAAAGGTTAAGAGTTTTTATGTGGGTCTGGAATACTTTTTTCTTCAATGTAAAGGCAGTCATATATATATACATTTTATGCAAAAAGTGCTGTTGGTGCTGTTAAGTGATAAATGAGGAGGTAGAATACCTATTTTAACAATACACTGGTACTAGTTAAGAGTTTGCATTTTACTCTTATGGCAGAAACTCATGAAGATCTCTGCTTCAGTTCCAAGCTGACAGATGAAGGAATGCTGTAGCTCTTCTAATAGAGAAAAAATACCAAACCAAAACAACCCTTTCTAGTTATGTCCTGCTGTTACATTGTGCAAACCTGTGAAGTAACACAGATGGGATATGCTGCCATAAAGTTTCTTTGTCCAGAATTTTTGGACATGTGTCCTGTTCTTGTGCTGATTGACCTTCACAGACATTCCTGAGGCATTAAGAGGCTATTGATGGGAAGTGGACTTTTTTATGCCATATGTTGCCTATCATTTTGTATCATTGCCATTTCAATTCTAGATTTGGATTGGGCTGAATTTTGCTTGTAGAGGGAACACCTGTCAGTGTGTTTGGTATTTATCTTTGAGCACATGGTTCATTTCTTCAATTCCTGCATCATACTAGTCTCTGGATCGGTGAAAGAATTTTCCTTCTTGGAAAATTCAGCATTCTTTGGGAGGAAACTCCTTTTTTCTTCCTAGCCACTGAAGGCCAGGTTTCTGAGAACAGATAATTTGTCTTTAATTGTTTTTAACTATTACATATTTGAAGCAAGCTGAATCATACCAGTGGCCCTTAGGTGTGACAGCTTTCATTTTTGTCTGCTAAAAATAATTTCAGAAATGTAAATTTAAGTGTTACTGCAAACATCATAGGATACATGACAAGATTAGAATTATGTCTTCTTCAGTTTGGTTTCCTAAGTGAACACAGTATGTACAATAATACTGTTGTAATTTATTATCCTCTTTAAATCTATTTGTCCCTGATAACTAATTCTGTCCATGCTGGCAGAGTAACAGAGACCTCAGACAAGAAGACTTCTGATTCTTACAGCAACAAGTGATCTAGTAGTGAACAGGAGTTACATTAGTGCACATACTGAGATGGATCCAGCATAGGTTCTTACCATATTCATCAACAACAGAAAGTCTACAGAAAGGAAAATAATGTAAAATAAATGGTAATTTCATAGAATCATAGAATTGGCTGGGTTGGAAGGGACCTCAGAGATCATCGAGTCCAACCCTTGAACCACCGTTGCGGTTTCTAGACTATGGCACTGAGTGCCACATCCAGTCTCTTTTTAAATACATCCAGGGATGGAGAATCCACTACTTCCCTGGGCAGCCCATTCCAATGCCTGATCACTCTCTTCGTAAAGAAATTCTTTCTAATATCTAACCTAAACTTCCCCTGGCACAACTTAAGACCATGCCCTCTTGTCTTGTTGAAAGTCGTTTGGCACAAGACCAACCCCCACCTGGCTACACCCCCCTTTCAGGTAGTTGTAGAGAGCGATGAGGTCTCCCCTGAGCCTCCTCTTCTCCGGGCTGAACAGCCCCAGCTCCCTCAGCCTCTCCTCACAGGGTCTGTGTTCGAGTCCCTTCACCAGCCTGGTTGCCCTCCTCTGGACCTGAAACATTTCTGAACATCCTGAAAGTACTTGCTTACTATGATTGGAGGAGGAACAGGAAAATCTGAATACTAGAAGTCTGTAAGTTTTAAAAATCATCTGCTCAAATATAAAATCTAGAACATCGATATTAGTAGTACCTACTTAGAAAGCTGCTAGCAATGTAAGTGTTAAAATTATTTTCAGAGTGAGCAGATGTCATGTAAATGGCTTCCATCATACAAATGGAGATGATAGAACAAATTAAGAACAGAAATGTTGTTTTTCAAAGCTATTTGTTTATGACATTCAGTAAATGAAAATGGAAATGTCAACACGTGACTTTAAAATAAATTGAATCAAATTTCATTTATTTCATTAATCACATCATAAGCTCATGGAACTGTTAACAGGAGTTTACATAAGTGGTATCCATCTGGCAGTCAAAAGGTTAAATTGAATCAGTATATCATAATGGATAGATTTTGTATCTTTATTCAGTTCAAATCTGACAACTCTTATCTGCTAGTCCTTGTGAAACCTTCAGTTTGAAATAGGAAACTACTTTTGAACTTGCATATCCTACATCCCACATTTGTCCAGTGATTTTTCTTTTATGACTCCTTTTAAATCAGGGAATGTGTAAGAGTGAACTTAGGGATTCATGGCCTGACAATGCAATAATCCTTAAATATACATTTAGGAGCTAGGAGTGACAAATTATTAGTTTTGCATAGTAAAAATTCGCTTAGAGACCTCACTTTTTTCTCAGGCTAAAATATTCCTGTATATAGAATGATGAAGACTGTACTTCACTTTTAGCTTGTTCATCTAAAATTTGAACAAGAATCTGCAGTTAGCAATCATATTTAGTTTTGTTTCTTGACACTGCTAAGTAGAGTTAGAAAATGAAATTCTTGTCTTAACTGTGGAGTATGAGAATTTCAATGTTTTTCCAAACCAGTTTACCATACTTTTGTTTCTAGTAGTAACTTGTGCAACCTTTCATCTTATGAGTCAATCCTATAATTAGTATCCTTCTTTGCCAGAGGCATACTGCATGTTTGTTTTAGGTACAGAATGTCTGCAAGAAATTTAACTTAATCATTACTTTTTAATGTAAGAGCTGGTTAGCTCAATTACACTAGATTAAAGTGAACTTGAAATTCCTGAGTTACAGAGAAGGGGCTAATCATTGACCTGTACTGAATAAATACTATTTCCTATAATTTTTTTCTTATGTGTACTTACTAATGTGGCTAGCCCTCTAGCCCAATCTTGCAGGGACTATAAGCAATTATTTGTTCTTTGTAGGAACTGGGTTTGCAAATTCTTACTTAACTTAGCCATTAGATTGATCAAAATTATTCCAGTATTGCATACATTGCTGCAAGGCTGCAAAATACATTTTCAGTTAACTTTTGCCTCATTGTGTTTGGGGATAATCTGAAAAAAGGAGTAGTAGTTACAGCTTTCAAGCTGGTTTTTGGGTTGTTTTTTTTTTTTTTTAAGATTCTTAAGACACTTTCTAATTACAAAAATGTGTGACAATTCTAAATTATTAATTTATTAACATGCTTTTCCTCTGTGTTCTGTCTGAAAATATTAGTTTACATTTATCTCATGCAACAAACCAGCTAATTCTGGGAATAGATGCATTAGCACTACTTCTATGGTATAAATACATGCTGACTGCTGTGGCTTTTGGGTACAGAGAGTCCAAGTTGTGACTGACATGTGAGTATAAAATACTGCTAAACAAATGCACAACAGTGGTTTGGGGTTTTTTCTTCTACTTTGTGCTGCTAGATTTTCTTTACCATGTCGCTTGGCTACAAAATACTTGGGCTGTGTTTCTATTAAATACCTTTTTTTTAAAAAAAAATACAGTAGAAAATGAGGAATCTGTATAAGCTGAAAGTTTCCATATTGCCAACTCTTTTAAGAAAACTATTGTCAAGCAAAAGGACACTGACATTTCACTCCAGAGGACTGGACTTGCCTGGAGAACTGGAATGTATTTGAAAGTTGTGATAGGCTTAAAAGAGGAGTTGTGCACTAAGGGCCATAGCAGAAATCATTCACTATAAACTAACACCTTATGAGCTAGAAACAGCCTAACAGAAAAAAAGCCCTACTGTTCCTACTGGTTACTTGTATCCTTCCAGTTGTTGTCCTTTGCTTTGCTCACCTTTAATTTGTTAGGTGATAGACCTTACGCGTTCTTACCCTTACTGGTTCACTTGTGCTTAAGTAGTGATAATAGAGCAATTTCATGTGTTATTTTGGGCAGTGACATGTGCCTTTGAGGTACAGGCTGTGACCGTTCCTTAGAAAGATTCACTCTTTGTTACAGCTTTTTTAACTAAAAGGTTATATCCACCAGTTTTAATAAAGTATCTTTCAAGTTCAGTGGTATAATTGTTCCGTGCTTACTACTAAAGGTAATTTATAGTTAGTGTATCTGCACGTAGAAATTTAAGATGCAATTTATGCAGTGTAATTTTGGCATAGGAGAGTGAATACTTAACACTGAAGTTGTGAGGCCAAGCTCCCACTGATTAGCAGTGCAGAGAATTAAATACCTCAAGAATTCAAGCAAGCCAGATAAGGTAAGCTTCAATGACTAGCACTAAGCAGCCTTTCAAGCCACTTCAGATTCATTACTTCTCTGAAGATTTCTATTTCTGGGTCTGTTTTAGAAAGAGAGCCTAAGGTGAATAGCTCTGATTTTTGTCTTTAGACCTTCTGACTTCTGAAATGAGTTTTATTTAGATGCCATCAGGTTAGATGAAAAGTACAAATTCAACATTGAATGACTGTATCTGTCTTCCTAAAATCTTATTTTCCTCTTACCTTTGAAGTCAATTTTGAGGAAAATTGAGTTTTAAGAGTATAGTTGGGGTTTTTTTTTCCCTCCTGCTACATAAGTAAAAAATTAATTAAAAAAAATTAAGTACAACACTTTTCATATTCTCTGAATTTCTTTCTCAGAAACCAAAGCCCTCTTTCTAAGAAAACTTGCCGAACTTAGAATATGTGGCCTTCAACAGAAATTAGATCCTTTCATCTATAGTCACTCTGATACAGGTTCTATTTACATTTGTTTTCATGTTATTTCCCACTGGCTTTTGTTCATTTAAAGCACAGGAGAACCAAAACCTATAATTCCATGTCTGACTTTGTTTGCTAAGTGCTGTTTTATCTTCCATGCAGAATGGGAGTTGCTAATTACCACTGGGCTTTTCTGTGGTTCTGACACTGTAAATCAGTAAAAATTTGCCAGGTGTTACTGACCTTACTTACAGTGAAGTCCATACATAAAATGTATGGAGTCTGTTATACAGTTAATTAACTGGAACAGAGAAAAGAAAGTCAAAATACTTGAAGGTATCCAGAACTCTGAGTCCTTACTTAATAAACCTGGAGTTTGATGCCTTCTTGACTGTGGATGTCTATATTGTCCCCATCTATAAGCTGGTGACTTTAGGCTCCCTATGTATTTGGTGGGGAGAAACAGTCAAAAGAGGGGCTTAAAACACAACAGAATAATTGCACCTTAAAAGAGAATTTCTCCCCCCCAAACACCACTGTGTACAAAAAGTTCAGGTGATGCCCTCAGAAGCAGATCTTTGCTTTGGTCAGAAGAATCTCACCAGTAGAGCTTAGCTTTTTCAAAGGTAACATTTCAAATGGTTTTTGTATTCTGACTTAGTTCCTATTGACTTCTCTTAAAGAGGGGAGATGCTGTGTTTCAGATTAGGAATGTAACAAAGCAAGGATCTTGTGCATGGCAGTCTCTTTTGTTCTGTGTGACTTGACTTTATCCTCAGAGCTTTAAGTGGTGAGTTAAAAACTCCTTTTTATAATCTGTGTTACTATTTTTGGTTTCAAAGCTACAGCTTCTTCATCATTATTATAGTTTCCATGTATGTGCTTATTGTTGCACAGTCAGTAACTGTCTTTGCAATAAATCATGACATTTACTTTGTTATTTGCAGATTTACTATAACTTGGTGATAAACATCCAGCTTCTGAAGGTGTTAAGGCCATATATTATGAAATTATGAAGATTTATATTTAATCCCATGTATTTAAGATTACCTCCCCCCAAAAAAGTGTTTTTAAAAAGTTGAACATTAAGAAATTAGAAAATACTAGTGGGGTTAGTTATGCAACTTTTAACTTCTACCTTAATTCAGGATCATAATTCAGTCCAGTTGTATGGAAGTATTATGAAAGAGTCTTAATTGCATAAATGCACTCTGTTTTCCACAGTACAGACATATTTTCCAATCAGTATGTGGAAATGGTTAGCAGTTACGTTTTTAAAAAAACAAAAAAACAACCACCAGTAACACTCCCCCCCTGCCAAAAAAAGAAAAAAAACAGTAAGCCAAAAATAAAACAAAACAAAAAATCGGCAACCACCCCACATTAAGAAGTAGTTCCATTGCCCATAGAGTTTAGCCTAAATTAGTGATATTTTAACATAATTATAAACAAGAAAAAAGTAAGTGGTGAGCAAGCCTGAGTATGGTTTCTGTAATTTTGTTGAATTCCACAGATGTATTTTAAGTGACTGTTGATTACATGATGAGGGGTCCTAACTGCTTTTGCTGAAGCTTTGTAACTTGACAAATTCAAATAGAGAGATAAAGTAAGCTTTACTTTGTAGTGTATTTGTAGTGTAGTAACTACAAAAAAAATCTCCGTGGATGTGGCAGAGGAGGCAACTGAGCCTCTTACCCTTCTTGGCAAAGGGCTCTCTCTCATGCTTTTACAAAAGGCAGAAGCTCCATTGTTATCTCCTCTTTCAATAGTTGCATCTGAAAGGTGTTACAAGCCATGCTTGTGGTTTCTTTGCCCTCAATTTAATTTTAAAATAAGGTTGTTTACCACTGCTGGAACATCTAGCTCTCTGGACTATATAGATTATCTTATATTGGGTCAGAACAATCTGCACTATCAGCACAGGCTTGGGGATGAGGTTTTAGAAAGCAGCCCTGCAGAAAGGACTTAGGGATGCTGGTGGACAAAAAGCTGGACATGAGCCAGCAGTGCATGCTTGCAGCCCAGAAGGCCAATTGCGTCCTGGGTTGCATCAAAAGAAGCATGGCCAGCAGATTGAGAAAGGTGATTCTGCCACTTTATTCTGCTGGTAAGACCTCACCTGGAGTATTGCATCCAGCTCTGTAACAGACACCTCTCCTAGGAAGATAGGCTGAGGGAGCTGGGGTTGTCGAGCCTGGAGAAAAGAAGGCTCCAGGAAGACCTAATAGCAACCTTTTGGTAGCTGGAGGGGGCCTACAAGAAGGCTGAAGATTGACTGTTTGCAAGGGCCTGTAATGGTAGGATGACAGACAATGTTAGAGAAAAATAGATTTAGATTGTATTTTAGGAAAAAATTCTTTGCCATGATGGTGGTGGAAAAATGGAATAGATTGCAGGGAGGTAGTTCCTGGGGATATTCATGGTGAAGCTTGACAAGGCTCTGAGTAACCTGATTTAGCTGTGGGTGTCCCTGCTTACTGCAGGGGGATTGGGCTAGATGACCTTCAGAGGCCCCTTCCAACCCAAATTATTCTATGATTCTGTGATTCTATTTGCCCAATTCAAGAATTCACTTTTTAAGCAGAATAGGCAAATGATCTTGCAAATAATTTGATGATCAAATATAGTATGTCTGTAATACATCACTCATTTATATAATTTTTCATTTGAGTCCACAATTCCTATTGCCTAAAACTATGGAAACTTTGTGACTGAAAATTATAACATATACCATGTGATTCTGATGACAAAGCAGGTATCCAGTCTGCAGACACAAGTGAGGTAGCTGAGTACTCATATTGTCTTTACAAAATGTTTTTAAAGCAAGAAAAAAAACCCACACTCTAAAGAAGATATTGCATAGACTAATAATGAAATTTGTCAACATTTGGATTAATAAATTAAAAATACAGGCTTGCAATTGTCTTGCAAGCTTTTGCTTTACTCCCTCACTTTTGTCACAGCTGAACCATGCCATAGAGGGAAATCACTGGAGTAGAAAGTGAAGTGTTCGAAGTTACTTCTCATCGAATCAGAGGGACACAATTATTTTCGACTGAGTTTAAATTCACTTCTTGGTTTACTGGGATTTATACAGACATATATATAGTACTTTAGTAACATCAGAAATTGTGGGTATACATGACAATTGCACTTGAGATAGATACAGTGTACCAGCAGTGCAGAGCTGGAAGACCACATATATTCACTGTCTGGGTGAGGACATGAAGTGTCATGGGTACCTTGCCAGCCCTTGGTGGTCCTGGTTACAGGATGGAGCTTTCCACACTGGAATGTTTCAGTCCATACTGGAAACTATTTCTTGTACCAACCTATAAGCTCATCACACAGCAGCTATAAAGTCTTGTCTGAACCTTTTGGAACAGATCTGTAACCAGTAAACATGGGATTGACTATGTTCAATTACACTGTTCATTAATGAAAGAGGGTTACTCTCTTGTTGGCTACTGAAACAGCCTTCAGACATGCTTATTCTTGTATTTACATGAATGCCATTGTCATTAAGCTAGTGAATATATCATTATATTCTAAGGGCTATATAGTCTTCCTCTCCCCTTTTAGAAAACAGGAAATGGCAGTAGTTCCCCACTTGAAAATGGTGTGTATTTAGGCAATGCAAACTCTTCTGCTTATGTGGGTAATGCCTTGTATAAGCATTTTGGAACTGAGAGTGATAGCATGTGTATACAGGCAGTAACTGCCATAAACAGACTAAATTGACTCAAATACTGCACCAGGTTGTTTTTATTCTGTAACTGAGTTGTCTGAGAAACAAAATAGGATTGCACATACAGAATACAAAGCAGATGGTTTCTACTTTCATCTACTTTCTACTTTCATCTACTTTCATCTTTCATATTCTGGGTGGGATGAATGCATTAAGTCATTGGATTTGAAGAAGAGAATATTTGAAAATATTGTGTTTCTGTTCCCAGAACATGTCTGGAAAATAACACAATATAGTTAAAAGGACAAGTTAGAAGTAAAGTTAGAGAAAAAGGTTTCCTGCTGTACTTAGCAATCTTGTATCTTCTGACACAAACTTAGTGATTTAGCACATGAAAACACCTGAGAAAGTGCATTTTCTGCACCATCATCTGTCAAGTGCAAAGTGAGCTGCTAGAAGCAAGTCAGGAACCTGACTGCTGACACCACCACAGTCACACTAACAGCAATGCGTGCTTTGTGCCACCAGATCATGCAAAGTATCTGTTTATGAAGGACAAACATACTGTCTTTACACCATGATAACCATTATATGCTGTGCTGCAGGGGGAAGAATTTTTAAGTCTGCAGTGACACAGATTTTATCCCACTTCCTCTGATCTTTTGCTTGCTTTCTTGTGTTTTTGTTTTGTTTGGTTTTTCAGGTTATTTAAGGGTACCAGTGATTTGTGCCTTTATTCTCATGTTGCAGTATTTTATATGACTAGACAGTTCTCAGGGGTGAAAGTTTTGTGCATGAAACAATGTCATTTTCTGCCTATATATCAATTCAGTTTAGGTGACAGTAGTAGCACCAAGAATTAACATCTCTTAATTACTAAAAGAAAAATGTGTTCCACAGGTTAATTCTGCCTTACAGACATAGTTGTATGTATCCAGTACATTTGAGTTCATACATATTTTAAATTCACATATGCAGTGTAATTTTTCTTCCATTTTAAACATAAAAGGCTGTCAGCACTTGGAGTCTGTGAAAGTGTGCAATGCAACATAAATGGTCTTAGAAATTATAAATTAAATGCCAAAGGTTTTAATTTATAAGCACATTTCTCAGGATTTCCAAACAATAGATAAATACTGAATAGTCATTTTCTCCCCTGGGGCTTATTTATTTATTAACAAAATAACAGAACCAGAAAAATAAAACAAAAAAGTTGTAGGGCACTAACTTTGAAACTAAAGGCTTTAAAGTCAGCACTTGGAGCACATTTGAAAAATGTGGTTTGACATGAATAACTTTTGGGTGTTGGCCATGCACGCAAATGGACGTCCTTTTACAGACACTGGGAGACTTTCCCTCTGTGTTTACCACAGTCTCCAACATTAATGTTTAATAAAGTTTCTTACCTCCTACTTAAAAGATGAGGGGAAGGGAGGCACTCTACTGCTTTGTAAAGAGTCAGAAATATACTCAAGATTTCCCCTTGATGTTAATGCTCAGTAGTATATATTACACATGTATTTTATATATATAATATATACATATACACACACAAATACATGTATCTGAATTATATGTGCACACATGTTTATACACAATACATTCTTCTGCATGTTAGGGACTAGGTTGAGTTACTGTCTTTGTACTTTTAAATTAACATAAACAGCTTTTTAACTTTTTAAAAATGAAGGGTTTTTAAGATAAGACATTACCTTGCACTTTCCGTGGATCAAGGGTACACATACAGATAGCCACTGCAATTCAGCTGACAGGCAGTAACTTGTTGAATTATTGTAACTCGAGGGTATGTCTGAGCCCTTAAGTCTTGTAAAATTAAGGCTGATAGCACTGGCTCTGACCAGTCAGCATAAAGGTAGTGGGCAAAGACTTTTTATAATATCCAAATGCTCCTTTCCCCTCTCTTGACCAGAAATACTCACATTCTAGTGAGTAACATAATTTTCATTTACTTTTGGGCTTTATTTTCAACCCTGGTCATAAAAGATGGGGCTCTGTCCATTGTTACCATGTTATCACTCTCTAAATGGAATTTTGATTAGCTTTGTTTTACTGATTAAACCTTTTTTGGATCAGCATTGAGTCGACATGATAAGAAAGAAACAATCTATATTTTATCCTCCTAGTAGTGGTAGTAATATATTTATTATATTCATGGAAAGAACATAAAATGTTTCAAGTTCTGTTTTCGTATTTTTAATTTACAACAGAAAGCTTTCTTTTAGGCATTCTGATTCCAGTAGTGATTGTATTAATCATGGTTCTGGGGGGGAAAAAAAAAAAGAAAAAAAAAAAAGGAAAAAAAAAGAAAGGAGAAAAAAAAGAAAAAAGGAAGATAAGGAAAAAAAGAGGGGGGAAAAAAATAAAGAAGAGAGAAAAATGGAAGGAAAAAAATGAAGAAAGAGAAAGCTAAGTGATAAAGAAAGTAATTTTGTCCTGTCTCCGGCTGTTGGGAATGATAGGCTGGAAATTCAACTATTCTGTTTATTGGCAGAAGATAGAGTGTTACAGCTTGGATTCACATGTACACTGTTAGCTGAGTTATTGCTTTTTAACATCTTGGATTAATAGAAACTTTACTTGCTTTTGAGAACCACACCTTTGCATATACTGACATTAAGAGGCACTGGCACTACTGGTTAATTATGGGAAGAATGTGTATTTAGGCTTATTGCTCAAAATTATGCAAGACACAGCTTGGTATTTTGGGTAATTTAGCACTAGTACATTTCCAGAATGTGTTTGAACTAAGAAAAAGAAACCTGTGTTTTAAATAAAAAAATTTTTTTTGTTATTTATGATGCATAACATGAACATGCTTTCCAAAATCATAAACCTCTGCCCTCCTTTCTTAATGTATCACATCAAATTCACAAAGTGTTTAATTACATATTTAAATTTCATCATGTAATCACATAATAGATGTAAATCCAGGGTTAAAGTTCAGAATGCACCTCCTTGCTTTACTGAAACGGGACCATTAAGTCTGTGAGCCTGAAAAGAAAGAAAGAGTTTATGAAAATGCATAAATATCTGAGTAACACTGAAAGCAGAGTTCAGCAATGCCCAACGGGCCACTTGTACAATAGCAATGTGCTTCTGGGCTGTGGGTCTCTGCAGGGAAGATCTCTATCATTATAATTAGAGCTGCACTACAATGGCCTGCACACAGTAGCTATT